>NC_090032.1:11976335-12350204 GCF_037176765.1 Anolis sagrei
AAACCTATATCAGACTGTATCAAATAGTTACAATATTAAGATAACATTAAGAAATTAATTTCAATTGAGATACTCATTCATTTTGACAAAAAAATAAAAATAAAAATAAAAAAACTGACACAAAAAAATTGAGGGGGTATTATGACAACACCAAAAGCTAAGATGGAGAAAGAGAAACAGAAGAAACCACCCCTTCCTAGAAGAAGGTCTACTCCAAGAGAGATAGATATAAAAGATATAATGGCAGAGATCTTCTAAGCAAGATTCACTTCAACAACAATTCAATGAACAAATAACAGGCCTTCAAAAAGATATAAAAGAAGACGTGGATATCATGAAAAAAGAGATGATAACCTTTAAAGATGAATTAAAAGCATTGAAACAGGATTGTAAGAAAACAGAAAAAGAACAGGTAAAAACAAGAATAAAATCTTAAACTAGAAGAAGTTGACTCAAAGCTCAAAAAAAGACAAGAAATAAACGTGAATTAGAATTCCAATTAAGATTTAGAAATCTACAAGACTCTAAAGAAAATATCCGACAAGTCATCGTCAATTTAACAGTAAACCTTCTCAAGATCCCTCAAGAACAAATAGAATAAAATATTGACAGAGTGTACAGAATAAATACTAATTATGCAAGAAGAAACAAAGTCTCAAGAGACGTTATTGTCCAATTTGGAAGAAGAAAGGTAAGAGATGAAATTTTGAAAAACAATGCAAAAAATACAATATACTTTAACCAATCTAAGGTGGCTATACTAAAAGAACTCCCACAATCAACCCTAATTAAAAGAAGGAAATATACCTTTCTTACGGAAGAACTCAAGAGAAGAAATATAAAGAATAGAGGCCTCATGCTCACATACAATGAAGTGAGACATTGGATAAGAGACAGCTAGAGAATTTTACCAAAAACTGATGAAGGACCAAAAGAAAAATAAAAGTGCTGAATCTGGAAAACAAAAACAATCCAAAGAAGAAGATTTCAGACAAAACCAGGTAGTAAGAGACTAAGAGAGCTATCCCCTGAAGACTACGAGATGCATTTTGGACTGGCAATGACGACACTGGAACCACAAACAGAAAAGGGAGAAGAAGAGAAACAAGAATCAGAAAAAGAACCAGACCAAGAAGAGAGAAGTTAAGATGGAAATCAAATGCTTCGTGAACAACATGAATGGCCTAAACTCCCCATCAAAAAGGAGAAAAAATTTCAACCAAATCAGGAAAGGAAAATATACAATAACTGCTGTACAAGATACCCACATAAAACAAAAACATGCCTCCCATCTTATCCAAAAAGATTTAGGAAAGGAATTCAATGCGCTAGCCAATGAGAAAAAAGGAGTGGTAATATATATAGACACATGAATTCCTGCAGAGACAGCATTTAAAGATCATGAAGGGAGATATATTGGAGTTCTAATTACCTTGAATAACCAGAAGTAAGATCTTACTTTGCAACATCTATGCTCCAAATGGTGCAAAAACAAAATTTGTCAAGAATTTAAAAGAATAGATACTTAAACAAGAGTCTGAGGAGCTAATTATTATGGGAGACTTCAATGGAGTACTAGGCAACAAATTAGACAGAAACATTTTGACACAACACAATAAAGACAAAAAAGGCTGGGGAACTACCAAAAATTTCGCCAATCTGAAGGAAGAATTTAACCTACAATATGTATGGAGAAGTAGAAATCCAAGAGAGAGAGACTTTACCTTTTATTTGGATTGCCACCAAACTTGGTAAAGAATTGATATGATTTGGACAACAAATGTTATTTCGACTAAGATCCAAAAGATAAAAATCTTACCAAGAATAAATTCTGATCATTGTCCCTTAGAATTTAAATGGGACACTGGGGAATTTAAGAGAAAATGGAGGTTAAATACAGAATTGTTGAGAACAGAAGAAGACATACAAAGAAATAAAGGGATTCTACGAGAATTCTTTGAATTAAACACAACTGAAGGTATCTCCCTCCAAACAAATAATGACTGCAATTACGGAATTGGAGAAAAAAAAACTGAAGAAAAATCCTCAAAGGAAGGAACTGAAATGGATAATAGATATAAGATAAAGGTAAACAAGAATTGCTCTTTAAAAAGACCATGAAAAGAAGCTTGTCTAATTTTCAGGAGAGATAAAAGACTTATCCGAGGTGAAGAAGACTGGAAGTCAACCAAACACACCATCCTAACCCCAACCCCAAGTCTTGGGGAGGGGAGTGTCCACCCTTGTTTCTTTCTCTTATCTTTATATCTATGTTTTTGATCCCTGCTTTATGCTTTCCTACTTTCCTATACCAACAAATGTTCCCCCTCTTTTTGTGTTATCTGAAAACTCAATAAAATGTATATTAAAAACATGGGAAAAATACAAATTCAGCTTATACAATTTATTTATTTATTTATTTATTGTGTCAGGAGCTAACAAACATTTGTATTATATATTTTTAAATAGTTTTTACTAATTTTTCAAAGATACAATGATTAAAAACAGGAATATTTGTTTTGAGAAGAGAAAAAGAAGAAAAAGAAAAAGAAAAAAGAAAAAGGGCGGGAGAGAAAGAGAAAAAAGGGAGAAAAATGGGAGAGAAAAAAGAAAACAATAAAATAAAATATAATAATAATAATAATAATAATAAATCAAAAATTTAACAAATGCAAGCAAAAAAGAAAAAAACAACAAAAACAACAAAAAACAACAACTACAAAAAAACAGACAGATGCTTGTAACTTCCACTCTTCTCTAGCATGGTTTTCAAAAGTGCAGTTTGTTAGTTCTTCCATGGTGCTCCTATTTCTTGATTTCGAGCAGTCGTAGTTTCCAATTTCTTCTTCTTTTCCCCCCCTCCTTTCCCACTCTTTCATCCTCCTTCCTTCTTTCCCTTCTGTTCCTCCTATCGTTTCTCTTCTTCTTTTGTCTTCCTGTTGGGGTTCAGCCTGAGTTTGAACTTGAACCTGATTCTCTGTTTGTTCCTCCTGATGCTAATGAAAGTATATTTACTGATGCTAGTGGAAATGTACCTTTTGATGCCAATGCTCCTGAAATTAGTGAGAAAGAAACTGCTGTAGGTTTGGAAAATGCCAATGTTCCTGAAATTAGTGAGGAAGGAACTTCTGTAGATTTGGAAAATGAAAGTACCAGTGTTCCTGAGAATGTTTCAGAGGGAGACCTTGAACTTTCCCTCCCTTCTGCACCTGACAACAGAAGGGGCCAAATTTGGAAAGACAGAAGTAAATCACTCAGTTTGCGTCGATCCTAGCGAATTCAAGAATTAAAAACATTGGCTTCAAAACAGAAGGGCGGTTCACGGAACCAATTCTTGAGTTTTAATTGCAATACGCCGGGCTGATTGTCTCAGTTCAGGCATCGTTTCAGAATTGATGAAGACCTTGGCAGTTCTCTCGGTTCCCTGGCCATAGTTTGGGAAGATTTCTAGGATATCAAGTACGGATAGTGGATTGCTAACAGATTCCAGTATTTCCCAGTGAGGCTTTTGGTTTTGCTTTGTCCATTTAAATTCATGTTTGCTGATTTTGCTGTGGCTTTTGACTTGCATTTTTCCTTTATTTTGTAACCATTTTTCTTCAATAAAAAAGGATTGTTTTTCACAGCCAAGCGTGGTGGATAGTTATCTTAGGGCCTCGTTCCCTGCTCTGGAATGCAACACTTCCTTCCCCCCTTCCTATCTTTTACCTATTTACTCCGCTTATCTTCCCTATCCCTTCTCTCTTGTTCTTAAACTTATTCTTCTTCCTATTTAGTCTGAACATATCAATATCTTGATCTTGTTTTCTATTTAACGGGATTCCAGTCTGTTGCTTTAATAGGTGTGTTTCGTCCACAAGCTAATTAGGCTTGGTTGATCAATGAAAAAAATATTTCTAAACTCGTTTCGGATGTAGGGGGCGCTGGCAATTCGATTTTGAATTTTTTTATTTTATTTTATTTTATTTATTATTTAAACTTATATGCCGCCACTCCCCTGGGGCTCGGAGAGGCTTACAAGAATAGCTAAAATCTAACAAAATTTAAAAGCAGTTTAAAACCATTTAAAAACAACAATATCAAACATTAAAAGCCTGTTGAAACAGGTATGTCTTACATGCCCTGCGGAAAGCTGGTAAGTCCCACAAGGCACGGACTTCAGGTGGCAGAGTATTCCAGAGTGATGGTGACACTGTTGTGAAGGCTCTGTATCTGGTTGCGGTTAGACGCAAGGTCTTGACACAGGGGACTTCCAATAGATCTCGGTCCTCAGAACGGAGGGATCTCTGGGGTTGGTAGGGGGTGAGGCGGTCCCTCAGGTACATCGGCCCTAGACCATGCAAGGCCTTAAAGGTGAGTCCCATCACTTTGAAAGTGATCCGGGGCTCCATTGGTAACCAATGCAGCTGTAGTAAGATTGGGGTTATGTGGCATCTCATCGGAATTCCTGCAAGAAGCCGAGCAGCTGCATTTTGTACCAACTTGAGCTTCCGGATCACCGACAGAGGAAGGCCAATGTAGAGAGTGTTACAGTAGTCCAGTCTTGGCCTGGATCACCGTAGCTAGGTCGTCCCTGGACAGGGAGGGGGCCAGCCGTCTAGCCTGCCACAGATGAAAGAAGGCAGTTCTGCTCACGGCGGAGACCTGGGCCTCCATCGTCAGCAGAGGGTCCAAAAGGACTCCCAGACTCTTGACCAATGATGACGGGCGTAGCGCCTCACCATCCAGGGTAGGCAGATGGATGTCCTCACTGCCCGGTCGACCCAGCCATAGGATCTCCGTCTTTGCTGGATTCACCCTCAACCTGCTGGCACGCAGCCATCCAGTAACGGCCTTGAGGCACTGATGGAAACAATCGGGTACAGAGTCCGGTCAGCCTTCCATCTTCAGCACCAGCTGAGTGTCATCGGCGTACTGGTAACACTCAAGCCCAAAACCTCGAACCAGCTGAGCAAGTGGTCACATATAGATGTTAAACAACAGAGGGGAGAGAATGGCCCCCTGAGGAACCCCACAAGAGAGAGAGGGGGGACCTCTCAGAGACCAGGCCTCCCCTCTCCACTCGCTGTCCACGGTTGTGAAGAAAGGAGGACAGCCAGTTTAAAGCTCCCCCCCTGACTCCAGCAACAGCAAGGCGGTGGGTCAAAAGATTGTGGTCGACTGTGTCAAATGCTGCTGTGAGATCCAATAACACAAGCAGCGCTGACCCACCCTGGTCAAGCTGGCATCGAAGGTGATCCGTGATGGAGACCAGCACAGTCTCTGTCCCGAGCCCCGCACGGAAGCCAGACTGGAAGGGATCTATATTTATATTTATATACCGCTCTATCTCCACAAGGGGACTCAGAGCGGTTCCCAGGTAACATCACAAAACATACAAAGTAAAAACAACATAACCATAAGATTAACCAAACAAAATATAAGCATAAAAATTGTCGCCATAACACACCTATATTAAAAGTAATCCTGCTTGTTCAAGGCAATTTAAAAATTTAAAAGGCCGGGCCAAGATTTGTGCAAGCCCCAAAATTCTGGGAGGCCCGGATATTAAGTGCAATGGTATGGCAACAATTCGATGCCGCAATAATTACAATTATAATAGCAAGATGAAATCATACAATACAATAGATTAAAAACAAACATTAGTTATTCAATCGTGAAGCCATTTCCGTTATAACAATCATATGGTCCGAGTCAATGTTCAAGTGCTGTAATGTGCATTAGCCAAAAGCCTGGTTCCACAACCATGTCTTCAGCTTTTTCCTGAAAGAAAGGAGGGAGGACACCAATCTAATTTCACGGGGGAGTGAATTCCACAGGTGGGGGGTCACCACCGAGAAGGCCCTGTCCCTTGTCCCCATTAGCCATGTTTATGAAGCTGGTGGGGCCAAGAGCAGGGCCTCCCCGGTGGATCTTAGACTATGAGGCAGAACATAGAGGGAGATAAGTTCGGACAAGTAAGCTGGGCCGGTGTTTAGAGATGTTGAGGTAGAATCATAGAATCATAGAATCAAAGAGTTGGAAGAGACCTCATGGGCCATCCAGTCCAACCCCCTGCCAAGAAGCAGGAATATTGCATTCAAATCACCCCTGACAAATGGCCATCCAGCCTCTGCTTAAAAGCTTCCAAAGAAGGAGCCTCCACCACACTCCGGGGCAGAGAGTTCCACTGCTGAACGGCTCTCACAGTCAGGAAGTTCTTCCTAATGTTCAGATGGAATCTCCTTTCTTGTAGTTTGAAGCCATTGTTCCGCGTCCTAGTCTCCAGGACAGCAGAAAACAAGCTTGCTCCCTCCTCCCTGTGGCTTCCTCTCACCTATTTATACATGGCTATCAGCCTTCTCTTCTTCAGGCTAAACATGCCCAGCTCCTTAAGCCACTCTTCATAGGGCTTGTTCTCCAGATTCTTTATCATTTTAGTCGCCCTCCTCTGGACACATTCCAGCTTGTCAATATCTCTCTTGAATTATGTGTTATGTGTTAAATGTTTTGATACGGCCAATAGGCCAATCAATAAAACGTATCTATCTATCTCTTGAATTGTAGTGCCCAGAATTGAACACAATATTTCAGGTGTGGTCTAACCAAAGCGGAATAGAGGGGTAGCTTTACTTCCCTGGACCTAGACACTATGCTCCTATTGATGCCGGCCAAAATCCCATTGGCTTTTTTTGCCGCCACATGACATTGTTGGCTCATGTTTAACTTGTTGTCCACGAGGACTCCAAGATCTTTTTTCACACGTACTGCTCTCGAGCCAGGCATTGTCCCCCATTCTGTATCTTTACATTTCGTTTTTCCTGCCAAAGTGGAGCATCTTGCATTTGTCCCTGTTGAACTTCATTTTGTTAGTTTTGGCCCATCTCTCTAATCTGTCAAGATCGTTTTGAATCCTGCTCCTGTCCTCTGGAGTCTTGGCTCTCCCTCTCAATTTGGTGTTGTCTGCAAACTTGATGATCCTGCCTTCTAGCCCTTCATCTAAGTCATTAATAAAGGTGTTGAACAGGACCGGGCCCAGGACGGAACCCTGCGGATGGCATTCCACTCGTCACTTCTTTCCAGGATGAAGAGGAAGCCTTGGGGAGAATCACCCTCTGGGTTCGTCCATTTAACCAGTTACTGATCCTCCTCACCGTAGTTTTGCCTAGCCCACATTGGACTAGTTTCCTTGCCAGAAGGTCATGGGGGACCTTGTCGAAGGCCTTCCTGAAATCCAGGTATGCTCCATCCACGGCATTCCCCGCATCTACCCAGCTTGTAACTCTCTCGAAAAAAGAGATCCGATGAGTCTGGCATGACTTGTTTTTGATAAATCCATGTTGACTATTAGCGATGACCGCATTTGTTTCTAAGTGTTTGCAGACCACTTCCTTAACAATCTTTTCCAGAATCTTGCCCGGTATCGACGTGAGGCTGACCGGACATTGGTCATTGTTTGGGTCATCCTTTTTTCCCTTCTTGAAGATTGGGACCACATTGGCCCTCCTCCAATCTGCTGGGTTGTTAGGTGTATCGTGTCCAAATTTGGTCCCAATTGCCCCAGTGGTTTTTGAGTTCTGTGAATACCACAAACGAAAATTACATTTTTATTTATATAAGACACACACACACATGTGTATATAATGTTCGTTTGTGGGATTAACATAACTCAAAAACCACTGGATGAACTGACACCAAATTTGGACACAATATACGTATCAGGCCAACGAGTGACCATCTCATAACAACACTGAAAAACACAGCAGAGGAGACTTAAGAAGTCATTTTTTGAAAAAAAAATTACAATGCATATGTAAAACCACACACACACATATATGCAAATACACATATATACACAAACATATACACACACAAAGCACATATACACAGATTAGACGACAGCAACGCGTGGCAGGGGACGGCTAGTGTGTATGTGTGTATCATTCATTTGTGGGATTAACATAACTCAAAAACCACTGGATGAATTGACACCAAATTTGGACACAAGACACCTCTCAGGCCAACGAGTGACTACCACTCATAAAAACACCGAAAAACACAACAGAAGGGACTTAAAAAGCCAAAACATTAAAAAAAACCCATTACAACGTATACACAAAACTACACACACACAAAATACATAGACTGGGCCACAGCAATGCGTGGTGGGGGAAGGCTAGTGTGTAGTGTGTGTGTGTGTATGTGCATAATGAGTACCTTAAAAACAAAAGAACCAATGAACGAAATCACACCAAATTTGGCAACAAAACATCTCACAAGACAAGGAGTGACCATCGCTCAAAAAATGATGATTTCGTCATTTGGGAGTTGTAGTTGCTGGGATGTATAGTTCACCTACAATCAAAGAGCATTCTGAACTCCCCCAACGATAGAATTGAACCAAACTTGGCTCACAGAACTCCCATGACCAACAGAAAATATTGGAAGGGTTTGGTGGGCATTAACCTTGAGTTTGGGAATTATAGTTCACCTACAACGAAATCACACCAAATTTGGCAACAAAACATCTCACAACACAAGGAGTGACCATCACTCAAAAATTATGATTTGTCATTTGGGAGTTGCAGTTGCTGGGATTTATAGTTCACCTACAATCAAAGAGCATGCTGAACCCCACCAACGATGGAATTGAACCAAACTTGGCACACAGTTCTCCCATGACCAACTGAAAATACTGGAAGGGTTTGGTGTGCAGTGTCCTTTGCTTTTGGAGTTGTAGTCCACCTACATCCAGAGAGCACTGTGGACTCAAACAATGATGGATCTGGACCAAACTCTGCACGAATACTAAATATGCCCAAATGTAAACACTAGTGGAGTTTGGGGAAAATAGAATCTTGACTTTTGGGAGTTATAGTTGCTGGGAGTTATAGTTCACCTACAATCACAGAGCATTCTGAACCCCACCAACGATAGAATTGGGCCAAACCTTCCACACAGAACCCCATGTGGGCCACAGCAACGCGTGGCAGGGGACGGCTAGTATATATATATGTGTGTGTGTGTGTGTGTGTGTGTGTGTATATATATATATATATATATATATATATATATATATTTGTTGTTCATTCGTTCAGTCGTCTCCAACTCTTCGTGACCTCATGGACCAGCCCATGCCAGAGCTCCCTGTAGGCCGTCACCACCCCCAGCTCCTTCAAGGTCAGTCCAGTCACTTCAAGGATGCCATCCATCCATCTTGTCCTTGGTCGGCCCCTCTTCCTTTTGCCTTCCACCTTCCCCAGCATAATTGTCTTCTCCAGGCTTTGCTGTCTCCTCATGATGTGGCCAAAGGACTTCAACTTTGTCTCTAGTATCCTATATGGTGTTTGGTTGTGGGATTAACATAACTTGAAAACCACTGGACAAATTGCCGCCAAATTAAGACACAAGACACCTACTGTGACGGCGCGTGTGGCGCCTCATATATTTTGAACTGTTAGTTGCAGGATTTTAAACTGCCATTTTATTTCTGTCTACCTTGTACATGTATAGTTAAATTTCATTGGTTACTATAGCTGTCAATTTATTGTTGTTGTACGCCAATTGGTTTGTTTTCCCCAGTTCAGTTGTTTAGGCTCCGCCCCTTCCAAGGGAGAAAGGGAAGGTTTCTCCCTCACCTTTTTTACCTCAGTAAAAGACTCATTGGATGGACGTGTCCAAAAGCTTGGCCCAAAAGCCCCTGGTCAAGGCATTTTTTACTACCAGTTCTTAGGTTTATTTCCCCTGAGTCTTATTCTTTATGTTCAGACCACCCTGAATAGAATTGTGAAGATCTCAGGCGCCTTCACACCGGTTCTGTGGCACCATAGGAAGGTCTTGTCCTTCAGCTTAGGCCACTGAACTGGGCTTGTGGTTTGCTCCGGCATCCATAGCCATTGAGAGAGAGGGAACAGGAAAAGCTTCTCAGCTTGTTACTCCTGGGACCCTGAACTTAGAGTTTATAAAGTGGTTTTCCCCGTTGAAACATAAAGTTTGTACCTAAGAAAGAAAGCTAACTGTTAACAATAAACACCATTTCAAGTTAACTGTTGTGTTCTGGTCCTTGGGAGTTCCAGTTTCCCTAAAGGAGGGCAAGAAAGCAATCCCCTGGGGAAAGCAGTCACGTCCATGCCTCTTTCTCTATAGCCCCAGGCGCGACGGCACAGTAGTAAAAATATGACTTCCCTTGATCAGTAGTAAAAAAGCCTACTTAAAGAAGTAGTAAAAGAAAAAATAAAGCCAAAAAGAAGGGCCTCCAAGCCTCAAATCAAGCTGGGGACTCAAGCAAGCCACAAGCCTGTCTTTTTCCTCAGCAGCAGCCAGGCCCTAGAAGCAAGTTAGGCCCTGTGGCCTAGAAACTTAGTAAAGCCTGTCTTCCCTTCACAAAGCAAGTCAGGCCCTGCAGCCTAGAAGTGAGCCAAGGCCTCAAATCAAGCAGGGGACTTGAGTAAAGCCTGTCTCCCCCTCACAAGCAAGTCAGGCCCTGCGGCCTAGAAGTGAGCCAAGGCCTCAAATCAAGCCGGGGACTTGAGTAAAGCCTGTCTCCCCCTCACAAGCAAGTCAGGCCCTGCGGCCTAGAAGTGAGCCAAGGCCTCAAATCAAGCCGGGGACTTGAGTAAAGCCTGTCTCCCCCTCACAAGCAAGTCAGGCCCTGCGGCCTAGAAGTGAGCCAAGGCCTCAAATCAAGCCGGGGACTTGAGTAAAGCCTGTTTTCCCCTCACAAGCAAGTCAGGTCCTGCGGCCTAGAAGTGAGCCAAGGCCTCAAATCAAGCCGGGGACTTGAGTAAAGCCTGTCTCCCCCTCACAAGCAAGTCAGGCCCTGCAGCCTAGAAGTGAGCCAAGGCCTCAAATCAAGCCGGGGACTTGAGTAAAGCCTGTTTTCCCCTCACAAGCAAGTCAGGCCCTGCGGCCTAGAAGTGAGCCAAGGCCTCAAATCAAGCCGGGGACTTGAGTAAAGCCTGTCTTCCCTTCACAAAGCAAGTCAGGCCCTGCAGCCTAGAAGTGAGCCAAGGCCTCAAATCAAGCCGGGGACTTGAGTAAAGCCTGTTTTCCCCTCACAAGCAAGTCAGGCCCTGCGGCCTAGAAGTGAGCCAAGGCCTCAAATCAAGCCGGGGACTTGAGTAAAGCCTGTCTTCCCTTCACAAAGCAAGTCAGGCCCTGCAGCCTAGAAGTGAGCCAAGGCCTCAAATCAAGCCGGGGACTTGAGTAAAGCCTGTTTTCCCCTCACAAGCAAGTCAGGCCCTGCGGCCTAGAAGTGAGCCAAGGCCTCAAATCAAGCCAGGGACTTGAGTAAAGCCTGTTTTCCCCTCACAAGCAAGTCAGGCCCTGCGGCCTAGAAGTGAGCCAAGGCCTCAAATCAAGCCGGGGACTTGAGTAAAGCCTGTTTTCCCCTCACAAGCAAGTCAGGCCCTGCGGCCTAGAAGTGAGCCAAGGCCTCAAATCAAGCCGGGGACTTGAGTAAAGCCTGTCTCCCCCTCACAAGCAAGTCAGGCCCTGCAGCCTAGAAGTGAGCCAAGGCCTCAAATCAAGCCGGGGACTTGAGTAAAGCCTGTTTTCCCCTCACAAGCAAGTCAGGCCCTGCGGCCTAGAAGTAAGCCAAGGCCTCAAATCAAGCCGGGGACTTGAGTAAAGCCTGTCTCCCCCTCACAAGCAAGTCAGGCCCTGCGGCCTAGAAGTGAGCCAAGGCCTCAAATCAAGCCGGGGACTTGAGTAAAGCCTGTCTCCCCCTCACAAGCAAGTCAGGCCCTGCGGCCTAGAAGTGAGCCAAGGCCTCAAATCAAGCCGGGGACTTGAGTAAAGCCTGTCTCCCCCTCACAAGCAAGTCAGGCCCTGCGGCCTAGAAGTGAGCCAAGGCCTCAAATCAAGCCGGGGACTTGAGTAAAGCCTGTTTTCCCCTCACAAGCAAGTCAGGCCCTGCGGCCTAGAAGTGAGCCAAGGCCTCAAATCAAGCAGGGGACTTGAGTAAAGCCTGTTTTCCCCTCACAAGCAAGTCAGGCCCTGCGGCCTAGAAGTGAGCCAAGGCCTCAAATCAAGCCGGGGACTTGAGTAAAGCCTGTTTTTCCCTCTCAAACAGGCTAGGCCCATCTTTCCCTAGAAGCAAGACTGCAGCTGCTAGAGCTCAAAATCTGCTTAGCAACCATTGCTAAGTGGCTTCAACCAGCAAAGCAAAGCAAGTTTTACCTTTTAAAGAGGTGGCAGCTGTTTGTAATTGTTCTTTTCAAAGCATTGCATTGCATTTTTTGTGTGCTTTGCAATTGTATGCTTAAATTGCATTGCACTTATACTGTTTAAAGTGTGGGATAAGTTTCTTTTGTATTTGGCATTATGGCAAGCCATAACTTGGAGGTCCCACAAGTGAGGGCAAAATCCCCCCACCCTGTCAGAGAAAGGCATCCCACACAGAAGGCGATGTCCTGTCTTGTGCGTCAGGAAAACCAACTTTCACAGAAATTCAAGAAAATTTGTCAGACCCTACCTATTTTAGCAAATTCAATGAAGTCATCCACTTGCCCAAAAGAAAGGGAGGTTCTTAAACAAGAATTTCTAAAATCCTTCAATGATGGTGGTGTTATTGCAGAACAAATAATTGATGTTTTGAACAAGATGAATACCCCAGAGGCTTTAGAGAGGGCTAAAGAAATTTCTTTTAGTATGCAAGAAGAGAGGAGGCACTACAGAGCGGTTTTATTTGAATTAGAGCCTAGTTCCTCCTTCAAAGGTGCAGAGGAAAAGGTTCAAGGCTCCCCATGTGTAAGCCTTAGATCCAGTCTGCTCAAACTTCTACCTAAGGCCGCTAGCCTTAGATCCAAACTTTCATCTAGGCATAGTGCCTCCCAATCTGCACATTCATTTCTTAGTACTGTAATGGAAGAGAGATGGTTTGAGGAACAAAGACAAAGAGAGATCCAGAGTACTGGAAAGCACGCTTTATTCTCGGTTGGCGCCAACCGGATATAGACCCCCTGGTAGCCCAGGAAAGAAGGGTCCCGAACAAAGGAAATGCCGAGTTTAAATACACTTTTTGAAAATAAGTATTCATGCATCATAGAAACATCACAATGTGCGTCACAAACATCTACTCTTTCACTGACTTCAAAGGCATATTTTGGAAATCAACAAGTTGTCAATCCTCATTAATTTACTATCTAAAGAGTGACTGTTAATGTACTCCCAGCGCCAGGATGTCTCCGGACCTGCTCCATCCATCTTGAGATAACATTCCTGAGACCCCCTAATGGACACTTCATTAGTCAATTTTACGATAAGGTACCAGGCACCTCTTAATGGATGATAAGGTGCCTGGTGCCTGGTGCCTGGTATGTATCTTATCTTATGGTCTTAGAAGTGTCAGGCACCACATTCCTTTCCTGGGGCTGGCCTCTTATTTTGCAGCTTTTGAGAAGTCAAGTGAACTAGCTATGCATGCATACATTTCTCTTATATATTTTCTAACTCCTATTTCTAATATGGTTATATCAAATATATTTTCCAATATGTGTATTATGTATTTTCATCAAGCCGTCATCAAATCCCCCCTTTGGTGCTCTGAACCGGAAGGGGAAGAGCATCATCTAACTAAAGCTAATAATTGCATTTCATCTTGTTTATCATTTACCATCTTAGATATGCATCTTTTCAGCATTTGGAAAATAATAGGCAGAATACATAACATTAGTAACACTACTAATAGGATTATACAGAAAGCAAAAAACAGTTCCTTTAACCATTGAATCGATGGTAGCCAGCTCGTGAGCCAATCAAAAGGGTTTGAAACCCCATGTGTGTTGTTTTCTATTAAGTCTGTCATTTGATTTAATTCATCCTCAATTGTTTTATTCAGATCATGGAATCTGACTTTGCAACCTTCTTTCATTAGTTTACAGAAACCTCCTTGTCTTGCCAACAGGTAGTCCAGGGCCATACGGTGTTGTAAGACAATTTGATGTAGCTCTTCTACTTCATTTTGCATGGCCCTAACTATGAGTCCTGTGGCATTTATGGATTTTTCCAATCGGCAGGTGAGGCCTAGGATACTCTTTCTATTTTCTTGGGCCACTATGCCTGGGTAGCTTCCAAGCGTCAGTATGCCCGTTAGCAGACCTCCAGCCACTCGGCCTCCTTCTGTCTCAGACAATTGTGCTCCTATTATTACCTCATCTGAGCAGGCTGGGCCTAGGGGTGCTGATCTGTCTCGCTTTGTTCTTATGCGGCGAGAAGCAACCTGGACTGGGAATGTAAAGTATCCAACGCCTGCACACTGGTATCCACCTGGATGGAAATTTGACGCCCAACCATCATAGAAAAACCACAAATTGGGATCATATATTTTCCAATCATTACATGTAAGAATATCCCCTTCATTTGTCATGCTTTTTCTCATCATTAGGGCTCTTAAGTCTTTCAAAAACTCTTCAAGTGTGTTGTATTGTTCCATAAACTGTGAAAATAACCCAAAGGAGCTATCTTTCATGATTTCATATTGTTCTCTGGCTTTTTTGTAATATTCATCCTCTCCCTGGGAGGGGTCACTGTACTGTTCTTGGAAATATAAACTGTGCCAATACCCTGATGCTTGGGAAGCATTATGTTTCCCATGAAGGTAAAACTTCTCAGTACAGTGAGAGTAATTTCCCACATTGAGAAGGATTTCCCTCTCCTTTTCTGGGATACTCTTCCACCCTTTCCGATAACCTTCTGGATAATGACAACAAAAACATTTGCCAGGGGTGGTCTTTGAAACCTTTATCATTCTATGCCGTAGCCCATTTAGAGAGGCAGGGGGGTTAAAGATTGTAGGTTTTCCTGTTTTCTCTGCTAAGAGAAGAGTGGCCAAAACCACAGCTTCCTCATTGATCAAAGCAGGCAAAAAGGAAAACTCACGTACTGTTTCAGGGTGTTCATATATCAGAGTGGCATTTCTCCCATATTGATCAAACATAAATTTGGCATGCTCTTTGAACCAGTTACCATCTACTTCTAAAATTGACACACACATTAACACACATATCTCCCACAAAGCTTTCATTCTTCTGGAATCTGACCGTATGTAGAGCAACCGTTCCGGTAGGCTGCAATAGGGTCTAGTTCCGTCTTCTATCCTCTCCAGTTGGGGTCTGACAGTGCGTAGAGCTTAGTCGCTTCCAGGTATGGACTTAAGCTGCAGTGTCTAGCCCGTATCTTCTCATCCAACAGCAGGGGCAGATCTGACTGTACGCAGGGCAAGACAGCTTCCTGGTATGTGTCTTGCAGTATCAGTCTAGTCTGAATCTTCTTATTTACCACCGCCTTCCTTTTGGTTAGAACAACCAAAGTTTCGAGTTATTTTAAGCTTTAGTGGGTCTTTTGGGTCTGGAATAGCATGCCAACTGGGAGCAGCCTTTTTAATTCTAGTCCAGTGAAGCCAAGGTTTGATTTCTGCTACCTTGACCGCACTGGGTGATGTAAGAATTACCACATAAGGTCCCTTCCATTTGGGTTGCAACGTTTCCCCTTTCCAATCTTTAACCCATACCTCATCCCCTGGGTGAAACAAGTGAGTGGGGGTCATGTGAATGGGCGGCCTGAACTCATAGGCATACTGTCGTAGCTCTTGCAGTGTTTTCCCCAAAGCAACAATTTCCTGTCTCTTTGCCTGGGCCCCTATCTCATGCAGTTCCCCTTGCAATCTGGGAAACAAAGGAGGGGGCCTCCCATAAAGCATTTCAAAAGGAGACAGTCCAATGGTCTTAGTGGGGGTACATCTAATATGTAACACTGCTAGAGGAAGAAGTTGAACCCAACTAAGTTCAGTTTCTTGACACATTTTAGCTAACTTAGTTTTCAGAGTTCGATTCATTCTCTCAACCTTGCCTGAGCTCTGAGGCCTATATGCACAATGCAATTTCCACGTAATTCCAAGAACCTTAGCCAAGCTTTGAATGGTGGCTTTAACAAAAGCAGGGCCATTATCTGAGCCTATGAATGCTGGCATCCCATGCCTCGGGATTATGTCTTTCATGAGTGCTCTTGCCACTTCCGTGGCCTTTTCAGTAACAGTAGGGTACACTTCCGGCCATCCAGTGAAAGTGTCTACCATCACCAGTAGGTAGCGGTATCGCCCTACTCTAGGCATTTCACTGAAATCTACAACAATGGCTTCAAAGGGTACATTTCCACAATGCTGGATGCCTGGGGGCTGGCGCGGCCCTTGGCGTGGATTGTTCTTAGCACAGGTGTGGCACCCAGCTGAAGCTGCCATTGTCAAAGAGTGGAGTCCATCTATGTACAGTTGTCTTTCTAGTAGTTTAGCTAGCGCCATTTTTCCTAGATGTGTTGACTCATGGGCTCCCTTTACTACTTCCCAGGCCATGGTTCTGGGGACAATGATTCTTCCATCCGGAAAGGCTAGCCAACCAGTAGAATTTGCCAATTCTACTGCTCCATTGTCCTGGGCCCATTGTTGTTCTTCTTTATTATAGGTAGGCTGCACCTTGGGATTGGGCAAGGGGAGAAGGGTAGCCACCTGAAGGGGTCTGGCAGCGGCTTCTTTGGCTGCTGCATCTGCCCTTCGGTTCCCTTGTGCTACCGGATCTTGCCCTGGTTGATGTCCCTTGCAGTGCATCACAGCTACTTGTTTTGGGGCCCATACAGCTTCTAGGAGATGTAATATCTCTTCTGCATGTTTGACTGGTTGGCCTGCTGCAGTTAAAAGTCCTCTTTCTTTGTAAAGTGCACCATGGGCGTGCAGTACTGAAAAGGCATACTTTGAATCAGTGTATATGTTAACTCTCTTTCCCTTTGCTATCTCCAGAGCCCTGGTGAGAGCAATGAGCTCAGCCTTTTGAGCTGATGTATTTGCTGGCAGTGAATTTGCTTCCAATATTTCTTTGATGGTAACTATTGCATATCCTGCTTTTCGCTCCCCTCCTTCCATAAAACTACTGCCATCAGTGTACATGGTGAGCTGAGCTCCTTGCAATGGAACATCAGTCAAATCAGGTCGACTGGCATATACTGTGTCCATTACTTCAATACAGCTATGATGTTTCTCCATATGGGGATCTATAGGTAGGAGGGTAGCAGGATTCAAAGTAGTGCATTGCTGAACTTTAATGTGAGGGTTCTCACATAACAAAGTCTGGTATTTCAGCATTCTGGAGGTGGTAAGCCAATGGTGTCCTTTGTGCTCTAACAATGTCACTACCTCATGCGGGGCCTTGATGGTCAAATCTTGTCCTAGGGTCAACTTCCTGGCTTCTTCAGCTACTAAGGCAGCAGCTGCTACTGCACGTAGACATGGGGGCCATCCTTTTGCTACCATGTCTAGCTGCTTAGACAAATAGGCCACTGGTCGTGGCCAGGAGCCCAAAGTCTGTGTTAAAACGCCAATGGCTACACCCTCTTTCTCAGCAACATAAAGAGTGAAGGGTTTAGTTACATCAGGTAGGCCCAAAGCTGGCGCTGTCATCAGGGCTGACTTTATTTGCTGGAAAGCCTTGTCCTGTTCTTGTGTCCATTTAAAAGGTTCTTTTTCACCCCCCTTTGTAACTTGGTACAAAGGTCTTGCCAATACGGCATAGCCAGGAATCCAAAGTCTACAAAACCCCGCTGCGCCTAAAAATTCGCGGACTCTCTTCCTCGTAGTGGGGACTGGGATTTGGCAGATGGCTTGCTTTCGTTCAGTTCCTAGACTTCTAAATCCTTGTTTTATTTTGGAATCCTAAGTATTTGACCTCCGTCTTGCACAGCTGGGCCTTGGTCCTTGATACTTTATATCCCTTATGGCAAAGTAATTGGAGTAGCCGCTTGGTGGCGCCCCAACTCTCTTCCATTGAGGTGGAGGCCAAAAGTAAATCATCTACATATTGCAAAAGGACAGTCTTTTCTGAGTCAGAATGAAAGTCCTCCAAATCCTTTGCTAGGGAAGTTCCAAATATCGTTGGAGAATTTTTAAAACCTTGAGGCAATCTTGCCCACGAATACTGTTGTTTTGCTCCTGTGGCTGGGTCTTCCCACTCAAAAGCAAACAACAACTGGCTGTGGGGGGCTAACCTTATGGAGAAAAAAGCGTCTTTAAGATCAAGGACTGTAAAATGGGTGGCCTCTGCTGGTATGAGTCCCAATATCACATAAGGATTTGGCACAACTGGGTGCAAGGTAACTGTTGCCTTGTTGACTTCCCTAAGGTCTTGAACAGGGCGAAAATCATCTGTGGTACCTGGCTTCTTGATTGGAAGGAGGGGTGTATTCCATGGAGACTGGCATTTTGTTATAATGCCATGCTGCCACAGACGGTCCAAATGCTTTTGGATTCCCTTTATTGCTGGTCTGGGAATTGGATACTGCTTTAGACTGACTGGACGGGCTCCTGGGATTAACTCTACTACGACTGGAGGTATGTATTTGGCCATGCCTGGGGGGTTATCTTCTGCCCATACCTCAGGAGTTTCAAACTTTTCCCATTCATTGTTCTTTGAGCCCCTTTTAACTACTAGCAGCCTCCATTCCTCCTCCATAGGGCAGGTGAGGTGCAAAAGGCCTGTGGTTCTTCCTACAGCCATCTTAGCAGATCCATCTTCCTCAAATGATAGCCTTGCTTTTAGTTTGCACAGCATGTCCCTTCCCAGCAATGGGACTGGGCAGTTAGGCATATATAGAAAACTGTGGGTGACTTCTTTATTTGCTAGCTGACATCTTCTTTCCTGTAGAAAGGGTCGGAGACATTGATCTCCTGTTGCTCCCATAACTTTTATGGTTTGCTGGGTTAAGGGGGCCAATGGGGTGGTAACTACTGATTTTTCCGCTCCTGTGTCAACTAGGAATGTTATTTCTTGGGATCCTACTTTTGCCTTGACCAAGGGTTCCCTGGATCCCAAGGTTAGAACCCCGGACTGGCTTCAGTCCTCTTCTGGCCCTGACCATTGGGGGCCTCCGGCCAATCCAATGAATCCTTCTTCCTCTGGCTGCTCACGTGCTTCTTGATAGAAGGGTCTCTGTCTCCCGGGCATCTCACCTCCTCTTCCTCTCTGCTCTTGTGGGTGTCCTCTTCCTCTCCCTCTTCTTATCTGGGGGCAATCTCTCCTCCAATGTCCCCGTTGTTTACAGTGGGAACATTGGTCCTGCCCAAGGGGCTGTCCTCTTCCTGGCCCATAACTTCGCCCTCTGCTTCGCCCTCTGCTGTGCCCTCTGCTTTGCCTTATTTCTGGGTTCCATTCCCTCAGTGCTGCAGCCAAGCAAACGGCTTGAGCTCTCATCTGCCTCTGTTTATCCCTCTTCTCTTCCTGATCTCTATTTGCCATGACTCTATTAGCAATGTCAAGTAATTGAGACATGTTCATTCCAGCAAACCCATCCAATTTCTGTAGCTTTCTTCTAATATCTGGGGCGCTTTGTTCTACAAAAGTTGCATTCACCATGTTTCTATTGGCTTCCTCTGCGGGGTTGAAAGGCGTGTATTGTCTGTAGGCACTTAACAGCCTTTCCAGGTAGGCGCCTGGGCTTTCATCGGCACCTTGCTTTATTTCTTTTACTTTAGATAAGTTAGTAGGCTTTTTCCCAGCTTCTGCAAGGCCTTGGATCATTAACTGGCCATACTGACGAATTCGAGTCAATTGGTCTGCTGTATTAGGATCCCATTGTGGATCAGTCTCTGGACAATTCTCCCTCATGTGGTCAGCTAGGTTAACAGCAGCATTTCTCCTAGCCTCAGTCTGCCGCTTCATAGCTGCTAAGACCCTTTTACGTTCCTCCGTAGTAAGGAGGGACGTCATCAACTGCTGACAGTCCTGCCATGTAGGGTCATGTGTATTGACAATATTAGTGAAAACATCTGTCATTGGTCCTGGATCTGTAGAGAAGGGGGTGGTGTGTGTCTTCCAATTGAAAAGATCTGAGCTGGTAAATGGCACATGCGTAAAAGCTGGCCGGAACTGAGGCACTTGTTGTCCACCTTCAACTTGGGTCCCTATGAATTCCCTCACTTGACGAAGGGGCATTACTGTAGCCAATTTCTTGTTTGCCTTGTCCATATTCCTTAAGTTATGGTCATGGCCTTTTGCTGTTTTCAGTGGTGCCTTTGCCTGTAGGGATTCTTTTTCAGGGGATGGAGTTGAAGAAGACTCAGTCATGGTAGAGTCTGTGTCTTCATCTAAATCTTCAGGGAGATCTGGGTACAGTTGTGCTGGGGCCATAGGTTGCGTTGGAGGGCTTACTGCTGCTGGATCAAGGGCTGGAATTGCAGGGGCCTGGGGGGCTATGAGCTCCCCAGTTGAATAAGGAGGAGGTGCATTTATTTCCTCCTCAACAGGGCATGGCAGAATAGGAGCTTTAGTTTTCTGTGCTAGGAGAGTTTTACAATGTGCTAAAGCACAAGGCTTCAGCCATTCTGGCATTTGGCGCACCACATCTCCCCAAGCTAGAATATAGGGGACATGTGTGGGATAACTTCCCTCAAAAGGATTTGCTCCTCTTGCTCTATCATAGACACTAGCAATGATTTGTTGATCAAGAGTGCCCTCTTCTGGCCAACCTACGCTAAATTTAACCCATTCCTTTTGGCATAAAGTTTGCAATCTACTGGGCCTTAGTGGTTCTCCATAGTCTAGCTTTCCAAAGCTTTTGTCAAAGTGTGCTAACATGAGCTCTAAAGGAGTTTTAGGCTTGCTGCTAACAGACCCTCCCATGTTCAGACAAATGGACAACTAATACACAAAAAAGGAAAAAGGTACGGGATCTAATCATCCGCTTTCATCCGTCCCCTGACTCTGCCAGTCGCCCGACAAAGAGAACTGCAAGGGATTCCTTTAGAAGGAACGCCAACCCCAGAGGGGCGGACACGGACCACACTTCCCTTCGCTCACCAGTCTGGGATTCTGCGATCCCCTGTGACCAGCCTCTTGGCCCTTTCATACACCATTCACTCACACATGCATCCACCACAAGGTACTTGTCTCCCCAACCCCTTTCCTTATTTCTCTAGGCAGTCGGTTTCCCTTTTCTGGTACACAAAGCAAACACAAGCCCCAAAAAAGTCTACTAGGGACTGCCTTTTTCCAGGTTAATTACTCCTGGGGCCTTCAGCAAAATGCTAAGGCTTTTCCTGACGTCTACACTTTCCTAAAATGTCATGGTGCAATTCATACTCGCCTGATCCGTGGTTTTCGCAGCCTCTTAGGTGAAAGGATGGAATTTCGTCAGAAGCAGCAGTCTGTCTTCACCTTCCCGAGGGCTCCCTCCAATGCCGGCCGGTGAGAGTGCTGTCGAAATGATGCAGCCAGCCTGCTGCCTCGGAGGAATCTTCCAGGCCTCCCAAAAGGCCTCTGTCTTTAATCTTTTTCCCTACAAACCTCTCTCAAAAGCCTCCTGGCTGGCTCGCCAGAAAATGTAATGGAAGAGAGATGGTTTGAGGAACAAAGACAAAGAGAGATCCAGAGTACTGGAAAGCACGCTTTATTCTCGGTTGGCGCCAACCGGATATAGACCCCCTGGTAGCCCAGGAAAGAAGGGTCCCGAACAAAGGAAATGCCGAGTTTAAATACACTTTTTGAAAATAAGTATTCATGCATCATAGAAACATCACAATGTGCGTCACAAACATCTACTCTTTCACTGACTTCAAAGGCATATTTTGGAAATCAACAAGTTGTCAATCCTCATTAATTTACTATCTAAAGAGTGACTGTTAATGTACTCCCAGCGCCAGGATGTCTCCGGACCTGCTCCATCCATCTTGAGATAACATTCCTGAGACCCCCTAATGGACACTTCATTAGTCAATTTTACGATAAGGTACCAGGCACCTCTTAATGGATGATAAGGTGCCTGGTGCCTGGTGCCTGGTATGTATCTTATCTTATGGTCTTAGAAGTGTCAGGCACCACATTCCTTTCCTGGGGCTGGCCTCTTATTTTGCAGCTTTTGAGAAGTCAAGTGAACTAGCTATGCATGCATACATTTCTCTTATATGTTTTCTAACTCCTATTTCTAATATGGTTATATCAAATATATTTTCCAATATGTGTATTATGTATTTTCATCAAGCCTTCATCAGTACATCTTCCAAAGCAGCCTATTATAGCAGAGAGGCTATGCGTTTAGAAATTAGGAAGGAGGTTTTAGAAGCAGAGGCGTCTGCGGAGATGGCTAAGCAAGGCCTCGCCTTCGAAGAGGAGGAGCTCCTCCTTCAACAGGCTAAGGCCCAGCAGGAACTGCTTTTGGCACAGACGAGAGCCCAACAGGAAGCTGACTTAGCACAGGCTAAGGCCCAGAGAGAAATTGAGTTTGCAGTGGCAAAGGCCAAGCAGGATACGCTACAGCGGGACCTAGATCTGCTCCAAGCAAAAAGAGACACAGCACAAAAGATAGCCAGGGCCAACATTTTAGCCAAAGCTCTATCACAGGAGCTAACTCAAGAAAACCTTAGCCTTCTGCCAACACAAGAGTCTATTGCAAAGGTTTCAGCACACCTGCAACTGGAACCACCTGTAGTGCAGAGTCATGTCTCCTTTGATCATCTTGAAGATCGCTCACCTGTTTCAGTATTCGCTACTTCAAAGCCAGCCAATTCCCCTAAAGTTCAACAAAGCACGGCCGGGAGGGTGCCATCGTCTCTGTCAGAGTCCATCCCTGTAATTAAGCCTCAGAGATACCACCTGTCTATGTGGGAACAAAAGGATGACGTCTTTCAGCAGGATCCAGATGTTCTCTCAGATTGGCAAGGCATGGCCGGGAGTGGTCCACCTCATCCATCCCTGCATACCTAGCCAATTGTTTCATCGCTGAAGATTAAAGCTTCAGAGGCGCTGCCTGCCAGCAATCTGCTGAACTCAACATCTACCATCATAACGAGACGTGTTCAACCGAAGAACATTGACTTTGTCACACCACAGCAGACTCCTCAGATGTATCCCTACACACCGGACTCACAATTGGGCTTCCTCCTGCGAAATCCCAGAAGAGATATCAGAGACAAAGGCGTCCAGAAATTTACCGACCGGCCAGACGACTACCTTCTGTGGAAAATTACCTTCAAGAGGGCCATCCGAGATTTCAAATTAGAAGCAGATGAAGAATTGTCTCTTCTTATGGCGTGGCTTGGATCCAGCTCAGCCGAGCAAGTAAAGAGGCTCTATGCTGCTCACGTGTCAGACCTTCAAAAAGCATTGTCCACAGCGTGGTCTCGCTTGGACCAGCGCTACGGTTCGAGCACTGAGATAGAAGCGTCCCTCATGGATCGACTCAACAGGTTCCCATCGCTGAAGATGAAAGATTACAAACAACTTTGGGACTTCAGTGATCTTTTATTAGAGCTAGCTTCAGCCAAAGGAAATCCAGAGCTGCCAGGATTGGCATGTCTGGACCAGCACACGTCGCAGAGTGCCATTCTCTGCAAACTTCCCTTTCCCTTTCGAGAAGCTTGGGGGAAAGAGGTGTTCAAGTACAAGGAGGCAAATGCAAGTGTATACCCACCCTTCAACTTTTTGGTGGATTTTGTCACCAGAACAGCCCGTGAGAGGAATGACCCTCAAACAGGTCTTCCCGCTTTGTACCAAGGCCTAAAGCCTGAAAAGACCTCCAAAGAAGACAAAGTGCAGGGCAAAGAACTTAAAAGGAACTTAGGTGTCAAGATGACAGACACTACTCCTCCAGCTTCAGTTCAACCAGTTGGCAACAGCAGCATTACCTGTCCCATTCATCAGAGGCCACACAGCCTAGCTGAATGCAGAGAGTTCGCGAAGAAGCCCTATAAAGAGCGGCTTCAAATAGTTCAGAAGGCCAAGGTGTGTTTCAGATGTTGTGGCTCCACTATTCACTTCTCCAAAGACTGTAAAGAAAAGGTGAAATGTCAACATTGCAACAGCCTCAAGCATTGCTCCGCAATGCATAATTTTGATTCCCCTCAACTCAGAGCAAATACAAAGTCCCCTGTCAAAGAAGTGACCAAAGAAGTGAAGGACCAAAAGCCTACAGAACCTCAGGTAGCCCTCAAGGCTCCTGCCGTTGCCTGCACGAAGCTTTGTCAAAGTAACATCAAGCCCAGAATTTGTCATCCAATCTGCCTGGCGGAGGTGTATCCAGACAAGCAGCCGTGGAATCGGAAAAAGGTCTACGTCGCCCTGGATGCCCAAAGTGATGCATCGCTTGCAACCCCAGAGTTCTTCGACATGTTTGACCTTCACACCAAGACAGTGGAATACACCATGTCCTCTTGCTCTGGAAGGAACAAGATGTGTGGCAGAGTTGCAACTAGGTTCAAAATTTCACCCTTTGGACAAAAGGCCAGTTACGAACTTCCTGACGTTATAGAATGCAGCCTGATCCCCAGGAACAAAGAACAAATAGCCACAAAGGAGGTGGTTCAAGCCCATCCTCATCTCAAAGGCATCCAAGATCTAATTCCAGCTCTAGACTTGGAAACAGACATCGTCATGCTTATAGGCGCGGATTGCCCCATACTGTTCCGTATTAGCAACCAGATTGAAGGTCCTAAGGCAGGCATGGGGAACCTTCGGCCCTCCAGGTGTGGTGGACTTCAACTCCCACAATTCCTTGAGGCTCGGCATTCACCCCAAAGGCTTACCTTGGCCCAAGGAATTGTGGGAGTTGAAGTCCACCACACCTGGAGGGCCGAAGGTTCCTGACCCCTGTCCTAAGGGATCACCCATTGCCCAGAAGTTGCCTTTAGAATGGACTGTGTTAGGCCCAGTCTGCCTGAACAAGATGTTCCAGCCTGTCACTAAAAGACCTTCACTAATGCAAGGATGTGCCAGCCACATCTCAGTTTGTTGCCAGGGAGTAATACCCGATTACTCTTCCATCTTTGAAGTCACAGAGAGAGATGAGCAAACAGCCTTCTCGAAAGATGAACAGAAGTTCCTTGAGATGATGAACCACCAAGTCACTCAAGACCTCCAAGGTAATTGGATAGCACCTTTACCTTTCAAACCGGAAAGACCATCTCTACCCAACAACAGAGATGTTGCCCTTCATCGTCTCCTGTCCTTAAGAAGAAGGATGCTGAAGGATCCGAAGGTGAAGACCCAGATTACCCAGTTTGTGGAAGACCTTTTCAGCAGCAACTACGCCGAACTAGCCACTGCGTGTGCGGAGACCGATGGTGGACCTTTCTCGCCACAGCCGTCGACGGTGATGACGGCCGTTCTGTCCCCACGGGCATGTGACAGCGACCAGGCCACTCCTGCAGCCCAGTCCTTCAAGGATGTTACTGAAGAAAATTCAAACGATGGCAGCCAACCATCTAAAAGAAGACGAATGGGCTCAGGGGACAGTTCACAAAGTTGTGAAACTCCAAGCCAAGATTTCAGCTTTAGCTACTTTCCAGTGGAAAACCTGATAGAGCACAAATGGCCGCCTGATGAAACGAGAGAATACTACATGCTTCAAGGGCAAATCAATGATGAGAAGAGTCCTATCTCACGTAGGAAGAAAATATCTGCCAAAACTCTCACTGATGAAGTTAATAGCCCTGATTCAGACCGGCAGGACAAGAAGGGATGGAACTATAAGAAAAGGAAGCGTTCTCCCTCCCCTTCACCAACTCCAGAAGCTAAAAAGAAGAATGCCAAGAAAGGGCCTTCTATTCCTTACACCAAATCCAAGCATGGTTACCGTGAAGAAAAGCAGGAAGACCTCACTAAAGACATGGATGAGCCTTCTCCTGTCCTCAACGTTGAAGAAGTGTCACTACCAAAAACATTGGTGCAATTCAGCAAAACATTGGTGCAATTCAGCCCCAATATCTTTCTAAAGCCTCAACAGTCATCCTGAGATCCACTCAAAGACATTGTTTCTCAGAAGAAATAACTTAAAGAAAAGGACACTCCCAGACACCATTGGACTAAGGGTTTTTGTTTCTAAGTTATATCCCAGCTCAGACAATAGAGTGCGCAAGGCCCAAGTTAAGGTTGTTTCCAACAAAAAGGTTGCCTTGCCCAAAAATAGTTGTTTAAAAGACTTGTACCCCTTCCTAGACTATGAGGGTCTCCTTAGGGTTGGAGGTAGACTAAAGAGAGCAAAGATTAGATCCTGTGTTTATAAATCCTGTTATTTTCGCAAGACATACAGTCTTAAAGTTATAATAGTTAAAGGTGTTTAACTTTATTTGGTTTAGATTTCCGAAAGTCCGGAAATCTAGGCCGGGAGTGTGACGGCGCGTGTGGTGCCTCATATATTTTGAACTGTTAGTTGCAGGATTTTAAACTGCCATTTTATTTCTGTCTACCTTGTACATGTATAGTTAAATTTCATTGGTTACTATAGCTGTCAATTTATTGTTGTTGTACGCCAATTGGTTTGTTTTCCCCAGTTCAGTTGTTTAGGCTCCGCCCCTTCCAAGGGAGAAAGGGAAGGTTTCTCCCTCACCTTTTTTACCTCAGTAAAAGACTCATTGGATGGACGTGTCCAAAAGCTTGGCCCAAAAGCCCCTGGTCAAGGCATTTTTTACTACCAGTTCTTAGGTTTATTTCCCCTGAGTCTTATTCTTTATGTTCAGACCACCCTGAATAGAATTGTGAAGATCTCAGGCGCCTTCACACCGGTTCTGTGGCACCATAGGAAGGTCTTGTCCTTCAGCTTAGGCCACTGAACTGGGGTTGTGGTTTGCTCTGGCATCCATAGCCATTGAGAGAAAGGGAACAGGAAAAGCTTCTCAGCTTATTACCCCTGGGACCCTGAACTTAGAGTTTATAAAGTGGTTTTCCCCGTTGAAACATAAAGTTTGTACCTAAGAAAGAAAGCTAACTGTTAACAATAAACACCATTTCAAGTTAACTGTTGTGTTCTGGTCCTTGGGAGTTCCAGTTTCCCTAAAGGAGGGCAAGAAAGCAATCCCCTGGGGAAAGCAGTCACGTCCATGCCTCTTTCTCTATAGCCCCAGGCGCGACGGCACACCTACTAACCCAAGGAGTGACCATCACTCAAAAAATGGTTTTGATAATGATATAAAAAGGTAAAGGTAATCCCCTGACATTAAGTCCAGTCATGTCTGACTCTGGGGTGTGGTCCTCATCTCCATTTCTAAGCCGAAGAGCCGGCGTTGTCCGTAGACACCTCCAAGGTCATGTGGCCGGCATGACTGCATGGAGCGCCCTTACCTTCCCGCCGGAGCAGTACCTATTGATCTACTCACATTTGCATGTTTTTGAACTGCTAGGTTGGCAGAAGCTAGGGCTGACAGCGGAAGCTCACACCGCTCCCCGGAATCGAACCTGCGACCTTTCGATCAACAAGCTCAGCAGCTCAGCGCTTTAACCCACTGCACCACCAGGGGTTCCCCAATGATATAATACCATTATTATTATATATTCTTATATTATTTTTATGATATCATTTTGTATTGTAATATATCATTGTATTATAATGTCATATATCATAATATAATTATATTAGTATTAGTATTTCTGATTATAATATAATACTTTTTATTATATTATTTTATAATTGAATATATTATTATATATTATTTTATTATGCATTTTGACTGCACCCTCAACTTGCTTCAGACACGATAAATCAATAAGTAAATATATTGAATCCTGGGGATGTCAGTTGGAACCTTCAGGGAGGAGCCATGGAGACCATTCTGATGCGTTGCTGACATTCCAGGGAAAAGCTGTTGGCCCTGGAATCTCACTGTTGACCGTTGGCGAGAGAGACAGGAGGTGGCTCTTGTGTCTTGCTGTCCTTCGGGTTTTTTGGCTTGTGCTTCTTTGGAATTCAGGTCTGTTTTGGGTTTTTTTTTATATCTGTGGAATGACTCTAAAATTACAACAGCACCACAACAGAGAGGAAACAAACAAGGAACGATCTTGACAGATTAGAGAGATGAATGGCCAAAACTAACAAAATGAAGTTCAACAGTGACAAATGCAAGATACTCCACTTTGGCAGGAAAAACGAAATGCAACGATACAGAATGGGGGACGATGCCTGGCTCGAGAGCAGTACGTGTGAAAAAGATCTTGGAGTCCTTGTGGACAGCAAGTTAAACATGAGCCAACAATGTGATGTGGCGGCAAAAAACGCCAATTGGATTTTGGCCTCTATAGTGTCTAGATCCAGGGAAGTAATGCTCCCCCTCTATTTTGTTTTGGTTAGACCACAGCTGGAATATTGTGTCCAATTCTGGGCACCACAACTGAAGAGAGATATTGACAAGCTGGAATGTGTCCAGAGGAGGGCGACTCAAATGACGAAGGGTCTGGAGAACAAGCCCTATGAGGAGCGGCTTAAGGAGCTGGGCATGTTTAGCCTGAAGAAGAGAAGGCTGAGAGGAGACATGATAGCCATTAGGCTTGTTTGATCAAGAAAATATTTGGCTCTAAACTCGCTTTGTTTCCAGGGGGCGCCAGCGTTTCGAATTTCTGAGGACTTCCAAAATTTAAGATTTCGAAATTTCGAAATTTACGAAATCTCGTTAATTACGAATCGATTTGTTAATGTATTGTCGAAGGCTTTCATGGCTGGAATCACTAGGTTCTTGTGGGTTTTTTCGGGCTATAGAGCCATGTTCAAGGAACATGAAAGGCACTGCAGACTCCTTCAACCAGAGAAGTCAGCCATAGCAGAGCACCTGATGAACCAGCCTGGACACAGCATATTATTTGAGAACACAGAAATGCTGGACCACACCAACAACCACCGTCAGATTACACAGAGAAGCCACTGAAATCCACAAACATGTGGACAATTTCAACAGAAAGGAAGAGACCGTGAAAATGAACACAATCTGGCTACCAGTATTAAAAAACTCTAAAATTACAACAGCAAAACAACAGAGAGGAAACAACCAGGCACAGATTAACACCTCCCAGCAAGAGATTTTCCCAGGCTCAGGCAGGCCTTCAAATGCTAATGAAGGTTATCAGCTGTAACATTCACACCTAGCTCCAGCAGAGAAGAGCTCCTTGCCCCACCCCAGCCATTCCACAGATATACAAACCCATTGTCCTAATTCCAACAGACCTCACTACCTCTGAGGATGCTTGCCATAGATGCAGGCGAAACGTCAGGAGAAATGCCTCTAGAACATGGCTCTATAGCCCGAAAAAACCCACAAGAACCTAGCGATTCGTTAATGGCGGACGCGATTTCCCAATGCGCTAAAATCACCTCCAAACAGGACAGGGGGAACTTCTGAAATTAAAATACATTAAGTTAGTAAAAATACAAATTAAAATCACTTAAAATCAATAAAATAATAAAATAATAAAATAATAAAATAAAATAAAATTATAAAATAAAATAATAAAATAAAATAATAAAATAAGTAATAAGATAATAAAATATCTCCAGGAGGAGGAGGAGGAGGAGGATGGGGAGGAAAGGCAACGCTGGCACCTTTTCTCTCCTTCTTTGCCGTCTTAATAATTACAAAATAATTACGAAATAATTACGAAAATTTGGAAAAATTGTTTCGATTCTTAATTACTCTTCACACTATTCCTGCATGGCTCGATATTGGATCGTAAGCTTATTTAAATACGAATTAATAACGACTTTAGAAACTAATGAACACAATAAAACAAGCCTAGGGTGCAAGCGTGTTTTCTGCTTCCTTGGAGACTAGGACGCGGAACAATGGCTTCAAACTACAAGAGAGGAGATTCCATCTGAACACGAGGAAGAACTTCCTGACTGTGAGAGCCGTTCAGCAGTGGAACTCTCTGTGGTGGAGGCTCCTTCTTTGGAAGCTCCCAGGCAATCTATATTGTATTAAAGTTGGAAAGGAACTCCAAAGGCCATCTAGCTCAAGCCCTTTTTACCAGTAAGGAAATACTATCAAAGCTCTCCCGACAATCTCTAAAGGAAGTTCTTCCTCTGAACATGAGAGCCGTTCAGCAGTGGAACTCTCTGCCCCGGAGTGTGGTGGAGGCTCCTTCTTTGGAAGCTTTTAAACAGAGGCTGGATGGCCATCTGTCAGGGGTGATTTGAATGCAATATTCCTGTTTCTTGGCAGAATGGGGTTGGACTGGATGGCCCATGAGGTCTCTTCCAACTCTTTGATTCTATGATTCTAAGGACACCTAATCACCTCTTAACAAAGGTTTGCTCTAGGCACTGTCAGACCATTATATGCTAATCAAGGTGGTCAGTTGAAACATTCACACCTAGCTCCAGCAGACAAGAGTCCTTTGTCCCACCCTGCTCATTTCCTAGTTCCAACAGACCTCACTACCTCTGAGGATGCTTGCCATAGATGCAGGCGAAACGTCAGGAGAGAATGCCTCTAGACCATAGCCATATAGCCCGAAAAAACCTACAACAACCCAGTGATTCCGGCCATGAAAGCCTTCGACAATACATTTTCTTGCAACTGATTTGTAGATAGATGCTGAATTATACTGAACTTTTAAGAAATATCCTACAAATTAAGCCTGTGCTTCTTTGTGTCTCATTATATTTCCTCAGGTTAGATCGTGGCTGAACCAGGAGCAGTCCTTCCATACAAAACTTCTCATCTTCTTAAATCCTATCACCACACCATCAAGTAAGGCAAATGCAAAACTGGAAATAAAATACCTTTTTTCCCCCTTGGGATTTCAGTGCTAAGACTTTGTTAGTTTGAAGAGAAAAAGTAATGATCATCATCTCATGAAGTGCAATTTTTATTAAGAACAAACACCCATCTATCTATCTATCTATCTATCTATCTATCTATCTATCTATATATATATATAAATGCTCTGTGCATAATGAGTACCTTAAAAACAAAAGAACCAATGAACGAAATCACACCAAATTTGGCAACAAAACGTCTCAGAACCACAAGGAGTGACCATCAATCAAAAAATGATGATTTTGTCATTTGGGAGTTGTAGTTGCTGGGATTTATAGTTCACCTACAACCAAAAAAATAAAATAGTAAAATAAAGAGTAGAGACATCAGATTGGCAACCAAGATCCATTGCCTAGTCAAAGCCATGGTCTTGCCTGTAGTCACCTACGGATGTGAGAGCTGGACCTTAGGGAAGGCTGAGCGAAGGAAGAGAGATGCTTTTGAGCTGTGGTGCTGGAGGAAAGTGCTGAGAGTGCCTTGGACTGCGAGAAGATCCAACCAGTCCATCCTCCAGGAAATAAAGCCCGACTGCTCACTGGAGGGAAGGAGACTAGAGGCCAAGATGAAGTCCTTTGGCCACATCATGAGAAGAAAGGAAAGCTTAGAGAAGACAATTATGCTGGGGAAAATGGAAGGAAAAAGGAAGAGGGGCCGACCAAGGGCAAGATGGATGGATGGCATCCTTGAAGTGACTGGACTGACCTTGAGGGAGCTGGGGGTGGTGACGGCCGACAGGGAGCTCTGGCGTGGACTGGTCCATGAGGTCACGAAGAGTCGGAGACAACTGAACGAATGAACAACAAAACAACCAAAAAAGGGAAATGCGAAAGACTGCTCAAACTTCCGTACAGTGGCCCTTATTTCTCATCATGCCAGTAAGGGAATGCTCAAGATCCTGCAAGGAAGAAGACTCCAGCAATACATGGAGCGAGAGTTGCCGGATGTTCAAGCTGGGTTTAGAAAAGGCAGAGGAATGAGAGACCAGATTGCCAATCTCCGCTGGAGAATGGAGAAAGGCAGGGAGTTTCAGAAAAACATCTATTTCTGCTTCATTGACTATTCTAAAGCCTTTGACTGTGTGGATCATAATAAATTGTGGCAAGTTCTTGGTGGGATGGGCATCCCAAGCCCCCTTCCCTCTCTCCTGAGGAATCTGTACAAGGACCAAGTAGCAACAGTCAGAACTGACCACGGAACAACAGACTGGTTCAAGATTGGGAAAGGCGTCCGGCAAGGCTGCATCCTCTCACCCAACCTTTTTAACGTGTATGCAGAACACATCATGCGAGGATGTGCGGGGTTTGAGGAATGCAAAGCTGGGGTGAAAATTGATGGAAGAAACATTAACAACCTCAGATATGCAGATGACACCACTCTGATGGCCGAAAGCGAGGAGGAGCTGAGGAGCCTTCTAATCAAGGTGAAAGAAGAAAGCGCAAAAGCCGGGTTGCAGCTAAACATCAAAAAAACCAAGACTATGGCAACAAGAATGATTGACAACTGAGAAATAGAGGGAGAAAATGTGGAGGCCGTGACAGACTTTGTATTTCTAGGTGCAAAGATGACTGCAGACGCAGATTGTGGCCAGGAAATCAGAAGACGCTTCCTTCTTGGGAGGAGAGCAATGTCCAGTCTCGATGAAATAGTCAAGAGTAGAGACATCAGACTGGCAACAAAGATCCATTGCCTAGTCAAAGCCATGGTCTTCCCTGTAGTCACCTACGGATGTGAGAGCTGGACCTTAGGGAAGGCTGAGCGAAGGAAGAGAGATGCTTTTGAGCTGTGGTGTTGGAGGAAAGTGCTGAGAGTGCCTTGGACTGCGAGAAGATCCAACCAGTCCATCCTCCAGGAAATAAAGCCCAGCTGCTCATTGGAGGGAAGGAGACTAGAGACAAAGTTGAAGTCCTTTGGCCACATCATGAGGAGACAGCAAAGCCTAGAGAAGGGAATGATGTTGGGGAAAGTAGAAGGCAAAAGGAAGAGGGGCCGACCAAGGGCAAGATGGATGGATGGCATCCTTGAAGTGATTGGACTGACCTTGAAGGAGCTGGGGGTGGTGAGGGCCGACAGGGAGCTCTGGCGTGGACTGGTCCATGAGGTCACGAAGAGTCGGAGACGACTGAACGAATGAACAACAACAACAACACAATCAAAGAGCATTCTGAACTCCACCAATGATAGAATTGAACCAAACTTGGCACACAGAACTTCCATGACCAACAGAAAATATTGGAAGGGTTTGGTGGGCATTAACCTTGAGTTTGGGAATTATAGTTCACCTACATCCAGAGAGCACTGTGGACTCAAACAATGATGGATCTGGACCAAACTTGGCACAAGCGCACAATATGGCCAAATATGAACACAGATGGCATTTGGGGGAAATAGACCTTGACATTTGAGAGTTGCAGTCACTGGGATTCACAGTTCACCTACAATCAAAAAGCATTCTGAACCCCACAAACGACAGAATCGGGGCAAACTTCCCACACTGAACCCCCATGACCATCAGAAAATACTTAAGGCCATCCAGTCCAGCTCTGTTCAACAGGGCAAGAAAACGTCGTCAAAGTCCTCCTGACAAAGAGCCATCCAGACATAGAGATAGATAGATAGATAGATAGATAGATAGATAGATAGATAGATAGGGAATTGTAGTTGCTGGGATTTATAGTTCACCTACAATCAAATAGCATGATATAATTGAACAAACCAGGGCATACAGGACTCCCATGACCAACAGAAAACACTAGAAGAGTTTGGTGGTTATTGACATTGAGTTTGGGAGTTGTAGTTGACCTACATCCAGGGAGGACTGTGGACTCAAACAATGATGGATCTGGACCAAACTTGGCACAAATATTCCTTATGCCCAAATACGAACACAGATGGAGTTTGGGGGAAATAGACCTTGACATTTGGGATTTGTAGTTACTGAGATTTATAGTTCACTACAATGAAAGAGCATTTTGAACCCCACCAACGACAGAATTGGGGCAAACTTCCCACACAGAACCCCCGTGACCAACAGAAAGATGCAAGGTCTTGACACTGGGGACTTCCAATAGATCTTGGTCCTCAGAACAGAGGGATCTCTGGGGTTGGTAGGGGGTGAGGCGGTCCCTCAGGTACATCGGCCCCAGACCATGCAAGGCCTTAAAGGTGAGTACCATCACTTTGAAAGTGATCCGGTGCTCAATTGGTAACCAATGCAGCTGTAGTAAGATTGGGGTTATGTGGCATCTCATCGGAATTCCCGCAAGAAGCCGAGCAGCTGCATTTTGTACCAACTTGAGCTTTCGGATCACCGACAGAGGAAGGCCAATGTAGAGGGCGTTACAGTAGTCCAGTCTTGAGATGACCGTAGCCTGGATCACCGTAGCTAGGTCGTCCCTGGACAGGGAGGGGGCCAGCCGTCTAGCCTGCCGCAGGTGAAAGAAGGCGGTTCTGCTCACGGCGGAGACCTGGGCCTCCATCGTCAGCAGAGGGTCCAAAAGGACTCCCAGACTCTTGACCAATGATGATGGGCGTAGCGCCTCGCCATCCAGGGTAGGCAGCTGGATGTCCCCACTGCCTGGTTGACCCAGCCATAGGATCCCCATCTTTGCTGGATTCACCCTCAACCTGCTGGCACGCAGCCATCCAGTCACGGCCTCGAGGCACTGATGGAAACAATTGGGTACAGAGTGCGGTTGGCCTTCCATCTTCAGCACCAGCTGAGTGTCATCGGCGTACTGCTAACACTCCAGCCCAAAACCTCGAACCTGCTGAGCAAGTGGTCGCATAGAGATGTTAAACAACAGAGGGGAGAGAATGGCCCCCTGAGGAACCCCACAAGAGAGGGGGGACCTCTCAGAGACCAGGCCTCCCCTCTCCACTCGCTGTCCACGGTTGTGAAGAAAGGAGCTCTCCCCCTGACTCCAGTGACAGCAAGGCGGTGGGTCAAGAGATTGTGGTCGACTGTGTCAAATGCTGCTGTGAGATCCAATAGCATAAGCAGCGCTGACCCGCCCTGGTCAAGCTGGCATCAAAAGTGATCCGTGATGGAGACCAGCACAGTCTCTGTCCCGAGCCCCGCATGGAAGCTGGACTGGAAAGGATCTAGTCCGGCTGTGTTGTCTAGGAATTGCTGCAACTGCTCCGCTGCTGCCCTCTCCATCACCTTGCCCAGGAACGAGAGATTCGAAACTGGGCGGTAACTGGAGGGAACCGAAGGATCTAAATCTGGTTTCTTCAGCATGGGAGAGAGAGACCACCGCCTCTTTTAAACCCTCTGGAAAGACTCCTTGCTCAAGGGAGCTGTTTATGATCTTCAACAGAGGGTCGCGTAATCCCTCCAAGCAGGATTTCACCAATCAAAAGGGACACGGATCGAGGGAGAAAGTGGTCGGTCTAGCTGCAGCTATGAGCCTATCAACAGCCTCTGTGTCCAGCGGGATGAACCGGTCGAGGATGGGCCCAGCAAGTGGCCACGGAGTCTCAAGTTCTCTCACTGTATCAATTGTGGCGGGGAGGTCCTGGTGAAGTAGCGAGATCTTGTCTGCAAAATAGCTGTGAAAATCCTCGGCTGAAGGGGCCTGATCACCACTTTTTGGGACAGTAGGAACCGTCGTTAGAGATCAAATTATTTTGAACAATTTTGCCGGGAATGAGCTAGCAGACGCTATCAAAGAAGCATAATATGCTACATGAAAACTCCAACCATCACCCAAGTCAAAAAAGAAGCACCATTAAAGCCTTGGCAGACCGTACAAAAAGAATCTGCGAAGCCCACCTCCTCCAAGATGAACTAAACCACCTCAACCGGGCTCTCCAGGCCAATGGAGACTTCACCTCAGACATCAGAAGAGCTGCAAGACCAAGAACAAGCCACGAGAGTCAAGATGAAGATCCACCCAGAGGAAAAGTGTTCCTGCCATACATCAAGGGAACCACTGACCGCATAGGGAAGCTGATGAGGAAACACAACATACAAACAATCTGCAAACCCACCAAGAAAATCCAACAAATGCTACGTTCAGCAAAGGACAAGAGGGATCCTCTCACCTCTGCAGGAGTCTACCGTGTACCATGCAGCTGTGGACAAGTCTATATAGGGACCACCAAAGGCAGCATTGCCCAGACACGAATCAAGGAACATGAAAGGCACTGCAGACTCCTTCAACCAGAGAAGTCAGCCATAGCAGAGCACCTGATGAACCAGCCTGGACACAGCATATGATTTGAGAACACAGAAATGCTGGACCACTCTCACAACCACCATGTCAGACTACACAGAGAAGCCATTGAAATCCACAAGCATGTGGACAATTTCAACAGAAAGGAAGAGACCATGAAAATGAACAAAATCTGGCTACCAGTATTAAAAAACTCTAAAATTACAACAGCAAAACAGCAGAGAGGAAACAACCAGGCACAGATTAACACCTCTCAACAAAAGGTTTTCCCAGGCTCAGGCAGGCCTTCAAATGCTAATGAAGGTGATCAGCTGAAACATTCACACCTAGCTCCAGCAGAGAAGAGCTCTTTGCCCCACCCCAGTCATTCCACAGATATATAAACCCATTGTCCTATTTCCAACAGACCTCACTACCTCTGAGGATGCTTGCCATAGATGCAGGCGAAACGTTAGGAGAAATGCCTCTAGAATAGGGCTGGGCGGTTTTGTTCGTTAATTTCGTAATTTGTTATCAATTCGTTATTTTTTTTATAACGAAGCGATATTGAACCATTCAGGAGCAACTTAAAATCGAAACGAATTTTTAAAATTTATTTCGTAATTGTTTCGTAATTGTTTCGTAATTGTTTCGTAATTGTTTCGTAATTGTTTCCGTATGTCTGGTGCAAGTTTTATAGTTGTTGTTTGTTTTATCAGTGATAAAAAATATAATTATCACACCAACAGTCAACAACAGAGGGAGAGGGAAGCTTCAGAAGTTCCTCCTGTCCCATTTGGAGGGTTTTTTAGCGTATTGCGCAATCGCGTCCGCCATTAACGAATCGATTTGTTATTGTTTCGAAATTGTTTCGTAATTTCCGAAATTTCGTAAATATCGAACTTTTTAAAAGAAAAAATTCGGAATTCTTTTAAATAACGAAACGCAAAAACCGCCTAAAAACGAATCGAGTTTAGAAACAAATTTTTCCGTGGTTGGACAGCCCTACTCTAGAACATGGCCCTATAGCCCGAAAAAAACCCACAAGAACCTGATGAGGGGTTTGTTAACAATTTGAGCCTTGGGTATTGTTTAGGCCTGGGTAACAACGCAAAAATTTGTTTCTAAAATCGATTTGTATTTGGGGGGTTTTTGCATTTCAATATTTAAAATAATTACAAAATTTTCCTTTGAAAAAGTTCAGTATTTACGAAATTTCGTTAATTTAGTTAATTTCGTTTTTAGGATATTTTTTGAATTTTTTTGAAATATTTATTTATAAATATTTTCAGAAATATTTAAAAATGGAAAATTAACAATGCTTGCCCTGTTGTGGAGCGAACACAGCCACAGGACAGGGACAAACTCACACACACAGGCACACAAGGGTCTTTTCTTTTTTTAGAATATTTTTTGAATTTTTTTAAGAATAAAAGAAAAAGATATTTTTCAGAAATATTTAAAAATGGAAAATTAACAAAATGCTTGCCCTACCCTGTTGTGGGGCGAAAACAGGGCAAAGCCTCCCCGCTGCTCCCAGCAATGAATGAATGAATGAATGCAAGCACAAGCAATGAATGAATGAATGAATGAATGAATGCAAGCAAGCAGCCAAGACAGAGCCAACCATCAAGCCTCCCTCCCGCACCTCCCGTCTCCTTCGCAGTGAGCAATGCGGCCACGCGGAGCCGCTTTTAAAGGGCAGCCCGCCCAATCACAATCAGCCACGGTGCTTGGGAGCGCAGGATTGGCTCCCGGCGCACCCAGCATCCTCCATCCCTAAAACGTCATTTCCGAAACGGGCGGAAGCCCGTAAAAAAGATGGAGGATGCCGTTTCGATATTTAAAAACACTTCCGGGTTTGAAAATATGTTTTGTAATCGTTTTGTAATTGTTAAAATTAACGAATATTTAACGAATTACAAAATTAACGAACGAAACCGCCCAGGCCTAGTATTGTTAGATGCTATGTCGGGAGTCATGGCTGGGGGTTCACGGGTGGGAAGAGCGAGGCGGGATTGGGGGGAAAAGGTGTGTGCTTTAGTGGAGGATATTTCGAAAATTGTATAGTTCTTTGTTTTAATCCATATAACACTTGCTAAGTCTGTTCTTGTTTTTCTTACAGCCATGCCACGCTGGAGACTACCTTTCCAGAGGCCCCATCGTGTTGGAGACATTCAAACGGAGGAGGAAAAGCTTCTACTAAGTATTCCACGAAAGCGTAGAAGCTTCTGGAAGAGGGTAAAGAGTTTATTCTCTTGTATGTCGGCCGAAAGGAGGGCTGTGGTGCGCCCGCAGAAGGGCCAGAGGGGGAGGCTGGCTAGTCGCATTCCATCTCTCGAGACCATCTTTGAGGAGGAAGAGGAGGAAGTGGTCCTGGAGGAGCTGGCCAGTCTGCCTCCAGACGTCCCCACCGATGGGGAGGAGGAAGACAAAGAAGAAGAAGAGGAGGAAGAGGAGGAGGAAGAAGAGGAAGTAGAGGAGGAACAATGGGAAGAGAAGGAAGAAGAGAAAGAGAAGGAAGAAGAAGAAGAGGAAGAGGAGGAGGAGGAAGAGGAACAGCTTAGCCACTTTTATCATTTTGTTTTAGATATGCTTGACATTTGAAAACATTTTTTAAAAATTACAAAAAAGATTATATGCAGTTCCAGCCCAGGGGTCTTCTCCTACTTGCGGGTCTGGGACCAGAACAAGCGTTTCCTGGTGGTGCTCAACTTCGAGGCCCAAGAGAGTACCGTCTCCATAGCGCACGCCCACCTGCCCCCCGAAGTTGTGGTGGAGCTCAGCACGAATCCCAGCCGGGAGAAGAAACAGCTGAGCCTGCAGGGCCTGAAGTTGGAGCCCTTGGAAGGGCTTTTGCTGAGCTTCGTGTACGTGGCTTAAGCCTGTCATCAAGTCCTTCTGTGCTACTGCTCTTTGAAACAGGCAGTGTTTTAATTCTTGAACGGAAGCAGCATTCTCTTTTTCTATCTAATGAACTCTCTAACTCATCCGTGTCTTGTCTTCACTTGCCTTCCTAATTCCTTATACATTCCTATCACTGACCTGTGGAGTCATCCACAGATGTTGTTAGATGTCAACTTTGTCGGTCCCTTGATTGACAATTATCGGCTTGTTGGAGCTCAGTTTGGGAGAACGCAAGGTTCCCCTCTTGAGTCTAACACCATCCCTTCCAACTCCAATAACAACAAAATATTCACGTTTTATATCAGTTGGGGCCATAGATATAGTTCTGAAGATCATGTCCTTGGTTATATTTCCATTTGTTTACTATTTGGCATTTCTCTTGCTCATTCCCGGTGTTGACATGCTGCATCCAAACTATATGCCTTTGCCACGTCTTAGCTTTTTTGTACTGATTTTACATTTGTACTGTGTGAGTCTTATTTTCCAATACTGGGATAAGTTTAGTAAATTTCTCTTGTCTCTGCTTTTGGACTTCTGTGGTTTTGTATTTGCTGTGCCTTCTTCAGTACCAGCTCCATTCAGCAATATAATACATTTCGATAGTGGATGGGACCCCCAAGGACCATCTAGTCCAATCCATCTAGTCTGCTAGGCAGAAAAACACCATCATAGGTCTCCTGACAGATAGCCATCCAATCTCTCCATTAACATACATGATTTGAGTAGCAAAGAGTAGGCAATCCATCCTTGAAGCAAGGTTTATAATGTATTGTCAATAATGTAAGGTTTATAATATTATAATGTAATGCAATATAATAATATGATATTTTTTTGTCATGTCAGGAGCAACCTCTCCTGTTGTGAGAGAATTGGCCGTCTGGAAGGACGTTGCCCAGGGGACGGCCGGATGATTTTTGATGTTTTTATCATCCTTGTGGGAGGCTTCTCTCATGTCCCCGCATGAGGAGCTGAAGCTGATAGAGGGAGCTCATTCACCTCTCCCCGGATTCAAACCTGCGACCTGTCGGCCTTCAGTTCTGCCGGCACAGGATTTTAACCCACTGCGCCACGGGGGCTCCATAATATGATATTATAATTATATATTTATATTACCGCATATAAGACAACTGGGTGTATAAGACGACCCCCAACTTTTCCAGTTAAAATATAGAGTTTGGAATATATTTGCCATATAAAACTACCCCTCTTCCAACGCACACCAAATAACATTTTTAAAAGCATCAGACTTGATTTCAATATGGTAATTTTCCTATTACTTTACCTCCTTCTCTGCCTCTCAGATCTTGCACATGCGCACCTGCACCATTTCACTGCAGTCTTCAGGAGCGAGATCTGAGAGGCAGAGGAGGAGGTATGGTAATAGGATACAAGGGAGCCAGACAGGGACACGGCCATTGCCATTTTTGAGCTCCCCCCACCATATGCGGCAAGCACAGATTCTCCAATCCGATTGGAAGTTTCAGCACCCTCTCTATAAGACGACTCCTGTGTATAAGACTACGCCGTATAAGACGACTCCTGACTTTTGAGAATATTTTCTTGGGTTAAAAAGTAGTCTTATACACCAGAATATACGGTACATGTAATATTACTAATAATATTACAGTATAATTGATATAGTACAATATAGCAATATTTAAAACTGATATTGTACTATACTAATAATATATTGTATGTATATATACCTTGTAAGCCGCTCTGAGTCCCCTTCGGGATGAGAAGGGCGGCATATAAATGTCGTAAAGAAATAATTAATAAATAAGCATTGCTGCTATTCCTGTAGAGACTTCTCTCTTTACACATGTGCAGTTTCAGCATCCTGTGATAAATAGAAGTGGGTCAGGGGAAATTTTTAATGAAGGCCCCTCGTATGTGGCAATTTACAACGCAGGACTGAGAATGGTCTTGATGTGATGGTTGCTGGAGTGGAGTGAGGTTTGATAACAGATCCAGTGGGAATACCAAGCAGTCCTCAAGTTCCTTTCCTTGCAAGGCTGCACATCAAAGGAGACGTTTGATGAGATGAAAGAGGTTGATGGTGAGGATTCCCCATTATATGATGGAGTCAAGAACTGGCGTCGTCCATTCAAATGTGGTCAGACTTGGGTGCAAACAGCTCCAATTCCAGGGTGACCCCACTCTGCTATTGAGGAACACGCCATCCAGTAAGTGGAGGTCACTCTTTTGGAAAATGGCTGCGTAACCATTTGCTACCTAGCCCAAAATGTCAGGATGAGTGTGGGGTCCATGGAAAAAAACACCCAAGACCATCTTCCCATGCATAAGATCCCCCAGCTGCTCACACCTTTCCAGAAGTAGGAATGAGTCGAATGCTCTCCGGCTCTCTTTACAATAATATGCCATGGAAACCAGGACTTTTTCAACAGACGGATCACACAGGAGGAAAGCTGGGTCCATCACGATGATCTGGAGAGTCAAGTCTAGTCGATGCAGTGGAAGCATCCTGACTCACGGCCTCCAAAAAAGGCTCGTGCCCAACTCTTAGCAGGCAAGGTCATGCTCCCAGGATATTGGGACCAGCACAGAGTGGGATGGATAGATTTCCTAGCAAAGGGGACCATGATCACTGGGGCAGACTAGACTTCACTGCTGCGGAAATTGGGGGAGGCCATCCAAACCAAGAGACAATGTGTCATGCTCACCAAAGGTGCCCTTTGCCTTGTGCAAGACAACGCACCTGTTCAGAACTCACCTGTTGCCCAAATGTAGGAAGCCTGCTCCTGTGCTTTGGAATCCGACCGTATCCCCCTTATTCATCCCACCTCGCACCATCAGACTTCCAGAATTAGCTACTGGGATATATTTATTTATTGTGTCAGGAGCAGACTGAATGGTTGCATTACATTTAACAAACAAACAGACAAAACGAAGTTTGCAAGCTTGGTAGTTGATTAGTATCTTTGACCAGTATCTGGCCACTTGGAGTGCCTCTGGTGTTGCCTCAAGGAGGTCCTCCATTGTGCATGTGGCAGGGCTCAGGTTGCATTGCAGCAGGTGGTCTGTGGTTTGCTCTTCTCCACATTCGCATGTCGTGGATTCCACTTTGTGGCCCCGTGGCTCTGCATCTTGTGGTGCCAGAGCGCAGGCTGTTCAGTGCCTTCCAAGTTGCCCAGTTTTCTGTGTGCAAAGAGGGGAGTCTCTCATTGAGTATCAGCCATTGGTTGAGTTTCTGGGTTTGAGCCTGCCACTTTTGGACTCTCGCTTGCTGGGGTGTTCCAGCGAGTGTCTCTGTAGATCTTAGAAAACTGTTTCTTGATTTAAGTCGTTGACGTGCTGTCTGATACCCAAACAGGATGAGCTGGAGATGTCTCTGCCTTGGTCCTTTCACTATTGGCTGCTACTTCCTGGTGGATGTCAAGTGGTGCAATACCGGCTAAACAGTGTAGTTTCTCCAGTGGTGTAGGGTGCAGACACCGCTTGATAATGCGGCATGTCTCATTAAGAGCCACATCCACTGTTTTAGCTTGGTGAGATGTGTTTTAGCTTGGTGAGATGGGCATGCGTACTCAGCAGCAAAGTAGCATAGCGCAAGGGCAGATGCCTTCAGTGTGTTGGTTGTGATCCCCAGGTTGTGCCAGTCAGCTTTCCTATGATATTGTTTCTAGCACCCACTTTTTGCTTGATGTTCAGGCAGTGCTTCTTGTAGGTCAGAGCTCGGTCCAGGGTGACTCCCAGGTATTTGGGTGCGCTGCAATGCTCCAGTGGGATTCCCTCCCAAGTCATCCTCAGAGCTCGGGATGCTTGTCTTATACTTGTCTTATACTGGGCTATTAGTTTGTATGTATGCATCCACAGAGGCATCCACAGAATGGCAGTATTAAGATAGAAAAAATGGCTACTGGCAAATAAATTTGTGTGCATGTAGTGGCCAGAGGTAGCCACAAGGTGGCAGTGTAGACACAGGAAGAACTAGCTACTGGTTTGAGTAGTAAAGGTAAAGGTTTCCCCTGCCATTGAGTCTAGTCGTGTCGGACTCTGGGGTTGGTGCTCATCTCCCTTTCAGGAAACAATCAGGGCCAGCTAACTACCAAGCTTGCAAACTTTGTGCTTTGTTTGTTTGTTTGTTCAAAAATGCAATGCAACTGTTTGGTCTGCTCCTGACATGATAAATAAATAAAAGCTAACACCTCTTAACAAAGGACCCCCCCCCCCAGGCAGGAAGCAGCCAGGCTTTGAAGCTGCAAAGCCATTTAATGATAATCAAGCTGGCCAATTGCAACATTCACAGTACAATACAAAGTTAAACAAACAGTTAAATGTTTGTATAAACCATTCATAGAATCATAGAATCAAAGAGTTGGAAGAGACCTCCTGGGCCATCCAGTCCAACCCCATTCTGCCAAGAAGCAGGAATATTGCATTCAAACCACCCCTGACAAATGGCCATCCAGCCTCTGCTTAAAAGCTTCCAAAGAAGGAGCCTCCATCACACTCCGGGGCAGAGAGTTCCACTGCTGAACGGCTCTCACAGTTAGGAAGTTTTTCCTCGTGTTCAGATGGAATCTCCTCTCTTGTAGTTTGAAGCCATTGTTCCGCGTCCTAGTCTCCAAGGAAGCAGAAAACAAGCTTGCTCCCTCCTCCCTGTGGCTTCCTCTCACATATTTATACATGGCTATCATGTCCCCTCTCAGCCTTCTCTTCTTCAGGCTAAACATGCCCAGCTCCTTAAGCCGCTCCTCATAGGGCTTGTTCTCCAGACCCTTGATCATTTGAGTGGCCCTCCTCTGGACACATTCCAGCCAACTAACTAACACATTAGGGCCAACTAACTACCAAGCTTGCAAACTTTGTGCTTTGTTTGTTTGTTTGTTAAAAAATGCAGTGCAACTGTTTGGTCTGCTCCTGACACCGTAAATAAATAAAAGCTAACACCTCTTAACAAAGGACCGCCCCCCCCCCCCCCCCCCAAGGCAGGAAGCAGCCAGGCTTTGAAGCTGCAAGCTGGCCAATTGCAACATTCACAGTACAATACAAAGTTAAACAAACAGTTAAACGTATGACTATAAAACATTGTAAGAAATCAAGACAAAACACAAACAGAAAATCCAGAGCTGAAATGATTCCCATCTTGTCCCCTTTAAGGAAGCCCCACTTTGACTTCCCCTCGTGGGGAGTCCTCGTGGACAACAAGTTAAACATGAGCCAGGAATGTGATGTGGCGGCAAAAAAAGCCAGTGGGATTTTGGCCTGCATCAAGAGGAGCATAGTGTCTAGATCTAAGGAAGTCATGCTCCCCATGCTCTATTCCGCTTTGGTTAGACCACACCTGGAATATTGTGTCCAGTTCTGGGCACCACAATTCAAGAGAGATATTGACAAGCTGGAATGTGTCCAGAGGAGGGAGACTCAAATGATCAAGGGTCTGGAGAACAAGCCCTATGAGGAGCGGCTTAAGGAGCTGGGCATGTTTAGCCTGAAGAAGAGAAGGCTGAGAGGGGATATGATAGCCATGTATAAATATGTGAGAGGAAGCCACAGGGAGGAGGGAGCAAGCTTGTTTTCCGCTTCCTTGGAGACTAGGACGCAGAACAATGGCTTCAAACTACAAGAGAGGAGATTCCATCTGAACATGAGGAAGAACTTCCTGACTGTGAGAGCCGTTCAGCAGTGGAACTCTCTGCCCCGGAGTGTGGTGGAGGCTCCTTCTTTGGAAGCTTTTAAGCAGAGGCTGGATGGCCATCTGTCAGGGGTGATTTGAATGCAATATTCCTGCTTCTTGGCAGAATGGGGTTGGACTGGATGGCCCATGAGGTCTCTTCCAACTCTTTGATTCTATGATTCTATGATTCTAGGGAGGGAAGGAGGGGGGGGAGGGAAGGAAGGAAGGAAGGGGGGAGGGAGGGAGGGAAGGAAGGAAAAGGGAAAGAAAGAAAGAAGGAAGGAAGAAGGAAAGAAGAAAGGGAGAGTGAGGGAGGAAGAAGGAAAGAAGAGAAGGAAGGAAGAAGGGAGGAAGACAGAAAGATGGAAAGAAGGAAGGAAAGAAAAGGAAAGGAAGGAATGAAAGAAAGAAGAAGGAAAGAAGAAAGGGAGAAGGAGGGAGGAAGAAGGAAAGGAAAGAAGAGAAGGAGGGAAGGAAGAAGGGAGGAAAGACAGAAAGATGGAAGGAAAGAAGGAAGGACGGAAAAGGGAAAGAAAGAAGGAAAGAAGAAAGGGAGAGGGAGGGAGGAAGAAGGAAAGGAAAGAAGAGAAGGAAGAAGGAAGACTGAAAGATGGAAAGAAGGAAGGAAAGAAGGACAAAAAAGGGAAAGAAGGAAGGAAGGAAGGACGGAAAAGGGAAAGAAAGAAAGAAGGAAAGAAGAAAGGGAGAGGGAGGGAGAAAGAAGGAAAGGAAAGAAGAGAAGGAAGAAGGGAGGAAGACAGAAAGATGGAAAGAAGGAAGGGAAGAAGGACAAAAAAGGGAAAGAAGGAAGGAAGGAAGGACGGAAAAGGGAAAGAAAGAAAGAAAGAAGGAAAGAAGAAAGGGAGAGGGAGGGAGAAAGAAGGAAAGAAGAGAAGGAAGAAGGGAGGAAGACAGAAAGATGGAAAGAAGGAAGGAAAGAAGGACAAAAAAGGGAAAGAAGGAAGGAAGGAAAGAAGAAAGGAAGTAAGGGAGAAGGAGGGAAAAAGAAGGAAAGGAAAGAAGAGAAGGAAGAAGGGAGGAAAGACAGAAAGATGGAAAGAAGGAAGGAAAGAAGGACAAAAAAGGGAAAGAAGGAAGGAAGGAAGGACGGAAAAGGGAAAGAAAGAAAGAAAGAAAGAAGGAAGAAGGAAAAAGAAAGGGAGAGTGAGTGACGAAGAAGGAAAAGAAAGAAGAGAAGGAAGGAAGAAGGGAGGAAAGACAGAAAGATGGAAAGAAGGAAGGGAAGAAGGACAAAAAAGGGAAAGAAGGAAGGAAGGAAAAGGGAAAGAAAGAAAGAAGGAAGGAAGAAGAAAGGGAGAGGGAGGGAGGGAGGGAGGAAGAAGGAAAGAAGAGAAGGGAGAAGGGAGGAAACACAGAAAGATGGAAAGAAGGAAGGAAAGAAGGACAAAAAAGGGAAAGAAGGAAGGAAGGAAAAGAAAGAAAGAAGGAAGGAAGAAGGAAAGAAGAAAGGGAGAGTGAGGGAGGGAGGAAGAAGGAAAGGAAAGCAAAGAAGGAAAGAAGAGAAGGAAGGGAGAAGGGAGGAAAGACAGAAAGATGGAAAGAAGGAAGGAAAGAAGGACAAAAAGGAAAGAAGGAAGGAAGGAAAAGAAAGAAGGAAGGAAGAAGGAAAGAAGAAAGCGAGAGTGAAGAAGGGAAGAAGAAGGAGAGGAAAGAAGAGAAGGAAGGAAGACAGAAAGATAGAAAGAAGGAAGGAAAGAAGGACAAAAAGGGAAAGAAGGAAGGAAAGAAGAAAGGGAGAAGGAGGGAGGGAGGAAGAAGGAAAGAGGAAAAGAAGAAAAGGAAAGAAGGAAGGAGACAAGAAGGAAGGAAGGAAGGAGGAAGGCAAGAAGCTGCACCCATACCTTGGGAAGTGAGACTTGGCCACGGTGGTCCACGGTCTGGTTACATCAGGATAGACTACTGCAACATGCTCTATGTGGGGCTGCCTTTGAAGACTGTTCGGAAGCTTCAAATAGTCCAATGAGAGGCAGCCAGGTTAATAACTGGGGCGGCACACAGGGAGCTACCAGGCACAATTCAAAGTGCTGGCTTTGGCCTTACAGGCCTCAATGGCCCAGTTTACCTGTCCAAACACGTGTCCCTTTACAAACCACCACAAAGACTGAGATCTTCTGGGGAGGCCCTGCTCTTGGTCCCACCACCATCACAGGCAGGTTTGGCAGGGACGAGAGACAGGGCCTTATCAGTGATTGCCCCCCAGCTATGGAACTCCCTTCCTGGTGAGATTAGACCAGCCCCCTCCCTCCTGTCCTTCAGAAAGATGGTGAAGACTTGGCTGTGGGACCAAGCCTTTGGGGCAGGGCAAGGAGGCAACCCTAGAATGGTGTCCTGAGATGGATTTTAAGCAGCTGATGTTAAAGCGGATATATGTGATTGTAATGTTTGTGTATATTCATGGTTGTATGTCCCAGCATTGAATATTTTCCGCATATATATTGTGCTCCGCCCTGAGTCTCCTGCGGGGTGAGAAGGGTGGATTATAAACGTTCCAAATCAATCAATAATCAATCAAATACTTCTCTCCTTGGGCTCTCACAAGCTCCACACTCCACAGTGGCCACGAGAGGCTCCTTTTGAGTTCTAAGGCCGGCTGCTGAGGCTGGAGGTGGAAAGATCAGGGGAGGTGGGTGGGTAGGTTTTGACCCATCCGGTTCAGTCCGCAGAGGTGACGTTGAGCATGCACCACCCCCCCCCCAACAAGGGAAGGTGACTTATAGTTCTGCAAAGGACAAAGGTACCAGACTCCGCAATAGGGGTTAAGTCTTGGTCACATTGCCAAGGCATTGACAACAACAAGGATCCCACGAGGCTTTTGGGAAACGGCTGGATCTTGGGACTTCTGCCCTTCGTGAGAGTTGTAGTTTCCCAAGGACCAAAGTATGAATCAGTTGCAGCACAGCTGGGGTTTCATCTGCCGGCCTTCCCAATGATCATGGACTCTCTGCCTGCATGTCTTGGACTTCAGTACATACTATCTCCCTCATGAACTCTCCTCAAAGACCTTTTAAAACTTCTGACTCCAAGCTTTCAAATAAAATGATAATTTTCCTTTATTAAATATTTGGGATGAGGGATGGGGACGGGATCTTTTCCCGTATGAAATATTGATTATATATGTGTGAAATACTGAATCCAGACAAGACAGAGGTACTCCTGGTCAGTCGCAAGGCCGAACAGGGTATAGGGTTACAGCCTGTGGTGGATGGGGTCGCACTCCCCTTGAAGGCGCAGGTTCGCAGCTTGGGTGTAATCCTGGATTCATCGGTGAAGAGGGGAGCATTTGCACAGCTTAGGCTCGTGCGCCAGCTGCGCCCGTACCTTGGGAAGTCTGACTTGGCCACGGTAGTCCATGCTCTGGTTACATCCCGTTTAGACTACTGCAATGCTCTCTACGTGGGGTTGCCATTGAAGACGGCCCGGAAGCTCCAACTGGTCCAACGTGCGGCAGCCATGATACTAACAGGAGCGGGGCGCAGGGAGCATACAACTCCCCTGCTGTACCAGCTCCACTGGCTGCCGATCTGCTACCGGGCTCAATTCAAGGTGCTGGCATTGGCCTATAAAGCCCTAAACGGTTCCGGCCCAAGATACCTAACTGACCGCCTCTCGGCCTATGAGCCCACGAGGACTTTGAGATCTTCCGGGGAGGCCCTGCTATCGATCCCGCCTGCGTCACAGGCACGGCTGGCAGGGACGAGAGATAGGGCCTTCTCGGTGGTGGCTCCTCGGCTGTGGAACACCCTTCCCGTAGACATCAGGCTAGCCCCCTCCCCGCAGGAAGCTAAAGACCTGGCTGTTTCAGAAGGCATTTGAATAGAAGTGCAATGACTGGTAACTTGACCATGGAACGGAACAACGGAAATGATATTGGATTGTGAACTTGACGATGAGACGACTCGGAATGGCTTTGTAATAATGTTGATGTTTTTGATGAGATGTTTTGCTAATGATGTACTGCGGATTATTTGTCACTATGTTTGTATTTTGCACCTGTTTTTCGATGTTGTACACCGCAATGAGTCGCCATTAGGCTGAGAATTGCGGTATATAAGCCTAGTAAATAAATAAATAAATATTCTTTGCCCTCCTGCCTTTCCTCATGCTCTTTGCCCCAGAAAAAGTGTGACCAGAGACTGTTTAGTGCCGGAGGGAGAGTCATTATCTCTCCCCGAAACCAACCTTGCCACCAAACATCAGCATGGACAATAACAAGTGAAATATCCTGTTGTTTGCTCTCGTCTGGCAGACAAGGAAGTTTCTTTGGACATCATGATTGCTTTACAAAGGGACGAGGCTAACCCCAGGGGGTCCCCTCGCCCCGGCTCTGTTTGTTTCCTCCACAAGGCTCATCAAGGACACTCCTTATCAGATCTGGGACAGGAAAACCTTTCTTAATCCCATCACCTCCCATTCTGAATTTTGCCTATAAAAATGCCTGTAAACTCTATGCTGGTATGTAGGGCTGGGCGGTTTCATTCGTTAATTTCGTAATTCGTTATTAATTCGTTATTTTTTTTGATAACGAAGCGATATTGAACCATTCAGGAGCAACTAAAAAACGAAACGATTTTTTTCAATTCGTTTCGTAATTGTTTCGTAATTGTTTCGAAATCATTTCGTAATTGATTCGAAATCGTTTCGTTATTATTTCCACATGTCTGGTGCAAGTTTTATAGTCGTTGTTTGTTTTCTCAGTGAAAAAAAATAAATTATCACACCAACAGTCAACAACAGAGGGAGAGGGAAGCTTCCTGTCCCATTTGGAGGTTTTTTTAGTGTATTGAGCGATTGCGCCCGCCATTAACGAATCGATTCGTAATTGTTTCGAAATCGATTCGTAATTGATTCGTAATTTACAAAATTTCGTAAATATCGAAATTTTTTAAAGGAACATTTCGGAATTAATTTAAAAATCGAAACGCAAAACCCCCCTAAAAACGAATCGAGTTTAGAAACAAATTTTTCCGTGGTTGCCCAGCCCTACTGGTATGCTTGTAGTGGAAATATCCCTACAGTGCATCCGATCTCAGCTGAATCGCTCATTAAACCTCGATGCCCCTTCTTCGCTTTGGCAAGAGTCTCATTTCAATTATTAATATTAAATAAAATTGCTGGAATCAGGCTTCTCTGAAGGCTTGCCAAGGTAGCGTTCCCTCTTTGGTGGGAACTAAGGGTCATCTCTCCTTGGAGTTGACCCCCCCTAAAGTCTCATTCGACTTCAGAGGTACAGTCTTTGTGTTGTTTCTATCTTCTGAAGGCCACTGGGGGCATGGTCTTGAAGGCCACTGGGGGCATGGTCTCGGTGACACAATTAACTATTAAGTTTTAAGAGTCTGAAGCTTATTAGTTTGATACTCCCGCAATTACACATAGGGAGTAACATTCTCTGTAGACCAACAGGAATTGGTCTTCATTACAGCCTATGAGAAAAAATGTTCAAAAGATTGCTTGGCCATAAAAAGGTTTCAGTGTCATTGTCGTTTGAAAACATCAGCACATTTTATTAAAATAAGGAAAACATATTCACGCTCACTTTAGTTTGAAACCGATTTCAAGTCTTGAATCAACCAACACACACTTTACAGTAGAAATATATTTTAAAAATATAAATATTTGTTATAAATAGTTAGTTTAAACATTTGACAACTGTAAACAACTGTAAATGCTACTTTAAAAAACTTTTTTTGTTGTGTCAGGAGCAACTGCTCCTTTAAAACACTTTTAAAAACTTTAAAGAACTTTAAAAAACTTTTTAAAACTTTTTAAAACTTCTAAAAACTTTAAAAAACTGGATTGTAAGGATTAAAAGGACATGTTAAATAAGAAAACATTTAGCAACTGAAGAAGTGAACTGTTTCTAGAGCAGGCGATGGGAAACTTGTAGTTCTTCCATGTGATGTTGAATTCCAACTCCCATCATTACTAATGCTGGGACTAGTGGAAAGTAAAAGCCCAACCGCTAAAGGTTTGCCAGTCTAGCTTGCAGCGATAGATCTGACTGGCAGAACAAGGACTGCTGTTATGTGGTGTACCAATGAATCTATTCATACAATGCAAAGCTTTGGGGCCACTGTGTAACCTATGGCATCCAAAAAGAAAAGGAAAGGTTGGTCTCACTGCTACACTATAATGGATACAAGAACGAGGTTTTAAGAACATCTACTTGGCCCCTGGCAGACTTCGGCGACTTGCTCAAGGGCAGACAGGAAAGCTTTGGCGTCATCGCAGGGCACTGCGTCCATCAGCGGAGGGTTCGCTCTCCTGTCGGAGCATTCCTGAGGAATTCTTGCATCTGGGCACCCCACTGCTGGGGCAACGCTACACTGGGTGGTTGGCTGACCTGCCTTGGAACCCCATTGAAGCACATCACCTGGCCGATGCGAGGGATCTTCCCTGGACCCTCTAAACCCTTCTCCATATCTGCCCCTTGCTTCTAGAGCTGGGAAACACAGAAATGCTATGGCAGGCGTTGATCTTGAAATTGGTATTGAGGGGAAAGATATTGATTAAACGACCACCTCTCCTCCACTTTAAGTGCCGCTTTCAGAGTTACAAATGTGTTTCTTCTTCAAAAGCATCTGTTTCAAACGGTGGGGGATTCCGCTAGGCCTGGATCAGCTTTGGTCCGCTTGGAGAAAACCAAAATGGCTCCTCCTTGGTTCAAACCAGAAGGGGAGACACTCCACACCGAGCTCTCTCTTCTGACGGGCTCACGCTTGCCTTCCTTCCTGTGGCTCGGAAAGGGTTTCGAAAGAATAAGCCGTCGGAAGGTGTCGTCACTCGACCCGGCGGGCCTGCCTCCCCTTAGCAAGCTTTTCCTTTGATTTTCCTTCTTGTAATTCCCTTTCCGGTGGCGTGTGCCATGGATGTTGCTTGCCTCCGATAATCAGCTGGTGTATTCTCAGGGGGCAGTTGCTTTGTCACAAATTCTGGTTTTGCTCTAGCAAATCATCTTTGTTTTGTGCTGGTGGCGGTGTGGGTATTGGAGGCCAATGGCTTCCTTGCTGTGGACATGGGTCTTCCCTCTTTGTGCGCCGTTGCCGGGCATTTTGGAGGCACCTCCTTGAGGGGGGTGCCCCTTCTGACACCGTCGGCCGGTCGCACGATGAGGGTCTTACCTCCTAGACCGCTGACCATCCAAAGGAGGGGGTTATTGTGCACCCAGACTCACATGTCTCAGCTGTCTCTCAGAGCCCTGAGAGACTTGTCATCCACAATGCACAATGGTTTGAGTCAAGAAGCCTTCTTGAGTCAGGACTGAAGCACTGCTAGAGCTGCCAACGCACAAATTTGCTACAGGAGGGTCTCAACCAACCGGAAGTCCTTCCTGTCTCTCGTCCCTGCCAAACCTGCCTGTGATGGTGGTGGGACGAAGATCTCAGTCTTTGTGGTGGTTCGTAAAGGGACACGTGTTTGGACGGGTAAACTGGGCCATTGAGGGCTATAAGGCCAAAGCCAGCACTTTGAATTGTGCCTGGTAGCAAACAGGCAGCCAGCAGAGCTGACGTAACATGGGGGTTGTGTACTCCCTGTGTGCCGCCCCAGTTATTGACCTGGCTGCCTCTCATTGGACTATTTGAAGCTTCCGAACAGTCTTCAAAGGCAGCCCCACATAGAGCATGTTGCAGTAGTCTATCCTGATGTAACCAGACCGTGGACCACCGTGGCCAAGTCTGACTTCCCAAGGTATGGGTGCAGCTTCTTGCCTTCCTCCTTCCTTCCTTTCTTCTTGTCTCCTTCCTTCTTTCCTTTTCTTCTTTTCCTCTTTCCTTCTTCCTCCCTCCCTCCTTCTCCCTTTCTTCTTTCCTTCCTTCTTTCCCTTTTTGTCTTTCTTTCCTTCCTTCTTTCTATCTTTCTGTCTTCCTTCCTTCTTTCCTTTCCTTCTTCTTCCCTTCTTCACTCTCGCTTTCTTCTTTCCTTCTTCCTTCCTTCTTTCTTTTCCTTCCTCCCTTCTTTCCTTTTTGTCCTTCTTTCCTTCCTTCTTTCCATCTTTCTGTCTTTCCTCCCTTCTCCCTTCCTTCTCTTCTTTCCTTCTTTGCTTTCCTTTCCTTCTTCCCCCCTCCCTCACTCTCCCTTTCTTCTTTCCTTCTTCCTTCCTTCTTTCTTTCTTTTCCTCCCTTCCTTCCTTCCTTCCTTCTTTCCCTTTTTTGTCCTTCTTTCCTTCCTTCTTTCCATCTTTCTGTGTTTCCTCCCTTCTCCCTTCTCTTCTTTCCTTCTTCCTCCCTCCCTCCCTCTCCCTTTCTTCTTCCTTCCTTCTTTCTTTTTTCCCTTTTCCTTCCTTCCTTCTTTCCCTTTTTTGTCCTTCTTCCCTTCCTTCTTTCCATCTTTCTGTCTTTCCTCCCTTCTTCCTTCCTTCTCTTCTTTTTTTCCTTCTTCGTCCCTCACTCTCCCTTTCTTCTTTCCTTCTTCCTTCCTTCTTTCTTTCTTTCTTTCTTTCTTTCTTTCCCTTTTCCGTCCTTCCTTCCTTCCTTCTTTCCCTTTTTTGTCCTTCTTTCCTTCCTTCTTTCCATCTTTCTGTCTTTCCTCCCTTCTTCCTTCCTTCCTTTTTCCCTCCTTCTCCCTTACTTCCTTTCTTCTTTCCTTCCTTCCTTCTTTCCCTTTTTTGTCCTTCTTTCCTTCCTTCTTTCCATCTTTCTGTCTTCCTCCCTTCTTCCTTCTCTTCTTTCCTTTCCTTCTTTCTCCCTCCCTCTCCCTTTCTTCTTTCCTTCTTTCTTTCTTTCCCTTTTCCGTCCTTCCTTCCTTCCTTCTTTCCCTTTTTTGTTCTTCTTTCCTTCCTTTCCATCTTTCTGTCTTCCTCCCTTCTTCCTTCTCTTCTTTCCTTTCCTTCTTCCTCCCTCCCTCTCCCTTTCTTCTTTCCTTCTTTCTTTCCCTTTTCCGTCCTTCCTTCTTTCCTTCCATCTTTCCGTCTTTCCTCCCTTCTTCCTTCCTTCCTTCTCTTCTTTCCTTTCCTTCTTCCTCCTTCTCCCTATCTTCTTTCCTTCCTTCCTTCTTTCCCTTTTTTGTCCTTCTTTCCTTCCATCTTTCCATCTTTCTGTCTTCCTCCCTTCTTCCTTCTCTTCTTTCCTTTCCTTCTTTCTCCCTCCCTCTCCCTTTCTTCTTTCCTTCTTTCTTTCTTTCCCTTTTCCGTCCTTCCTTCCTTCCTTCTTTCCCTTTTTTGTCCTTCTTCCCTTCCTTCTTTCCATCTTTCTGTCTTCCTCCCTTCTTCCTTCTCTTCTTTCCTTTCCTTCTTTCTCCCTCCCTCTCCCTTTCTTCTTTCCTTCTTTCTTTCTTTCCCTTTTCCGTCCTTCCTTCCTTCTTTCCCTTTTTTGTCCTTCTTTCCTTCCTTCTTTCCATCTTTCTGTCTTCCTCCCTTCTTCCTTCTCTTCTTTCCTTTCCTTCTTCCTCCTTCCCTCTCCCTTTCTTCTTTCCTTCTTTCTTTCCCTTTTCCGTCCTTCCTTCTTTCCTTCCATCTTTCTGTCTTTCCTCCCTTCTTCCTTCCCTCCTTCATTCTTTCCTTTCCTTCTTCCTCCCTCCTTCTCCCTTTCTTCTTTCCTTCTTCTTTCTTTCATTCCTTCCTTCCCTTTTCTTTCCTTCCTTCTTTCCATCTTTCTGTCTTCCTCCCTTCTTCCTTCCTTCTCTTCTTTCCTTCTTCCTCCCTCACTCTCCCTTTCTTCTTTCCTTCTTCCTTCCTTCTTTCTTTCTTTCTTTCCCTTTTCCTTCCTTCCCTCCCTCCCTCCCCCCTTCCTTCCTTCCTTCCCTCCCCCCCTCCTTCCCTCCCTAGAATCATAGAATCATAGAATCAAAGAGTTTGAAGAGACCTCATGGGCCATCCAGTCCAACCCCATTCTGCCAAGAAGCAGGAATATTGCATTCAAATCACCCCTGACAGATGACCATCCAGCCTCTGTTTAAAAGCTTCCAAAGAAGGAGCCTCCACCACACTCCGGGGCAGAGAGTTCCACTGCTGAACGGCTCTCACAGTCAGATGGAATCTCCTCTCTTGTAGTTTGAAGCCATTGTTCCGCGTCCTAGTCTCCAAGGAAGCAGAAAACAAGCTTGCTCCCTCCTCCCTGTGGCTTCCTCTCACATATTTATACATGGCTATCATATCCCCTCTCAGCCTTCTCTTCTTCAGGCTAAACATGCCCAGCTCCTTAAGCCGCTCCTCATAGGGCTTGTTCTCCAGACTCTTGATCATTTGAGTCGCCCTCCTCTGGACACATTCCAGCTTGTCAATATCTCTCTTGAATTGTGGTGCCCAGAACTGGACACAATATTCCAGGTGTGGTCTAACCAAAGCGGAATAGAGCATGGGGAGCATTACTTCCTTAGATCTAGACACTATGCTCCTCTTGATGCAGGCCAAAATCCCACTGGCTTTTTTTGCCGCCACATCACATTCCTGGCTCATGTTTAACTTGTTGTTCACGAGGACTCCCCACGAGGGGAAGTCAAAGTGGGGCTTCCTTAAAGGGGACAAGATGGGAATCATTTCAGCTCTGGATTTTCTGTTTGTGTTTTGTCTTGATTTCTTACAATGTTTTATAGTCATACGTTTAACTGTTTGTTTAACTTTGTATTGTACTGTGAATGTTGCAATTGGCCAGCTTGATTATCATTAAATGGCCTTGCAGCTTCAAAGCCTGGCTGCTTCCTGCCTGGGGGGCGGTCCTTTGTTAAGAGGTGTTAGCTTTTAGTTGCATTGCATTTTTTAACAAACAAACAAACAAAGCACAAAGTTTGCAAGCTTGGTAGTTAGTTGGCACTAATGTGTTAGTTAGTTGGCTGGAATGTGTCCAGAGGAGGGCCACTCAGATGATCAAGGGTCTGGAGAACAAGCCCTATGAGGAGCGGCTTAAGGAGCTGGGCATGTTTAGCTTGAAGAAGAGAAGGCTGAGAGGGGACATGATAGCCATGTATAAATATGTGAGAGGAAGCCACAGGGAGGAGGGAGCAAGCTTGTTTTCTGCTTCCTTGGAGACTAGGACGCGGAACAATGGCTTCAAACTACAAGAGAGGAGATTCCATCTGAACACGAGGAAGAACTTCCTGACTGTGAGAGCCGTTCAGCAGTGGAACTCTCTGCCCCGGAGTGTGGTGGAGGCTCCTTCTTTGGAAGCTTTTAAGCAGAGGCTGGATGGCCATTTGTCAGGGGTGATTTGAATGCAATATTCCTGCTTCTTGGCAGAATGGGGTTGGACTGGATGGCCCATGAGGTCTCTTCCAACTCTTTGATTCTATGATTCTATGAATGGTTTATACAAACATTTAACTGTTTGTTTAACTTTGTATTGTACTGTGAATGTTGCAATTGGCCAGCTTGATTATCATTAAATGGCTTTGCAGCTTCAAAGCCTGGCTGCTTCCTGCCTGGGGGGGTCCTTTGCTAAGAGGTGTTAGTTTTTATTTATTTATCGTGTCAGGAGCAGACCAAACAGTTGTATTGCATTTTTGAACAAACAAACAAACAAAGCACAAAGTTTTCAAGCTTGGTAGTTAGCTGGCCCTGATTGTTTCCTGAAAGGGAGATGAGCACCAACCCCAGAGTCCGACACGACTAGACTTAATGGCAGGGGAAACCTTTACCTTTACTACTCAAACCAGTAGCTAGTTCTTCCTGTCTCTACACTGCCACCTTGTGGCTACCTCTGGCCACTACATGCACACAAATTTATTTGCCAGTAGCCATTTTTTCTATCTTAATACTGCCATTCTGTGGATGCCTCTGTGGATGCATACATACAAACTAATAGCCCAGTATAAGACAAGTATAAGACAAGCATCCCGAGCTCTGAGGATGACCTGGGAGGGAATCCCACTGGAGCACTGCAGCGCACCCAAATACCTGGGAGTCACTCTGGACCGTGCTCTTACCTACAAGAAGCACTGCCTGAACATCAAGCAAAAAGTGGGTGCTAGAAACAATATCATACGAAAGCTGACTGGCACAACCTGGGGATCACAACCAGACACAGTGAAGACATCTGCCCTTGTGCTATGCTACTCTGCTGCTGAGTATGCATGCCCATCTCACCAAGCTAAAACACATCTCACCACGCTAAAACAGTGGATGTGGCTCTTAATGAGACATGCCGCATTATCACGGGGTGTCTGCACCCTACACCACTGGAGAAATTACACTGTTTAGCCGATATTGCACCACTTGACATCCGCCAGGAAGTAGCAGCCAATAGTGAAAGGACCAAGGCAGAGACATCTCCAGCTCATCCCGTTTGGGTATCAGACAGCACGTCAACGACTTAAATCAAGAAACAGTTTTCTAAGATCTACAGAGACACTCGCTGGAACACCCCAGCAAGCGAGAGTCCAAAAGTGGCAGGCTCAAACCCAGAACCTCAACCAATGGCTGATACCCAATGAGAGCCTCCCCTCTTTGCACACAGAAGACTGTGCGACTTGGAAGGCGCTGAACAGCCTGCGCTCTGGCACCACGAGATGCAGAGCCAACCTTCAGAAATGGGGCTACAAAGTGGAATCCACGACTTGCGAGTGTGGAGAAGAGCAAACCACTGACCACCTGCTGCAATGCAACCTGAGCCTTGCCACATGCACAATGGAGGAGCTCCTCGAGGCAACACCAGAGGCACTCCAAGTGGCCAGATACTGGTCAAAGATACTAATCAACTACCAAGTTTGCAAACTTTGTTTTGTCTGTTTGTTTGTTAAATGTAATGCAACCATTCAGTCTGCTCCTGACATGATAAATAAATATATCCCAGTAGCTAATTCTGGAAGTCTGATGGTGCGAGGTGGGATGAATAAGGTGGATGCGGTCGGATTCCAAAGCACAGGAGCAGGCTTCCTACATTTGGGCAACAGGTGAGTTCTGAACAGGTGCGTTGTCTTGCACAAGGCAAAGGGCACCTTTGGTGAGCATGACACATTGTCTCTTGGTTTGGATGGCCTCCCCCAATTTCAGCAGCAGTGAAGCCCAGTCTGCCCCAGTGATCATGGTCCCCTTTGCTAGGAAATCCATCCATCCCACTCCGTGCTGGTCCCAATATCCTGTGAGCATGATCTTGCCTGCTAAGAGTTGGGCACGAGCCTTTTTTGGAGGCCGTGAGTCAGGATGCTTCCACTGCATCTACTGGACTTGAGTCTCAGGATCAGAGTGATGGACCCAGCTTTCTTCCTGTGTGATCCGTCTGTTGAAAAAGTCCTGGTTTCCATAGCACATCATTGTCAAGAGAGCATTCGACTCGTTCCTACTTCTGGAAAGGTGTGAGCAGCCGGGGGATCCAGCGAGTGGATATCTTATGCATGGGAAGATGGTATTGGGTGTTTTTTTCCATGGACCCCACACTCATCCTGACATTTTGGGCTAGGTGGCAAATGGTTACGCAGCCATTTTCCAAAAGAGCGACCTCCACTTACTGGATGGCGTGTTCCTCAATAGCAGAGTGGGGTCACCCTGGAATTGGAGCTGTTTGCACCCAAGTCTGACCACATTTGAATGGACGACGCCAGTTCTTGACTCCATCATATAATGGGGAATCCCCACCATCAACCTCTTTCATCTCATCAAACGTCTCCTTTGATGTGCAGCCTTGCAAGGAAAGGAACTTGAGGACTGCTTGGTATTCCCACTGGATCTGTTATCAAACCTCACTCCACTCCAGCAACCATCACATCAAGACCATTCTCAGTCCTGAGTTGTAAATTGGCACATACGAGGGGCCTTCATTAAAAATTTCCCCTGACCCACTTCTATTTATCACAGGATGCTGAAACTGCACACGTGTAAAGAGAGAAGTCTCTACAAGATTAGCGGCAATGCTTATTTATTTATTATTTCTTTACGACATTTATATGCCGCCCTTCTCATCCCGAAGGGGACTCAGAGCGGCTTACAAGGTATATATACATACAATATATTATTAGTATAGTACAATATCAGTTTTAAATATTGCTATATTGTACTATATCAATTATACTGTAATATTATTAGTAATATTACATGTACCGTATATTCTGGTGTATAAAACTACTTTTTAACCCAAGGAAATCTTCTCAAAAGTCAGGAGTCGTCTTATACGTGGGAGTAGTCTTATGCACAGGAGTCGTCTTATAGAGAGGGTGCTGAAACTTCCAATCGGATTGGAGAATCTATGCTTGCCGCATATGGTGGGGGGAGCTCAAAAATGGCAATGGCCGTGTCCCTGCCATATGCAGCAACTGTATGGAAGCATTAAGGACGACGCTGTACAAGTACGGTAGAAGAAAATCCATTCATCAGGATTCGTGGACTTAATGTGGTCCCAATGGTGAGGTGAAGGGGTGCCTCACGGGGAAGGTGTAAGTCAGTGGTTCTCAACCTGGGTCCCCAGATGTTTTTGGCCTACAACTCCCAGAAATCCCAGCCAGTTTACCAGCTCTTAGGATTTCTGGGAGTTGAAGGCCAAAAATATCTGGGGACCCCCAGGTTGAGAACCACTGGTGTAAGTGAAGGGCGGAGCAAGCTGCAGGCGTCCGGGGCACCCGGGGTATGGAAACAAGAGATAGAGTGGCTCTGGGCCCAGACAAACACACCTGTCTGGCCCCGCCCTTGTATCCTATTACCATACCTCCTCCTCTGCCTTTCAGATCTTGCTCCTGAAGACTGCAGTGAAATGGTGCAGGTGCGCATGTGCAAGATCTGAGAGGCAGAGAAGGAGGTATGGTAATAGGAAAATTACCATATTGAAATCAAATCTGATGCTTTTAAAAATGTTACTTGGTGTGCATTGGAAAAGGGGTAGTTTTATATGGCAAATATATTCCAAACTCTATATTTTAACTGGAAAAGTTGGGGGTCGTCTTATACGCCCAGTTGTCTTATATGCAGGAATATACGATAATATAAATATATAATTATAATATCATATATTATTATTATATTGCATTACATTATAATATTATAAACCTTGCTTCAAGGATGGATTGCCTACTCTTTGCTACTCAAATCATGCATGTTAATGGAGAGGTTGGATGGCTATCTGTCAAGAGACCTTTCATAGAATCATAGAATCAAAGAGTTGGAAGAGACCTCATGGGCCATCCAATCCAACCCCATTCTGCCAAGAAGCAGGAATATTGCATTCAAATCACCCCTGACAAATGGCCATCCAGCCTCTGCTTAAAAGCTTCCAAAGAAGGAGCCTCCACCACACTCCGGGGCAGAGAGTTCCACTGCTGAACGGCTCTCACAGTCAGGAAGTTCCTCCTAATGTTCAGATGGAATCTCCTCTCTTGTAGTTTGAAGCCATTGTTCCGCGTCCTAGTCTCCAAGGAAGCAGAAAACAAGCTTGCTCCCTCCTCCCTGTGGCTTCCTCTCACATATTTATACCTGGCTATCATATCTCCTCTCAGCCTTCTCTTCTTCAGGCTAAACATGCCCAGCTCCTTAAGCCGCTCCTCATAGGGCTTTTTCTCCAGACCCTTGATCATTTTAGTCGCCCTCCTCTGGACACATTCCAGCTTGTCAATATCTCTCTTGAATTGTGGTGCCCAGAATTGATGGTGTTTGATGGTGTTTTTCTGCCTAGCAGAAAGGGGTTGGACTAGATGGCCCTTCGGGATCCCATCCACTATCAAAATATATTATATTGCCGAATGGAGCTGGTACTGAAGAAGGCACAGGAAATACAAAACCACAGAAGTCCAAAAGCAGAGACAAGAGAAATTTACTAAACTTATCCCAGTATTGGAAAATAAGACTCACACAGTACAAATGTAAAATCAGTACAAAAAAGCTAAGACGTGGCAAAGACATATAGTTTGGATGCAGCATGTCAACACTAGGGATGGGCAAGAGAAATGCCAAATAGTAAACAAATGGAAATATAACCAAGGACATGATCTTCAGAACTATATCTATGGCCCCAACTGATATAAAACGTGAATATTTTGTTGTTATTGGAGTTGGAAGGGATGGTGTTAGACTCAAGAGGGGAACCTTGCGTTTTCCCAAACTGAGCTCCAACAAGCCGATAATTGTCAATCAAGGGACCGACAAAGTTGACATCTAACAACATCTGTGGATGACTCCACAGGTCAGTGATAGGAATGTATAAGGAATTAGGAAGGCAAGTGAAGACAAGACACGGATGAGTTAGAGAGTTCATTAGATAGAAAAAGAGAATGCTGCTTCCGTTCAAGAATTAAAACACTGCCTGTTTCAAAGAGCAGTAGCACAGAAGGACTTGATGACAGGCTTAAGCCACGTACACAAAGCTCAGCAAAAGCCCTTCCAAGGGCTCCAACTTCAGGCCCTGCAGGCTCAGCTGTTTCTTCTCCCGGCTGGGATTCGTGCTGAGCTCCACCACAACTTCGGGGGGCAGGTGGGCGTGCGCTATGGAGACGGTACTCTCTTGGGCCTCGAAGTTGAGCACCGCCAGGAAGCGCTTGTTCTGGTCCCAGACCCGCAAGTAGGAGAAGACCCCTGGGCTGGAACTGCATATAATCTTTTTTGTAATTTTTAAAAAATGTTTTCAAATGTCAAGCATATCTAAAACAAAATGATAAAAGTGGCTAAGCTGTTCCTCTTCCTCCTCCTCCTCTTCCTCTTCTTCTTCTTCCTTCTCTTTCTCTTCTTCCTTCTCTTCCCGTTGTTCCTCCTCTACTTCCTCTTCTTCCTCCTCCTCTTCCTCCTCTTCTTCTTCTTTGTCTTCCTCCTCCCCATCGGTGGGGACGTCTGGAGGCAGACTGGCCAGCTCCTCCAGGACCACTTCCTCCTCTTCCTCCTCTAAGATGGTCTCGAGAGATGGAATGCGGCTAGCCAGCCTCCCCCTCTGGCCCTTCTGCGGGCGCACCACAGCCCTCCTTTCGGCCGAGATACAAGAGAATAAACTCTTTACCCTCTTCCAGAAGCTTCTACGCTTTCGTGGAATACTTAGTAGAAGCTTTTCCTCCTCCGTTTGAATGTCTGCAACACGATGGGGCCTCTGGAAAGGTAGTCTCCAGCGTGGCATGGCTGTAAGAAAAACAAGAACAGACTTAGCAAGTGTTATATGGATTAAAACAAAGAACTATACAATTTTCGAAATATCCTCCATTAAAGCACACACCTTTCCCCCCCAATCCCGCCTCGCTCTTCCCACCCGTGAACCCCCAGCCATGACTCCCGACATAGCATCTAACAATACTAGGCCTGGGCGGTTTCGTTCGTTAATTTTGTAATTCGTTAAATATTCGTTAATTTTAACAATTACAAAACGATTACAAAACATATTTTCAAACCCGGAAGTGTTTTTAAACATCGAAACGGCATCCTCCATCTTTTTTACGGGCTTCCGCCCGTTTCGGAAATGACGTTTTAGGGATGGAGGATGCTGGGTGCGCCGGGAGCCAATCCTGCGCTCCCAAGCACCGTGGCTGATTGTGATTGGGCGGGCTGCCCTTTAAAAGCGGCTCCGCATGGCCGCATTGCTCATTGCGAAGGAGACGGGAGGTGCGGGAGGGAGGCTTGATGGTTGGCTCTGTCTTGGCTGCTTGCTTCCATTCATTCATTCATTCATTCATTGCTTGTGCTTGCATTCATTCATTCATTCATTGCTGGGAGCAGCGGGGAGGCTTTGCCCTGTTTTCGCCCCACAACAGGGTAGGGCAAGCATTTTGTTAATTTTCCATTTTTAAATATTTCTGAAAAATATCTTTTTCTTTTATTCTTAAAAAAATTCAAAAAATATTCTAAAAAAAGAAAAGACCCTTGTGTGCCTGTGTGTGTGAGTTTGTCCCTGTCCTGTGGCTGTGTTCGCTCCACAACAGGGCAAGCATTGTTAATTTTCCATTTTTAAATATTTCTGAAACAATTACGAAACAATTACGAAATAAATTTTAAAAATTCGTTTCGATTTTAAGTTGCTCCTGAATGGTTCAATATCGCTTCGTTATAAAAAAAATAACGAATTGATAACGAATTACGAAATTAACGAACGAAACCGCCCAGCCCTATTCTAGAGGCATTTCTCCTGACATTTCGCCTGCATCTATGGCAAGCATCCTCAGAGGTAGTGAGGTCTGTTGGAAATAGGACAATGGGTTTATATATCTGTGGAATGACTGGGGTGGGGCAAAGAGCTCTTCTCTGCTGGAGCTAGGTGTGAATGTTTCAGCTGATCACCTTCATTAGCATTTGAAGGCCTGCCTGAGCCTGGGAAAACCTTTTGTTGAGAGGTGTTAAGATGTGCCTGGTTGTTTCCTCTCTGCTGTTTTGCTGTTGTAATTTTAGAGTTTTCTAATACTGGTAGCCAGATTTTGTTCATTTTCATGGTCTCTTCCTTTCTGTTGAAATTGTCCACATGCTTGTGGATTTCAATGGCTTCTCTGTGTAGTCTGACATGGTGGTTGTTGGAGTGGTCCAGCATTTCTGTGTTCTCAAATAATATGCTGTGTCCAGGCTGGTTCATCAGGTGCTCTGCTATGGCTGACTTCTCTGGTTGAAGGAGTCTACAGTGCCTTTCATGTTCCTTGATGCGTGTCTGGGCAATGCTGCGTTTGGTGGTCCCTCTGTAGACTTGTCCACAGCTGCATGGTACACGGTAGACTCCTGCAGAGGTGAGAGGATCCCTCTTGTCCTTTGCTGAACATAGCATTTGTTGGATTTTCTTGGTGGGTTTGTAGATTGTTTGTATGTTGTGTTTCCTCATCAGCTTCCCTCTGCGGTCAGTGGTTCCCTTGATGTATGGCAGGAACACTTTTCCTCTGAGTGGATCTTCATCTTGGCTCTCGTGGCTTGTTCTTGGTCTTGCAGCTCTTCTGATGTCTGAGGTGGAGTCTCCATTGGCCTGGAGAGCCCGGTTGAGGTGGTTCAGTTCATCTTGGAGGAGGTGGGCTTCGCAGATTCTTTTTGCACGGTTTGCCAAGGCTTTAATGGTGCTTCTTTTTTGACTTGGGTGATGGTTGGAGTTTTCATGTAGTATGTTATGCTTCTTTGATAACGTCTGCTAGCTCACGCCCGGCAAAATTGTTCAAAATAATTCGATCTCTAACGACGGTTCCTACTGTACCAAAAAGTGGTGATCAGACCCATCAGCCGAGGATTTTCAGAGCTATTTTGCAGACAAGATCTCGCTATTTTGCCGGGATCTCCCTGCCACAATTGATACAGTAAGAGAACTTGAGACTCCGTGGCCACTTGCTGGGCCCATCCTCGACCGGTTCATCCCGCTGGACGCAGAGGCTGTCGATAGGCTCATAGCTGCAGCTAGACGGACCACTTGCTCCCTCGATCCGTGTCCCTTTTGATTGGTGAAATCCTGCTTGGAGGGATTACGCGACCCTCTGTTGAAGATCATAAACAGCTCCCTTGAGCAAGGAGTCTTTCCAGAGGGTTTAAAAGAGGCGGTGGTCTCTCTCTCCCCTGCTGAAGAAACCAGATTTAGATCCTTCGGTTCCCTCCAGTTACCGCCCAGTTTCGAATCTCTCGTTCCTGGGCAAGGTGATGGAGAGGGCAGCAGCGGAGCAGTTGCAGCAATTCCTAGACGACACAGCCGGACTATTTCCCTTCCAGTCCGGCTTCCGTGCGGGGCATGGGACAGAGACTGTGCTGGTCTCCATCACGGATCACTTTTGATGCCAGCTTGACCAGGGCGGGTCAGCGCTGCTTGTGCTATTGGATCTCACAGCAGCATTTGACACAGCCGACCACAATCTCTTGACCCACCGCCTTGCTGTCACTGGAGTCAGGGGGAGAGCTCCTTTCTTCACAACCGTGGACAGCGAGTGGAGAGGGGAGGCCTGGTCTCTGAGAGGTCCCCCCTCTCTTGTGGGGTTCCTCAGGGGGCCATTCTCTCCCCTCTGTTGTTTAACATCTCTATGCGACCACTTGCTCAGCAGGTTCGAGGTTTTGGGCTGGAGTGTTAGCAGTACGCCGATGACACTCAGCTGGTGCTGAAGATGGAAGGCCGACCGGACTCTGTACCCGATAGTTTCCATCAGTGCCTCGAGGCCGTGACTGGATGGCTGCGTGCCAGCAGGTTGAGGGTGAATCCAGCAAAGATGGGGATCCTATGGCTGGGTCAACCGGGCAGTGGGGACATCCAGCTGCCTACCCTGGATGGCGAGGCGCTACGCCCATCATCATTGGTCAAGAGTCTGGGAGTCCTTTTGGACCCTCTGCTGACGATGGAGGCCCAGGTCTCCGCCGTGAGCAGAACCGCCTTCTTTCACCTGCGGCAGGCTAGACGGCTGGCCCCCTCCCTGTCCAGGGACAACCTAGCTACGGTGATCCAGGCTACGGTCATCTCAAGACTGGACTACTGTAACGCCCTCTACATTGGCCTTCCTCTGTCGGTGATCCGAAAGCTCAAGTTGGTACAAAATGCAGCTGCTCGGCTTCTTGCGGGAATTCCGATGAGATGCCACATAACCCCAATCTTACTACAGCTGCATTGGTTACCAATTGAGCACCGGATCACTTTCAAAGGGATGGTACTCACCTTTAAGGCCTTGCATGGTCTGGGGCCGATGTACCTGAGGGACCGCCTCACCCCCTACCAACCCCAGAGATCCCTCTGTTCTGAGGACCAAGATCTATTGGAAGTCCCCAGTGTCAAGACCTTGCATCTTTCTGTTGGTCACGGGGGTTCTGTGTGGGAAGTTTGCCCCAATTCTGTCGTTGGTGGGGTTCAAAATGCTCTTTCATTGTAGTGAACTATAAATCTCAGTAACTACAAATCCCAAATGTCAAGGTCTATTTCCCCCAAACTCCATCTGTGTTCGTATTTGGGCATAAGGAATATTTGTGCCAAGTTTGGTCCAGATCCATCATTGTTTGAGTCCACAGTCCTCCCTGGATGTAGGTCAACTACAACTCCCAAACTCAATGTCAATAACCACCAAACTCTTCTAGTGTTTTCTGTTGGTCATGGGAGTCCTGTATGCCCTGGTTTGTTCAATTATATCATGCTATTTGATTGTAGGTGAACTATAAATCCCAGCAACTACAATTCCCTATCTATCTGTCTATCTATCTATCTATCTATCTATCTATCTATCTATCTCTATGTCTGGATGGCTCTTTGTCAGGAGGACTTTGACGACGTTTTCTTGCCCTGTTGAACAGAGCTGGACTGGATGGCCTTAAGTATTTTCTGATGGTCATGGGGGTTCAGTGTGGGAAGTTTGCCCCAATTCTGTCGTTTGTGGGGTTCAGAATGCTTTTTGATTGTAGGTGAACTATAAATCCCAGCAACTACAATTCCCTATCTATCTCTCTATCTCTCTATCTATCTATATCTATGGCTGGATGGCTCTTTGTCAGGAGGACTTTGACGACGTTTTCTTGCCCTGTTGAACAGAGCTGGACTGGATGGCCTTAAGTATTTTCTGATGGTCATGGGGGTTCAGTGTGGGAAGTTTGCCCCAATTCTGTCGTTTGTGGGGTTCAGAATGCTTTTTGATTGTAGGTGAACTATAAATCCCAGCAACTACAATTCCCTATCTATCTCTCTATCTCTCTATCTATCTATATCTATGGCTGGATGGCTCTTTGTCAGGAGGACTTTGACGACGTTTTCTTGCCCTGTTGAACAGAGCTGGACTGGATGGCCTTAAGTATTTTCTGATGGTCATGGGGGTTCAGTGTGGGAAGTTTGCCCCGATTCTGTCGTTTGTGGGGTTCAGAATGCTTTTTGATTGTAGGTGAACTGTGAATCCCAGTGACTGCAACTCTCAAATGTCAAGGTCTATTTCCCCCAAATGCCACCTGTGTTCATATTTGGCCATATTGTGCGCTTGTGCCAAGTTTGGTCCAGATCCATCATTGTTTGAGTCCACAGTGCTCTCTGGATGTAGGTGAACTATAATTCCCAAACTCAAGGTTAATGCCCACCAAACCCTTCCAATATTTTCTGTTGGTCATGGAAGTTCTGTGTGCCAAGTATGGTTCAATTCTATCATTGGTGGAGTTCAGAATGCTCTTTGATTGTTTTGTTGTTGTTGTTCATTCGTTCAGTCGTCTCCGACTCTTCGTGACCTCATGGACCAGTCCACGCCAGAGCTCCCTGTCGGCCCTCACCACCCCCAGCTCCTTCAAGGTCAGTCCAATCACTTCAAGGATGCCATCCATCCATCTTGCCCTTGGTCGGCCCCTCTTCCTTTTGCCTTCTACTTTCCCCAACATCATTGTCTTCTCTAGGCTTTGCTGTCTCCTCATGATGTGGCCAAAGGACTTCAACTTTGTCTCTAGTCTCCTTCCCTCCAATGAGCAGCTGGGCTTTATTTCCTGGAGGATGGCCTGGTTGGATCTTCTCGCAGTCCAAGGCACTCTCAGCACTTTCCTCCAGCACCACAGCTCAAAAGCATCGATCTTCCTTCGCTCAGCCTTCCCTAAGGTCCAGCTCTCACATCCGTAGGTGACTACAGGCAAGACCATGGCTTTGACTAGGCAATGGATCTTTGTTGCCAGTCTGATGTCTCTACTCTTTATTTTACTATTTTATTTTTTTGGTTGTAGGTGAACTATAAATCCCAGCAACTACAACTCCCAAATGACAAAATCATCATTTTTTGATTGATGGTCACTCCTTGTGGTTCTGAGACGTTTTGTTGCCAAATTTGGTGTGATTTCGTTCATTGGTTCTTTTGTTTTTAAGCTACTCATTATGCACAGAGCATTTTTAGATAGATAGATGGGTGTTTGTTCTTAATAAAAATAGCACTTTATGAGATGATGATCATTACTTTTTCTCTTCAAACTAACAAAGTCTTAGCACTGAAATCCCAAGGGAAAAAATGTATTTTATTTCCAGTTTTGCATTTGGCTTACCTGATGGTGTGGTGATAGGATTTAAGAAGATGAGAAGTTTTGTATGGAAGGACTGCTCCTGGTTCAGCCACGATCTAACCTGAGGAAATAGAATGAGACACAAAGAAGCACAGGCTTAATTTGTAGGATATTTCTTAAAAGTTCAGTATAATTCACCATCTATCTACAAATCAGTTGCAAGAAAATGTATTGTCGAAGGCTTTCATGGCCGGAATCACTGGGTTGTTGTAGGTTTTTTCGGGCTATATGGCTATGGTCTAGAGGCATTCTCTCCTGACGTTTCGCCTGCATCTATGGCAAGCATCCTCAGAGGTAGTGAGGTCTGTTGGAACTAGGAAATGAGCAGGGTGGGACAAAGGACTGCTGGAGCTAGGTGTGAATGTTTCAACTGACCACCTTGATTAGCATATAATGGCCTGACAGTGCCTAGAGCAAAGTTTTGTTAAGAGGTGATTAGGTGTCCTTAGAATCATAGAATCAAAGAGTTGGAAGAGACCTCATGGGCCATCCAGTCCAACCCCATTCTGCCAAGAAGCAGGAATATTGCACTCAAATCACCCCTGACAGATGGCCATCCAGTCTCTGTTTAAAAGCTTCCAAAGAAGGAGCCTCCACCACACCCCAGGGCAGAGAGTTCCACTGCTGAACGGCTCTCACAGTCAGGAAGTTCTTCCTCATGTTCAGATGGAATCTCCTTTCTTGTAGTTTGAAGCCGTTGTTCCGCGTCCTAATCTCCAAGGAAGCAGAAAACACGCTTGCTCCCTCCTCCCTGTGGCTTCCTCTCACATATTTATACATGGCTATTAGGCTTATTTGATCGTGTTTGTTAGTTTCTAAAGTCGTTATTAAATTCGTAATGATTGTGTTCGTTAATTTCTAAAGTATTTAAATTAGCTTACGATCCAATATCGAGCCATGCAGGAATAGTGTGAAGAGTAATTAAGAATCGAAACAATTTTTCCAAATTTTCGTAATTATTTTGTAATTATTTCGTAATTATTAAGACGGGAAAGAAGGAGAGAAAAGGTGCCAGCGTTGCCTTTCCTCCCCATCCTCCTCCTCGTCCTGGAGATATTTTATTATCTTATTACTTATTTTATTATTTTATTTTATTATTTTATTTTATAATTTTATTTTATAATTTTATTTTATTTTATTATTTTATTATTTTATTTTATGATTTTATGATTTTATTATTTTATTTTATTTTATTATTTTATTATTTTATTTTATTTTATTATTAATTTTAAGTGATTTTAATTTGTATTTTTACTAACTTAACGTATTTTAATTTCATCCTGAATTTTAGAAGTTCCCCCGTCCTGTTTGGAGGTGTTTTTAGCGCATTGGGAAATCGCGTCCGCCATTAACGAATCGCTAGGTTCTTGTGGGTTTTTTCGGGCTATAGAGCCATGTTCTAGAGGCATTTCTCCTGACGTTTCGCCTGCATCTATGGCAAGCATCCTCAGAGGTAGTGAGGTCTGTTGGAATTAGGACAATGGGTTTGTATATCTGTGGAATGGCTGGGGTGGGGCAAGGAGCTCTTCTCTGCTGGAGCTAGGTGTGAATGTTACAGCTGATCACCTTCATTAGCATTTGAAGGCCTGCCTGAGCCTGGGAAAATCTCTTGCTGGGAGGTGTTAAGATGTGCCTGGTTGTTTCCTCTCTGTTGTTTTGCTGTTGTAATTTTAGAGTTTTTTTAATACTGGTAGCCAGATTTTGTTCATTTTCACGGTCTCTTCCTTTCTGTTGAAATTGTCCACATGTTTGTGGATTTCAATGGCTTCTCTGTGTAGTCTGACATGGTGGTTGTTGGTGTGGTCCAGCATTTCTGTGTTCTCAAATAATATGCTGTGTCCAGGCTGGTTCATCAGGTGCTCTGCTATGGCTGACTTCTCTGGTTGAAGGAGTCTGCAGTGCCTTTCATGTTCCTTGAACATGGCTCTATAGCCCGAAAAAACCCACAAGAACCTAGTGATTCCAGCCATGAAAGCCTTCGACAATACATTAACAAATCGATTCGTAATTAACAAGATTTCGTAAATTTCGAAATTTCAAAATCTTAAATTTCGGAAGTCCTCAGAAATTCGAAACGCTGGCGCCCCCTGGAAACAAAGCGAGTTTAGAGCCAAATTTTTTCTTGATCAAACAAGCCTAATGGCTATCATGTCTCCTCTCAGCCTTCTCTTCTTCAGGCTAAACATGCCCAGCTCCTTAAGCCGCTCCTCATAGGGCTTGTTCTCCAGACCCTTCGTCATTTGAGTCGCCCTCCTCTGGACACATTCCAGCTTGTCAATATCTCTCTTCAGTTGTGGTGCCCAGAATTGGACACAATATTCCAGGTGTGGTCTAACTAAAGCGGAATAGAGGGGTAGCATGACTTCCCTGGATCTAGACACTATAGAGGCCAAAATCCAATTGGCGTTTTCTGCCGCTACATCACATTGTTGGCTCATGTTTAACTTGTTGTCCACGAGGACTCCAAGATCTCTTTCACACATCCTGCTCTCGAGCCAGGCATCGTCCCCCATTCTGTATCTTTGCATTTCGTTTTTCCTGCCAAAGTGGAGTATCTTGCATTTGTCACTGTTGAACTTCATTTTGTTAGTTTTGGCCAAGCATCTCCCTAATCTGTCAAGATCGTTCCTTGTTTGTTTCCTCTCTGTTGTGGTGCTGTTGTAATTTTAGAGTCATTCCACAGATATAAAAACAAAAACAAACCAGACCTGAATTCCAAAGAAGCACAAGCCAAAAAACCCGAAGGACAGCAAGACACAAGAGCCACCTCCTGTCTCTCTCGCCAACGGTCAACAGTGAGATTCCAGGGCCAACAGCCTTTCCCTGGAATGTCAGCAACGCATCAGAATGGTCTCCATGGCTCCTCCCTGAAGGTTCCAACTGACATCCCCAGGATTCAATAGATTGACTTATTGATTTATCGTGCCTGAAGCAAGTTGAGGGTGCAGTCAAAATGCATAATAAAATAATATATAATAATATATTCAATTATAAAATAATATAATAAAAAGTATTATATTATAATCAGAAATACTAATACTAATATAATTATATTATGATATATGACATTATAATACAATGATATATTACAATACAAAATGATATCATAAAAATAATATAAGAATATATAATAATAATAATGGTATTATATCATTGGGCAGCCCCCGGTGGCGCAGTGGGTTAAAGCACTGAGCTGCTGAGCTTGTTGATCGAAAGGTCGCAGGTTCGAATTCGGGGTGCGGCGTGAGCTTCCGCTGTTAGCCCTAGCTTCTGCCAACCTAGCAGTTCGAAAACATGCAAATGTGAGTAGATCAATAGGTACCGCTCCGGCGGGAAGGTAAGGGTGCTCCATGCAGTCATGCCGGCCACATGACCTTGGAGGTGTCTACGGACAACGCCGGCTCTTCGGCTTAGAAATGGAGATGAGCACCACACCCCAGAGTCAGACATGACTGGACTTAATGTCAGGGGACTACCTTTACCTTTTTATATCATTATCAAAACCATTTTTTGAGTGATGGTCACTCCTTGGGTTAATAGGTGTGCCGTCGCGCCTGGGGCTATAGAGAAAGAGGCATGGACGTGACTGCTTTCCCCAGGGGATTGCTTTCATAGAATCATAGAATCATAGAATCAAAGAGTTGGAAGAGACCTCATGGGCCATCCAATCCAACCCCATTCTGCCAAGAAGCAGGAATATTGCATTCAAATCACCCCTGACAGATGGCCATCCAGCCTCTGCTTAAAAGCTTCCAAAGAAGGAGCCTCCACCACACTCCGGGGCAGAGAGTTCCACTGCTGAACGGCTCTCACAGTCAGGAAGTTCTTCCTAATGTTCAGATGGAATCTCCTCTCTTATAGTTTGAAGCCATTGTTCCGCGTCCTAGTCTCCAAGGAAGCAGAAAACAAGCTTGCTCCCTCCTCCCTGTGGCTTCCTCTCACATATTTATACATGGCTATCATATCTCCTCTCAGCCTTCTCTTCTTCAGGCTAAACATGCCCAGTTCCCCAAGCCGCTCCTCATAGGGCTTGTTCTCCAGACCCTTGATCATTTTAGTCGCCCTCCTCTGGACACATTCCAGCTTGTCAATATCTCTCTTGAATTGTGGTGCCCAGAATTGGACACAATATTCCAGATGTGGTCTAACCAAAGCAGAATAGAGGGGTAGCATTACTTCCTTAGATCTAGACACTATGCTCCTATTGATGCAGGCCAAAATCCCATTGGCTTTTTTTGCCACCACATCACATTGTTGGCTCATGTTTAACTTGTTGTCCACGAGGACTCCAAGATCTTTTTCACACGTACTGCTCTCGAGCCAGGCATTGTCCCCCATTCTGTATCTTTGCATTTCATTTTTTCTGCCAAAGTGGAGTATCTTGCATTTGTCACTGTTGAACTTCATTTTGTTAGTTTTGGCCCATCTCTTTAATCTGTCAAGATCGTTTTGAATTCTGCTCCTGTCCTCTGGACTATTGGCTATCCCTCCCAATTTGGTGTCGTCTGCAAACTTGATGATCATGCCTTCTAGCCCTTCATCTAAGTCATTAATTAAGATGTTGAACAGGACCGGGCCCAGGACGGAACCCTGTGGCACTCCACTTGTCACTTCTTTCCAAGATGAGGAGGAAGCATTAGTGAGCACTCTCTGTGTTTGTCCATTTAACCAATTACAGATCCACCTCACCGTAGTTTTGCCTAGCCCACATTGGACTAGTTTCCTTGCCAGAAGGTCATGGGGGACCTTGTCGAAGGCCTTACTGAAATCCAGGTACGCTACATCCACGGCATTCCCCGCATCTACCCAGCTTGTAGCTCTATCGAAGAAAGAGATCAGATGAGTCTGGCATGACTTGTTTTTGATAAATCCATGTTGACTATTAGCGATGACTGCATTTGTTTCTAAGTGTTTGCAGACCGCTTCCTTAACAATCTTTTCCAGAATCTTGCCCGGTATCGACGTGAGGCTGACCGGACGGTAGTTGTTTGGGTCATCCTTTTTTCCCTTCTTGAAGATTGGGACCACATTGGCCCTCCTCCAATCTGCTGTAACTTCTCCCGTTCTCCAAGAACTCTCAAAGATGGTTGCCAATGGTTCCGAAATGACTTCCGCTAGTTCCTTCAATACTCTGGGGTGTAGTTGATCTGGCCCTGAAAGGGGACTTGAACTCATTAAGAGCGGCCAGGTATTCCTGGACGACTTCTTTCCCAATTTGGGGTTGGATGTCCTCCAATCCCTCATCTTGCCCTCCTTTAGGGAAACTGGAACTCCCAAGGACCAGAACACAACAGTTCACTTGAAATGGTGTTTATTGTTAACAGTTAGCTTTCTTTCTTAGGTACAAACTTTATGTTTCAACGGGGAAAACCACTTTATAAACTCTAAGTTCAGGGTCCCAGGAGTAACAAGCTGAGAAGCTTTTCCTGTTCCCTCTCTCTCAATGGCTATGGATGCCGGAGCAAACCACAAGCCCAGTTCAGTGGCCTAAGCTGAAGGACAAGACCTTCCTATGGTGCCACAGAACCGGTGTGAAGGCGCCTGAGATCTTCACAATTCTATTCAGGGTGGTCTGAACATAAAGAATAAGACTCAGGGGAAATAAACCTAAGAACTGGTAGTAAAAAATGCCTTGACCAGGGGCTTTTGGGCCAAGCTTTTGGACACGTCCATCCAATGAGTCTTTTACTGAGGTAAAAAAGGTGAGGGAGAAACCTTCCCTTTCTCCCTTGGAAGGGGCGGAGCCTAAACAACTGAACTGGGGGAAACAAACCAATTGGCGTACAACAACAATAAATTGACAGCTATAGTAACCAATGAAATTTAACTATACATGTACAAGGTAGACAGAAATAAAATGGCAGTTTAAAATCCTGCAACGAACAGTTCAAAATATATGAGGCGCCACACGCGCCGTCACACTCCCGGCCTAGATTTCCGGACTTTCGGAAATCTAAACCAAATAAAGTTAAACACCTTTAACTATTATAACTTTAAGACTGTATGTCTTGCGAAAATAACAGGATTTATAAACACAGGATCTAATCTTTGCTCTCTTTAGTCTACCTCCAACCCTAAGGAGACCCTCATAGTCTAGGAAGGGGTACAAGTCTTTTAAACAACTATTTTTGGGCAAGGCAACCTTTTTGTTGGAAACAACCTTAACTTGGGCCTTGCGCACTCTATTGTCTGAGCTCGGATATAACTTAGAAACAAAAACCCTTAGTCCAATGGTGTCTGGGAGTGTCCTTTTCTTTAAGTTACTTCTTCTGAGAAACAATGTCTTTGAGTGGATCTCAGGATGACTGTTGAGGCTTTAGAAAGATATTGGGGCTGAATTGCACCAATGTTTTGCTGAATTGCACCAATGTTTTTGGTAGTGACACTTCTTCAACGTTGAGGACAGGAGAAGGCTCATCCATGTCTTTAGTGAGGTCTTCCTGCTTTTCTTCACGGTAACCATGCTTGGATTTGGTGTAAGGAATAGAAGGCCCTTTCTTGGCATTCTTCTTTTTAGCTTCTGGAGTTGGTGAAGGGGAGGGAGAACGCTTCCTTTTCTTATAGTTCCATCCCTTCTTGTCCTGCCGGTCTGAATCAGGGCTATTAACTTCATCAGTGAGAGTTTTGGCAGATATTTTCTTCCTACGTGAGATAGGACTCTTCTCATCATTGATTTGCCCTTGAAGCATGTAGTATTCTCTCGTTTCATCAGGCGGCCATTTGTGCTCTATCAGGTTTTCCACTGGAAAGTAGCTAAAGCTGAAATCTTGGCTTGGAGTTTCACAACTTTGTGAACTGTCCCCTGAGCCCATTCGTCTTCTTTTAGATGGTTGGCTGCCATCGTTTGAATTTTCTTCAGTAACATCCTTGAAGGACTGGGCTGCAGGAGTGGCCTGGTCGCTGTCACATGCCCGTGGGGACAGAACGGCCGTCATCACCGCCGACGGCTGTGGCGAGAAAGGTCCACCATCGGTCTCTTCCTCCTCCTCCGCACACGCAGTGGCTAGTTCGGCGTAGTTGCTGCTGAAAAGGTCTTCCACAAACTGGGTAATCTGGGTCTTCACCTTCGGATCCTTCAGCATCCTTCTTCTTAAGGACAGGAGACGATGAAGGGCAACATCTCTGTTGTTGGGTAGAGATGGTCTTTCCGGTTTGAAAGGTAAAGGTGCTATCCAATTACCTTGGAGGTCTTGAGTGACTTGGTGGTTCATCATCTCAAGGAACTTCTGTGCATTTTTCGAGAAGGCTGTTTGCTCATCTCTCTCTGTGACTTCGAAGATGGAAGAGTAATCGGGTATTACTCCCTGGCAACAAACTGAGATGTGGCTGGCACATCCTTGCATTAGTGAAGGTCTTTTAGTGACAGGCTGGAACATCTTGTTCAGGCAGACTGGGCCTAACACAGTCCATTCTAAAGGCAACTTCTGGGCAATGGGTGATCCCTTAGGACCTTCAATCTGGTTGCTAATACGGAACAGTATGGGGCAATCCGCGCCGATAAGCATGACGATGTCTGTTTCCAAGTCTAGAGCTGGAATTAGATCTTGGATGCCTTTGAGATGAGGATGGGCTTGAACCACCTCCTTTGTGGCTATTTGTTCTTTGTTCCTGGGGATCAGGCTGCATTCTATAAGGTCAGGAAGTTCGTAACTGGCCTTTTGTCCAAAGGGTGAAATTTTGAACCTAGTTGCAACTCTGCCACACATCTTGTTCCTTCCAGAGCAAGTGGACATGGTGTATTCCACTGTCTTGGTGTGAAGGTCGAACATGTCGAAGAACTCTGGGGTTGCAAGCGATGCATCACTTTGGGCATCCAGGGCGACGTAGACCTTTTTCCGATTCCACGGCTGCTTGTCTGGATACACCTCCGCCAGGCAGATTGGATGACAAATTCTGGGCTTGATGTTACTTTGACAAAGCTTCGTGCAGGCAACGGCAGGAGCCCTGAGGGCTACCTGAGGTTCTGTAGGCTTTTGGTCCTTCACTTCTTTGGTCACTTCTTTGACAGGGGACTTTGTATTTGCTCTGAGTTGAGGGGAATCAAAATTATGCATTGCGGAGCAATGCTTGAGGCTGTTGCAATGTTGACATTTCACCTTTTCTTTACAGTCTTTGGAGAAGTGAATAGTGGAGCCACAACATCTGAAACACACCTTGGCCTTCTGAACTATTTGAAGCCGCTCTTTATAGGGCTTCTTCGCGAACTCTCTGCATTCAGCTAGGCTGTGTGGCCTCTGATGAATGGGACAGGTAATGCTGCTGTTGCCAACTGGTTGAACTGAAGCTGGAGGAGTAGTGTCTGTCATCTTGACACTCAAGTTCCTTTTAAGTTCTTTGCCCTGCACTTTGTCTTCTTTGGAGGTCTTTTCAGGCTTTAGGCCTTGGTACAAAGCGGGAAGACCTGTTTGAGGGTCATTCCTCTCACGGGCTGTTCTGGTGACAAAATCCACCAAAAAGTTGAAGGGTGGGTATACATTTGCATTTGCCTCCTTGTACTTGAACACCTCTTTCCCCCAAGCTTCTCGAAAGGGAAAGGGAAGTTTGCAGAGAATGGCACTCTGCGACGTGTGCTGGTCCAGACATGCCAATCCTGGCAGCTCTGGATTTCCTTTGGCTGAAGCTAGCTCTAACAAAAGATCACTGAAGCCCCAAAGTTGTTTGTAATCTTTCATCTTCAGCGATGGGAACCTGTTGAGTCGATCCATGAGGGACGCTTCTATCTCAGTGCTCGAACCGTAGCGCTGGTCCAAGCGAGACCACGCTGTGGACAATGCTTTTTGAAGGTCTGACACGTGAGCAGCATAGAGCCTCTTTACTTGCTCGGCTGAGCTGGATCCAAGCCACGCCATAAGAAGAGACAATTCTTCATCTGCTTCTAATTTGAAATCTCGGATGGCCCTCTTGAAGGTAATTTTCCACAGAAGGTAGTCGTCTGGCCGGTCGGTAAATTTCTGGACGCCTTTGTCTCTGATATCTCTTCTGGGATTTCGCAGGAGGAAGCCCAATTGTGAGTCCGGTGTGTAGGGATACATCTGAGGAGTCTGCTGTGGTGTGACAAAGTCAATGTTCTTCGGTTGAACACGTCTCATTATGATGGTAGGAGATGTTGAGTTCAGCAGATTGCTGGCAGGCAGCGCCTCTGAAGCTTTAATCTTCAGCGATGAAACAATTGGCTTGGTATGCAGGGATGGATGAGGTGGACCACTCCCGGCCATGCCTTGCCAATCTGAGAGAACATCTGGATCCTGCTGAAAGACGTCATCCTTTTGTTCCCACATAGACAGGTGGTATCTCTGAGGCTTAATTACAGGGATGGACTCTGACAGAGACGATGGCACCCTCCCGGCCGTGCTTTGTTGAACTTTAGGGGAATTGGCTGGCTTTGAAGTAGCGAATACTGAAACAGGTGAGCGATCTTCAAGATGATCAAAGGAGACATGACTCTGCACTACAGGTGGTTCCAGTTGCAGGTGTGCTGAAACCTTTGCAATAGACTCTTGTGTTGGCAGGAGGCTAAGGTTTTCTTGAGTTAGCTCCTGTGATAGAGCTTTGGCTAAAACGTTGGCCCTGGCTATCTTTTGAGCTGTGTCTCTTTTTGCTTGGAGCAGATCTAGGTCCCGCTGTAGCGTATCCTGCTTGGCCTTTGCCACTGCAAACTCAATTTCTCTCTGGGCCTTAGCCTGTGCTAAGTCAGCTTCCTGTTGGGCTCTCGTCTGTGGCAAAAGCAGTTCCTGCTGGGCCTTAGCCTGTTGAAGGAGGAGCTCCTCCTCTTCGAAGGCGAGGCCTTGCTTAGCCATCTCCGCAGACGCCTCTGCTTCTAAAACCTCCTTCCTAATTTCTAAACGCATAGCCTCTCTGCTATAATAGGCTGCTTTGGAAGATGTACTAAGAAATGAATGTGCAGATTGGGAGGCACTATGCCTAGATGAATGTTTGGATCTAAGGCTAGCGGCCTTAGGTAGAAGTTTGAGCAGACTGGATCTAAGGCTTACACATGGGGAGCCTTGAACCTTTTCCTCTGCACCTTTGAAGGAGGAACTAGGCTCTAATTCAAATAAAACCGCTCTGTAGTGCCTCCTCTCTTCTTGCATACTAAAAGAAATTTCTTTAGCCCTCTCTAAAGCCTCTGGGGTATTCATCTTGTTCAAAACATCAATTATTTGTTCTGCAATAACACCACCATCATTGAAGGCTTTTAGAAATTCTTGTCTAAGAACCTCCCTTTCTTTTGGGCAAGTGGATGACTTCATTGAATTTGCTAAAATAGGTAGGGTCTGACAAATTTTCTTGAATTTCTGTGAAAGTTGGTTTTCCTGACGCACAAGACAGGACATCGCCTTCTGTGTGGGATGCCTTTCTCTGACAGGGTGGGGGGATTTTGCCCTCACTTGTGGGACCTCCAAGTTATGGCTTGCCATAATGCCAAATACAAAAGAAACTTATCCCACACTTTAAACAGTACAAGTGCAATGCAATTTAAGCATACAATTGCAAAGCACACAAAAAATGCAATGCAATGCTTTGAAAAGAACAATTACAAACAGCTGCCACCTCTTTAAAAGGTAAAACTTGCTTTGCTTTGCTGGTTGAAGCCACTTAGCAATGGTTGCTAAGCAGATTTTGAGCTCTAGCAGCTGCAGTCTTGCTTCTAGGGAAAGATGGGCCTAGCCTGTTTGAGAGGGAAAAACAGGCTATACTCAAGCCTTGGCTCACTTCTAGGCCGCAGGGCCTGACTTGCTTGTGAGGGGGAGACAGGCTTTACTCAAGTCCCCGGCTTGATTTGAGGCCTTGGCTCACTTCTAGGCTGCAGGGCCTGACTTGCTTGTGAGGGGAAAACAGGCTTTACTCAAGTCCCCGGCTTGATTTGAGGCCTTGGCTCACTTCTAGGCCGCAGGGCCTGACTTGCTTGTGAGGGGAAAACAGGCTTTACTCAAGTCCCCGGCTTGATTTGAGGCCTTGGCTCACTTCTAGGCTGCAGGGCCTGACTTGCTTGTGAGGGGAAAACAGGCTTTACTCAAGTCTCCGGCTTGATTTGAGGCCTTGGCTCACTTTTAGGCTGCAGGGCCTGACTTGCTTGTGAGGGGAAAACAGGCTTTACTCAAGTCTCCGGCTTGATTTGAGGCCTTGGCTCACTTCTAGGCCGCAGGGCCTGACTTGCTTGTGAGGGGAAAACAGGCTTTACTCAAGTCCCCGGCTTGATTTGAGGCCTTGGCTCACTTCTAGGCTGCAGGGCCTGACTTGCTTGTGAGGGGAAAACAGGCTTTACTCAAGTCCCCGGCTTGATTTGAGGCCTTGGCTCACTTTTAGGCTGCAGGGCCTGACTTGCTTGTGAGGGGGAGACAGGCTTTACTCAAGTCTCCGGCTTGATTTGAGGCCTTGGCTCACTTTTAGGCTGCAGGGCCTGACTTGCTTGTGAGGGGAAAACAGGCTTTACTCAAGTCTCCGGCTTGATTTGAGGCCTTGGCTCACTTTTAGGCTGCAGGGCCTGACTTGCTTGTGAGGGGAAAACAGGCTTTACTCAAGTCCCCGGCTTGATTTGAGGCCTTGGCTCACTTCTAGGCCGCAGGGCCTGACTTGCTTGTGAGGGGAAAACAGGCTTTAATCAAGTCTCCGGCTTGATTTGAGGCCTTGGCTCACTTCTAGGCCGCAGGGCCTGACTTGCTTGTGAGGGGAAAACAGGCTTTACTCAAGTCCCCGGCTTGATTTGAGGCCTTGGCTCACTTTTAGGCTGCAGGGCCTGACTTGCTTGTGAGGGGAAAACAGGCTTTACTCAAGTCTCCGGCTTGATTTGAGGCCTTGGCTCACTTTTAGGCTGCAGGGCCTGACTTGCTTGTGAGGGGAAAACAGGCTTTACTCAAGTCTCCGGCTTGATTTGAGGCCTTGGCTAACTTCTAGGCCGCAGGGCCTGACTTGCTTGTGAGGGGAAAACAGGCTTTACTCAAGTCCCCGGCTTGATTTGAGGCCTTGGCTCACTTCTAGGCTGCAGGGCCTGACTTGCTTGTGAGGGGAAAACAGGCTTTACTCAAGTCCCCGGCTTGATTTGAGGCCTTGGCTCACTTCTAGGCCGCAGGGCCTGACTTGCTTGTGAGGGGAAAACAGGCTTTACTCAAGTCTCCGGCTTGATTTGAGGCCTTGGCTCACTTTTAGGCTGCAGGGCCTGACTTGCTTGTGAGGGGAAAACAGGCTTTACTCAAGTCTCCGGCTTGATTTGAGGCCTTGGCTCACTTTTAGGCCGCAGGGCCTGACTTGCTTGTGAGGGGAAAACAGGCTTTACTCAAGTCTCCGGCTTGATTTGAGGCCTTGGCTCACTTTTAGGCTGCAGGGCCTGACTTGCTTGTGAGGGGGAGACAGGCTTTACTCAAGTCCCCGGCTTGATTTGAGGCCTTGGCTCACTTCTAGGCCGCAGGGCCTGACTTGCTTGTGAGGGGGAGACAGGCTTTACTCAAGTCCCCGGCTTGATTTGAGGCCTTGGCTCACTTCTAGGCCGCAGGGCCTGACTTGCTTTGTGAAGGGAAGACAGGCTTTACTCAAGTCCCCGGCTTGATTTGAGGCCTTGGCTCACTTCTAGGCCGCAGGGCCTGACTTGCTTGTGAGGGGAAGACAGGCTTTACTCAAGTCCCCGGCTTGATTTGAGGCCTTGGCTCACTTCTAGGCCGCAGGGCCTGACTTGCTTTGTGAAGGGAAGACAGGCTTTACTCAAGTCCCCGGCTTGATTTGAGGCCTTGGCTCACTTCTAGGCCGCAGGGCGTGACTTGCTTGTGAGGGGGAGACAGGCTTTACTCAAGTCCCCGGCTTGATTTGAGGCCTTGGCTCACTTCTAGGCCGCAGGGCCTGACTTGCTTGTGAGGGGAAAACAGGCTTTACTCAAGTCCCCGGCTTGATTTGAGGCCTTGGCTCACTTCTAGGCTGCAGGGCCTGACTTGCTTGTGAGGGGAAAACAGGCTTTACTCAAGTCTCTGGCTTGATTTGAGGCCTTGGCTCACTTCTAGGCCGCAGGGCCTGACTTGCTTGTGAGGGGGAGACAGGCTTTACTCAAGTCTCCAGCTTGATTTGAGGCCTTGGCTCACTTCTAGGCCGCAGGGCCTGACTTGCTTGTGAGGGGGAGACAGGCTTTACTCAAGTCTCCGGCTTGATTTGAGGCCTTGGCTCACTTCTAGGCCGCAGGGCCTGACTTGCTTGTGAGGGGAAAACAGGCTTTACTCAAGTCTCCGGCTTGATTTGAGGCCTTGGCTCACTTCTAGGCTGCAGGGCCTGACTTGCTTTGTGAAGGGAAGACAGGCTTTACTAAGTTTCTAGGCCACAGGGCCTAACTTGCTTCTAGGGCCTGGCTGCTGCTGAGGAAAAAGACAGGCTTGTGGCTTGCTTGAGTCCCCAGCTTGATTTGAGGCTTGGAGGCCCTTCTTTTTGGCTTTATTTTTTCTTTTACTACTTCTTTAAGTAGGCTTTTTTACTACTGATCAAGGGAAGTCATATTTTTACTACTGTGCCGTCGCGCCTGGGGCTATAGAGAAAGAGGCATGGACGTGACTGCTTTCCCCAGGGGATTGCTTTCTTGCCCTCCTTTAGGGAAACTGGAACTCCCAAGGACCAGAACACAACAGTTAACTTGAAATGGTGTTTATTGTTAACAGTTAGCTTTCTTTCTTAGGTACAAACTTTATGTTTCAATGGGGAAAACCACTTTATAAACTCTAAGTTCAGGGTCCCAGGAGTAACAAGCTGAGAAGCTTTTCCTGTTCCCTCTCTCTCAATGGCTATGGATGCCGGAGCAAACCACAAGCCCAGTTCAGTGGCCTAAGCTGAAGGACAAGACCTTCCTATGGTGCCACAGAACCGGTGTGAAGGCGCCTGAGATCTTCACAATTCTATTCAGGGTGGTCTGAACATAAAGAATAAGACTCAATAAGACCTAAGAACTGGTAGTAAAAAATGCCTTGACCAGGGGCTTTTGGGCCAAGCTTTTGGACACGTCCATCCAATGAGTCTTTTACTGAGGTAAAAAAGGTGAGGGAGAAACCTTCCCTTTCTCCCTTGGAAGGGGCGGAGCCTAAACAACTGAACTGGGGGAAACAAACCAATTGGCGTACAACAACAATAAATTGACAGCTATAGTAACCAATGAAATTTAACTATACATGTACAAGGTAGACAGAAATAAAATGGCAGTTTAAAATCCTGCAACTAACAGTTCAAAATATATGAGGCGCCACACACGCCGTCACAGTAGGTGTCTTGTGTCTTAATTTGGCGGCAATTTGTCCAGTGGTTTTCAAGTTAGGTTAATCCCACAACCAAACACCATATAGGAGACTAGAGACAAAGTTGAAGTCCTTTGGCCACATCATGAGGAGACAGCAAAGCCTGGAGAAGACAATTATGCTGGGGAAGGTGGAAGGCAAAAGGAAGAGGGGCCGACCAAGGACAAGATGGATGGATGGCATCCTTGAAGTGACTGGACTGACCTTGAAGGAGCTGGGGGTGGTGACGGCCGACAGGGAGCTCTGGCATGGGCTGGTCCATGAGGTCACGAAGAGTTGGAGACGACTGAACGAATGAACAACAAATATATATATATATATATATATATATATATATATATATATACACACACATATACACACACACACACCTATATATACTAGCCGTCCCCTGCCACGCGTTGCTGTGGCCCACATGGGGTTCTGTGTGGGAGGTTTGGCCCAATTCTATCGTTGGTGGGGTTCAGAATGCTCTGTGGTTGTAGGTGAACTATAAATCCCAGCAACTATAACTCCCAAAAGTCAAGATTCTATTTTCCCCAAACTCCACCAGTGTTCACATTTGGGCATATTGAGTATTCGTGCAGAGTTTGGTCCAGATCCATCATTGTTTGAGTCCACAGTGCTCTCTGGATGTAGGTGGACTACAACTCCAAAAGCAAAGGACACTGCACACCAAACCCTTCCAGTATTTTCAGTTGGTCATGGGAGAACTGTGTGCCAAGTTTGGTTCAATTCCATCGTTGGTGGGGTTCAGCATGCTCTTTGATTGTAGGTGAACTATAAATCCCAGCAACTGCAACTCCCAAATGACAAATCATAATTTTTGAGTGATGGTCACTCCTTGTGTTGTGAGATGTTTTGTTGCCAAATTTGGTGTGATTTCGTTGTAGGTGAACTATAATTCCCAAACTCAAGGTTAATGCCCACCAAACCCTTCCAATATTTTCTGTTGGTCATGGGAGTTCTGTGTGCCAAGTTTGGTTCAATTCTATCGTTGGGGGAGTTCAGAATGCTCTTTGATTGTAGGTGAACTATACATCCCAGCAACTACAACTCCCAAATGACGAAATCATCATTTTTTGAGCGATGGTCACTCCTTGTCTTGTGAGATGTTTTGTTGCCAAATTTGGTGTGATTTCGTTCATTGGTTCTTTTGTTTTTAAGGTACTCATTATGCACATACACACACACACACTACACACTAGCCTTCCCCCGCCACGCATTGCTGTGGCCCAGTCTGTGTATTTTGTGTGTGTGTAGTTTTGTGTATACGTTGTAATGGGTTTTTTTTATGTTTTGGCTTTTTAAGTCCCTTCTGTTGTGTTTTTCGGTGTTTTTATGAGTGGTAGTCACTCGTTGGCCTGAGAGGTGTCTTGTGTCCAAATTTGGTGTCAATTCATCCAGTGGTTTTTGAGTTATGTTAATCCCACAAATGAATGATACACACATACACACTAGCCGTCCCCTGCCACGCGTTGCTGTCGTCTAATCTGTGTATATGTGCTTTGTGTGTGTATATGTTTGTGTATATATGTGTATTTGCATATATGTGTGTGTGTGGTTTTACATATGCATTGTAATTTTTTTTTCAAAAAATGACTTCTTAAGTCTCCTCTGCTGTGTTTTTCAGTGTTGTTATGAGATGGTCACTCGTTGGCCTGATACGTATATTGTGTCCAAATTTGGTGTCAATTCATCCAGTGGTTTTTGAGTTATGTTAATCCCACAAACGAACATTATATACACATGTGTGTGTGTGTCTTATATAAATAAAAATGTAATTTTCGTTTGTGGTATTCACAGAACTCAAAAACCACTGGGGCAATTGGGACCAAATTTGGACACGATACACCTAACAACCTAGCAGATTGGAGGAGGGCCAATGTGGTCCCAATCTTCAAGAAGGGAAAAAAGGATGACCCAAACAATGACCAATGTCCGGTCAGCCTCACGTCGATACCGGGCAAGATTCTGGAAAAGATTGTTAAGGAAGTGGTCTGCAAACACTTAGAAACAAATGCGGTCATCGCTAATAGTCAACATGGATTTATCAAAAACAAGTCATGCCAGACTCATCGGATCTCTTTTTTCGAGAGAGTTACAAGCTGGGTAGATGCGGGGAATGCCGTGGATGGAGCATACCTGGATTTCAGGAAGGCCTTCGACAAGGTCCCCCATGACCTTCTGGCAAGGAAACTAGTCCAATGTGGGCTAGGCAAAACTACGGTGAGGAGGATCAGTAACTGGTTAAATCGTCGAACCCAGAGGGTGATTCTCCCCAAGGCTTCCTCTTCATCCTGGAAAGAAGTGACGAGTGGAATGCCATCCGCAGGGTTCCGTCCTGTGCCCGGTCCTGTTCAACACCTTTATTAATGACTTAGATGAAGGGCTAGAAGGCAGGATCATCAAGTTTGCAGACAACACCAAATTGAGAGGGAGAGCCAAGACTCCAGAGGACAGGAGCAGGATTCAAAACGATCTTGACAGATTAGAGAGATGGGCCAAAACTAACAAAATGAAGTTCAACAGGGACAAATGCAAGATGCTCCACTTTGGCAGGAAAAACGAAATGTAAAGATACAGAATGGGGGACAATGCCTGGCTCGAGAGCAGTACGTGTGAAAAAAGATCTTGGAGTCCTCGTGGACAACAAGTTAAACATGAGCCAACAATGTCATGTGGCGGCAAAAAAAGCCAATGGGATTTTGGCCGGCATCAATAGGAGCATAGTGTCTAGGTCCAGGGAAGTAAAGCTACCCCTCTATTCCGCTTTGGTTAGACCACACCTGAAATATTGTGTTCAATTCTGGGCACTACAATTCAAGAGATAGATAGATACGTTTTATTGATTGGCCTATTGGCCGTATCAAAACATTTAACAGATAATTCAAGAGAGATATTGACAAGCTGGAATGTGTCCAGAGGAGGGCGACTAAAATGATAAAGAATCTGGAGAACAAGCCCTATGAAGAGTGGCTTAAGGAGCTGGGCATGTTTAGCCTGAAGAAGAGAAGGCTGATAGCCATGTATAAATAGGTGAGAGGAAGCCACAGGGAGGAGGGAGCAAGCTTGTTTTCTGCTGTCCTGGAGACTAGGACGCGGAACAATGGCTTCAAACTACAAGAAAGGAGATTCCATCTGAGCATTAGGAAGAACTTCCTGACTGTGAGAGCCGTTCAGCAGTGGAACTCTCTACCCCGGAGTGTGGTGGAGGCTCCTTCTTTGGAAGCTTTTAAGCAGAGGCTGGATGGCCATTTGTCAGGGGTGATTTGAATGCAATATTCCTGCTTCTTGGCAGGGGGTTGGACTGGATGGCCCATGAGGTCTCTTCCAACTCTTTGATTCTATGATTCTATGATTCTATGATTCTACCTCAACATCTCTAAACACCGGCCCAGCTTACTTGTCCGAACTTATCTCCCTCTATGTTCTGCCTCATAGTCTAAGATCCACCGGGGAGGCCCTGCTCTTGGCCCCACCAGCTTCATAAACATGGCTAATGGGGACAAGGGACAGGGCCTTCTCGGTGGTGACCCCCCACCTGTGGAATTCACTCCCCCGTGAAATTAGATTGGTGTCCTCCCTCCTTTCTTTCAGGAAAAAGCTGAAGACATGGTTGTGGAACCAGGCTTTTGGCTAATGCACATTACAGCACTTGAACATTGACTCGGACCATATGATTGTTATAACGGAAATGGCTTCACGATTGTATAACTAATGTTTGTTTTTAATCTATTGTATTGTATGATTTCATCTTGCTATTATAATTGTAATTATTGCGGCATCGAATTGTTGCCATACCATTGCACTTAATTTCCGGGCCTCCCAGAATTTTGGGGCTTGCACAAATCTTGGCCCGGCCTTTTAAATTTTTAAATTGCCTTGAACAAGCAGGATTACTTTTAATATAGGTGTGTTATGGCGACAATTTTTATGCTTATATTTTGTTTGGTTAATCTTATGGTTATGTTGTTTTTACTTTGTATGTTTTGTGATGTTACCTGGGAACCACTCTGAGTCCCCTTGTGGAGATAGAGCGGTATATAAATATAAATATAGATCCCTTCCAGTCTGGCTTCCATGCGGGGCTCGGGACAGAGACTGTGCTGGTCTCCATCACGGATCACCTTCGATGCCAGCTTGACCAGGGCGGGTCAGCGCTGCTTGTGTTATTGGATCTCACAGCAGCATTTGACACAGTCGACCACAATCTTTTGACCCACCGCCTTGCTGTTGCTGGAGTCAGGGGGAGAGCTTTAAACTGGCTGTCCTCCTTTCTTCACAACCGTGGACAGCGAGTGGAGAGGGGAGGCCTGGTCTCTGAGAGGTCCCCTCTCTCTCTCTTGTGGGGTTCCTCAGGGGGCCATTCTCTCCCCTCTGTTGTTTAACATCTATATGTGACCACTTGCTCAGCTGGTTCGAGGTTTTGGGCTTGAGTGTTACCAGTATGCCGATGACACTCAGCTGGTGCTGAAGATGGAAGGCTGACCGGACTCTGTACCCGATTGTTTCCATCAGTGCCTCAAGGCCGTTACTGGATGGCTGCGTGCCAGCAGGTTGAGGGTGAATCCAGCAAAGACGGAGATCCTATGGCTGGGTCGACCGGGCAGTGAGGACATCCATCTGCCTACCCTGGATGGTGAGGCGCTACGCCCGTCGTCATTGGTCAAGAGTCTGGGAGTCCTTTTGGACCCTCTGCTGACGATGGAGGCCCAGGTCTCCGCCGTGAGCAGAACTGCCTTCTTTCATCTGTGGCAGGCTAGACGGCTGGCCCCCTCCCTGTCCAGGGACGACCTAGCTACGGTGATCCAGGCCAAGACTGGACTACTGTAACGCTCTCTACATTGGCCTTCCTCTGTCGGTGATCCGGAAGCTCAAGTTGGTACAAAATGCAGCTGCTCGGCTTCTTGCAGGAATTCCGATGAGATGCCACATAACCCCAATCTTACTACAGCTGCATTGGTTACCAATGGAGCCCCGGATCACTTTCAAAGTGATGGGACTCACCTTTAAGGCCTTGCATGGTCTAGGGCCGATGTACCTGAGGGACCGCCTCACCCCCTACCAACCCCAGAGATCCCTCCGTTCTGAGGACCGAGATCTATTGGAAGTCCCCTGTGTCAAGACCTTGCGTCTAACCGCAACCAGATACAGAGCCTTCACAACAGTGTCACCATCACTCTGGAATACTCTGCCACCTGAAGTCCGTGCCTTGTGGGACTTACCAGCTTTCCGCAGGGCATGTAAGACATACCTGTTTCAACAGGCTTTTAATGTTTGATATTGTTGTTTTTAAATGGTTTTAAACTGCTTTTAAATTTTGTTAGATTTTAGCTATTCTTGTAAGCCTCTCCGAGCCCCAGGGGAGTGGCGGCATATAAGTTTAAATAATAAATAAAATAAAATAAAATAAAAAAATTCAAAATCGAATTGCCAGCGCCCCCTACATCCGAAACGAGTTTAGAAATATTTTTTTCATTGATCAACCAAGCCTAATTAGCTTGTGGACGAAACACACCTATTAAAGCAACAGACTGGAATCCCGTTAAATAGAAAACAAGATCAAGATATTGATATGTTCAGACTAAATAGGAAGAAGAATAAGTTTAAGAACAAGAGAGAAGGGATAGGGAAGATAAGAGGAGTAAATAGGTAAAAGATAGGAAGGGGAGAAGGAAGTGTTGCATTCCAGAGCAGGGAACGAGGCCCTAAGATAACTATCCACCACGCTTGGCTGTGAAAAACAATCCTTTTTTATTGAAGAAAAATGGTTACAAAATAAAGGAAAAATGCAAGTCAAAAGCCACAGCAAAATCAGCAAACATGAATTTAAATGGACAAAGCAAAACCAAAAGCCTCACTGGGAAATACTGGAATCTGTTAGCAATCCACTATCCGTACTTGATATTCTAGAAATCTTCCCAAACTATGGCCAGGGAACCGAGAGAACTGCCAAGGTCTTCATCAATTCTGAAACGATGCCTGAACTGAGACAATCAGCCCGGCGTATTGCAATTAAAACTCAAGAATTGGTTCCGTGAACCGCCCTTCTGTTTTGAAGCCAATGTTTTTAATTCTTGAATTCGCTAGGATCGACGCAAACTGAGTGATTTACTTCTGTCTTTCCAAATTTGGCCCCTTCTGTTGTCAGGTGCAGAAGGGAGGGAAAGTTCAAGGTCTCCCTCTGAAACATTCTCAGGAACACTGGTACTTTCATTTTCCAAATCTACAGAAGTTCCTTCCTCACTAATTTCAGGAACATTGGCATTTTCCAAACCTACAGCAGTTTCTTTCTCACTAATTTCAGGAGCATTGGCATCAAAAGGTACATTTCCACTAGCATCAGTAAATATACTTTCATTAGCATCAGGAGGAACAAACAGAGAATCAGGTTCAAGTTCAAACTCAGGCTGAACCCCAACAGGAAGACAAAAGAAGAAGAGAAACGATAGGAGGAACAGAAGGGAAAGAAGGAAGGAGGATGAAAGAGTGGGAAAGGAGGGGGGGAAAAGAAGAAGAAATTGGAAACTACGACTGCTCGAAATCAAGAAATAGGAGCACCATGGAAGAACTAACAAACTGCACTTTTGAAAACCATGCTAGAGAAGAGTGGAAGTTACAAGCATCTGTCTGTTTTTTTGTAGTTGTTGTTTTTTGTTGTTTTTGTTGTTTTTTTCTTTTTTGCTTGCATTTGTTAAATTTTTGATTTATTATTATTATTATTATTATTATTATATTTTATTTTATTGTTTTCTTTTTTCTCTCCCATTTTTCTCCCTTTTTTCTCTTTCTCTCCCGCCCTTTTTCTTTTTTCTTTTTCTTTTTCTTCTTTTTCTCTTCTCAAAACAAATATTCCTGTTTTTAATCATTGTATCTTTGAAAAATTAGTAAAAACTATTTAAAAATATATAATACAAATGTTTGTTAGCTCCTGACACAATAAATAAATAAATAAATAAATAAATAAATAAATAAATTGTATATGCTGAATTTGTATTTTTCCCATGTTTTTAATATACATTTTATTGAGTTTTCAGATAACACAAAAAGAGGGGGAACATTTGTTGGTATAGGAAAGTAGGAAAGCATAAAGCAGGGATCAAAAACATAGATATAAAGATAAGAGAAAGAAACAAGGGTGGACACTCCCCTCCCCAAGACTTGGGGTTGGGGTTAGGATGGTGTGTTTGGTTGACTTCCAGTCTTCTTCACCTCGGATAAGTCTTTTATCTCTCCTGAAAATTAGACAAGCTTCTTTTCATAGTCTTTTTAAAGAGCAATTCTTGTTTACCTTTATCTTATATCTATTATCCATTTCAGTTCCTTCCTTTGAGGATTTTTCTTCAGTTTTTTTTTCTCCAATTCCGTAATTGCAGTCATTATTTGTTTGGAGGGAGATACCTTCAGTTGTGTTTAATTCAAAGAATTCTCGTAGAATCCCTTTATTTCTTTGTATGTCTTCTTCTGTTCTCAACAATTCTGTATTTAACCTCCATTTTCTCTTAAATTCCCCAGTGTCCCATTTAAATTCTAAGGGACAATGATCAGAATTTATTCTTGGTAAGATTTTTATCTTTTGGATCTTAGTCGAAATAACATTTGTTGTCCAAATCATATCAATTCTTTACCAAGTTTGGTGGCAATCCAAATAAAAGGTAAAGTCTCTCTCTCTTGGATTTCTACTTCTCCATACATATTGTAGGTTAAATTCTTCCTTCAGATTGGCGAAATTTTTGGTAGTTCCCCAGCCTTTTTTGTCTTTATTGTGTTGTGTCAAAATGTTTCTGTCTAATTTGTTGCCTAGTACTCCATTGAAGTCTCCCATAATAATTAGCTCCTCAGACTCTTGTTTAAGTATCTATTCTTTTAAATTCTTGACAAATTTTGTTTTTGCACCATTTGGAGCATAGATGTTGCAAAGTAAGATCTTACTTCTGGTTATTCAAGGTAATTAGAACTCCAATATATCTCCCTTCATGATCTTTAAATGCTGTCTCTGCAGGAATTCATGTGTCTATATATATTACCACTCCTTTTTTCTCATTGCCTAGCGCATTGAATTCTTTTCCTAAATCTTTTTGGATAAGATGGGAGGCATGTTTTTGTTTTATGTGGGTATCTTGTAGAGCAGTTATTGTATATTTTCCTTTCCTGATTTGGTTGAAATTTTTTCTCCTTTTTGATGGGGAGTTTAGGCCATTCATGTTGTTCACGAAGCATTTGATTTCCATCTTAACTTCTCTCTTCTTGGTCTGGTTCTTTTTCTGATTCTTGTTTCTCTTCTTCTCCCTTTTCTGTTTGTGGTTCCAGTGTCGTCATTGCCAGTCCAAAATGCATCTCGTAGTCTTCAGGGGATAGCTCTCTTAGTCTCTTACTACCTGGTTTTGTCTGAAATCTTCTTCTTTGGATTGTTTTTGTTTTCCAGATTCAGCACTTTTATTTTTCTTTTGGTCCTTCATCAGTTTTTGGTAAAATTCTCTAGCTGTCTCTTATCCAATGTCTCACTTCATTGTATGTGAGCATGAGGCCTCTATTCTTTATATTTCTTCTCTTGAGTTCTTCCGTAAGAAAGGTATATTTCCTTCTTTTAATTAGGGTTGATTGTGGGAGTTCTTTTAGTATAGCCACCTTAGATTGGTTAAAGTATATTGTATTTTTTGCATTGTTTTTCAAAATTTCATCTCTTACCTTTCTTCTTCCAAATTGGACAATAACGTCTCTTGAGACTTTGTTTCTTCTTGCATAATTAGTATTTATTCTGTACACTCTGTCAATATTTTATTCTATTTGTTCTTGAGGGATCTTGAGAAGGTTTACTGTTAAATTGACGATGACTTGTCGGATATTTTCTTTAGAGTCTTGTAGATTTCTAAATCTTAATTGGAATTCTAATTCACGTTTATTTCTTGTCTTTTTTTGAGCTTTGAGTCAACTTCTTCTAGTTTAAGATTTTATTCTTGTTTTTACCTGTTCTTTTTCTGTTTTCTTACAATCCTGTTTCAATGCTTTTAATTCATCTTTAAAGGTTATCATCTCTTTTTTCATGATATCCACGTCTTCTTTTATATCTTTTTGAAGGCCTGTTATTTGTTCATTGAATTGTTGTTGAAGTGAATCTTGCTTAGAAGATCTCTGCCATTATATCTTTTATATCTATCTCTCTTGGAGTAGACCTTCTTCTAGGAAGGGGTGGTTTCTTCTGTTTCTCTTTCTCCATCTTAGCTTTTGGTGTTGTCATAATACCCCCTCAATTTTTTTGTGTCAGTTTTTTTATTTTTTTTATTTTTTTGTCAAAATGAATGAGTATCTCAATTGAAATTAATTTCTTAATGTTATCTTAATATTGTAACTATTTGATACAGTCTGATATAGGTTTTTAGATTATTCTCAATTCTCAGTTCTGTTAATTAATAGTATATATCTGTTAATGAATTGATCAAATGTATTGTAATCAAATTGATTTTTGAAGCGTCTTACTTTGATCACTTTAATTATTGGAACTCATCCATTTTTTTGAAATTTCATTAATTAATTAATCAAGTCTCACTCAAATGGTTACTTTTACAGTACTTCTTTGTTGAATCTTCTCTCTGTCTTTTAATTCTTCTTCCTCCCTTCCCTTCTCTGCAGTCCTTTTTCCGGCTCTGAAACTTTCCTTTTATTTGTTTGTTTATTTTGACTTGGCTTGCTTTGCCTTCTTGTTGTCTTCAATCTACTAGTTTCGTGAATTTCCGCCCTTCTCTTGGCGTTTGCCTCTTTTGCCCTTCTTGCGTCTCTCGTCACTTCCTCTTCCTCATTGGGCATTTCTCTCCTTTCCCTCCTCCCATTTGTAGTCTCGCGATCTTTCCCTCTTAGTTCCGCCCTTCTCTCTTTGGTCTTTGCCCTCTTTGTCCTTCGTCCGTCACTTCCTGAGCTCCTCCTGTCTCCTCTTCCCTCTCTGGCTCGATTGGATGTTTATGAAGATGGGCTTCACTAGACTAAACAAACTTCCTCTCAAGGTCAGCTTTGTCTTTCTTTCTTTGCAGTAATTGCACTTTTTCTTATAGCATTAGATATTAACTTATAATTGTCTCTTTGCCTTATCTTCCTCCCCCCGTTCCACAAGGCAATAATATAGTAGGAAAAAAAGTTTTTATATATGTAGTTTTCTCTCTTTTCTTCTCTGATTTTGCTCTTAAGTTTTTTGCTTTTTCATATAATATCAAGTTGCCTCTTTTCCTTGGTGAATAGGTTTTTTTCTTGGAAACTTACATTTCATTTGATTTCTTGACTCTCCTCTCCTCTCCTCTTCTGTTCTTGTCTTTAAAATGTGGATTGGTCTGCTGTAGCCGAGTCTCGTCCGAGACTCGGACCGCATTGTCTGTTTCGGAAAAGCTTTGGCTTTTCCCTCTGTATTAAGCCAATATCTTGTGTCATTTAAGGTTGCAGTGATTCCTTCTATCTTTTCCCATCTAAATTTAAATTTTCTTTTAATCTGTTCTTCAGTTAGAAAGGAGTATTTCCTTCGCCGGGCCAAGCTTTGTTATGAGATTTCCTTCATAATAATTACTCTCTTGTCTTTATAAAATATTGGTCTTCTTGCATCTGCTTTGAGTACGTGATCCCTGGTCCTTTTTCTGCTACTTTAAAAAAATGTTTTTTGTCATTTAAAAAACTCCTTTAAAAAACTTTAAAGAACTTTAAAAAACTTTTTTTTGTTGTGTCAGGAGCTATTGCTCCTTTAAAACACTTTTAAAAACTTTAAAGAACTTTAAAAAATTTTGAAAAACTTTGAAAAACTTTGAAAAACTTTGAAAAACTTTGAAAAACTTTGAAAAACTTTGAAAAACTGGATTGTGTTATGTGGTGTACCAATGAATCTATATTCATACAATGCAAAGCTTTGGGGCCACTGTGTACACATAGGGAGTAATATTCTCTGTAGACCAACAGGAATTGGTCTGCATTACAGCCTATGAGAAAAATGGTTCAAAACATTGCAAGGTTTCAGTATCATTGTCGTTTGAAAACATCAGCACATTCTATTAAAATAAGGAAAACATATTCACGCTCACTTTAGCTTGAAACCGATTTCAAGTCTTGAATCAACCAACGCATACTTTACAGTAGAAATATATTTTAAAAATATAAATATTTGTTACTCTATAAATAATTAGTTTAAACATTTGACAACTGTAAAGAACTGTATATGCTACTTTAAAAAACTTTTTTTTGTTGTGTCAGGAGCAACCGCTCCTTTAAAATACTTTTAAAAACTTTAAAGAACTTTGAAAAACTTTGAAAAACTGGATTGTGAGGATTAAAAGGACATTTTAAATAAGAAAACATTTAGCAACTGAAGAAGAGAACTGTTTCTAGAGCAGGTGATGGGAAACTTGTAGTTCTTCCATATGATGTTGAATTCCAACTCCCATCATTACTAATGATGGGACTAATGGGAAGTAAAAGCCCAACCGCTAAAGGTTCCCCAGTCTAGCTTGCAGTGATAGATCTGACTGGCAGAACAAGGACTGCTGTTATGTAGTGTACCAATGAATCTATTAATATAATGAAAAGCTTTGGGGCCACTGTGTACACATAGGGAGTAATATTCTCTGTAGACCAACAGGAATTGGTCTGCATTACAGCATATGAGAAAAATTGTTCAAAACATTGCTTGGCCATAACAAGGTTTCAGTGTCATTGTCGTTTGAAAACATCAGCACATTCTATTAAAAATAAGGAAAACATATTCACGCTCACTTTAGCTTGAAACCGATTTCAAGTCTTGAATCAACCAACGCATACTTTACAGTAGAAATATATTTTAAAATATATAAATATTTGTTATTCTAAAAATAATTAGTTTCAACATTTGACAACTGTAAACAACTGTATATGCTACTTTAAAAAAACTTTTTTTTTGTTGTGTCAGGAGCAACCGCTCCTTTAAAACACTTTTTAGAACTTTAAAGAATTTTGAAAAACTTTGAAAAACTTTGAAAAACTTTGAAAAACTTTGAAAAACTTTGAAAAACTTTGGAAAATTGGATTGTGAGGATTAAAAGAAAACATTCTGCTAGGCCTGGATCAGCTTTGGTCCACTTGGAGAAAACCAAAATGGCTCCTCCTTGGTTCAAACCAGAAGGGGAGACACTCCACACTGAGCTCTCCTTTCCAACGGGCTCACGCTTGCCTTCCTTCCTGTGGCTCGGAAAGGGTTTCGAAAGAATAAGCCGTTGGAAAGCGTCGTCCCTCGACCCGGCGAGCCTGCCTTCCCTTAGCAAGCTTTTCCTTTGATTTTCCTCCTTGTAATTCCCTTTCCGGTGGCGTGTGTCATGGATGTTGCTTGCCTCCGATAATCAGCTGGTGTATTCTCAGGGGGCAGTTGCTTTGTCACAAATTCTGGTTTTGCTCTAGCAAATCATCTTTGTTTTGTGCTGGTGGCGGTGTGGGTATTGGAGGCCAATGGCTTCCTTGCTGTGGACATCCCTCTTTGTGCGCCATTGCCGGGCATTTTGGAGGCACCTCCTTGAGGGGGGTGCCCCTTCTGACACCGTCGGCCGGTCGCACGATGAGGGTCTTACCTCCTAGACCTCTGACCGTCTTTCAAAGGAGGGGGTTATTGTGCACCCAGACTCACATGTCTCAGCTGTCTCTCAGAGCCCTGAGAGACTTGTCATCCACAATGCACAATGGTTTGAGTCAAGAAGCCTTCTTTTTTTTTTTTAATAAATTTTTATTAGTGAATTTTCTTTAACAACAATATAAAAACCAAGGTTAGGGTCAGGGGGTAGGGGAGGGGGGGGAAGTGGGGGGGTAGTGCAAGTGGAAGGGTGGATAGGGTAAAAATGGATTGGGGGAGGGGAAAAAATTGTTTATATTTCTCCCAGGTCTTCAGCAGGGCGGAGCGTATGAAGTGGTTTCCAAAATTTTTTTCAATACATTTCCTTCCTAGCCAGAGGTATGCGTGCCATCCCGCACGCAGATCGTGACCCTCTAATATCAACAGTTTTTTATTTTTCAAATTTATCCATTCCTGTATCCAATGTAGAGCGCAGGCTTCACTGTAGAGGGCCAGGTTTGGCAAGAGTCAAGAAGCCTTCTTGAGTTAGGACTGAAGCACTGCTAGAGCTGCCAACGCACAAATTTGCTACAGGAGGGTCTCAACCAACCGGAAGTCCTTCCTCCTCCACTTCTTTTTTGTAATTTTTTAAAAATGTTTTCAAATGTCAAGCATATTTAAAACAAAATGATAAAAGTGGCTAAGCTGTTCCTCTTCCTCCTCCTCCTCTTCCTCTTCTTCTTCTTCCTTCTCTTTCCCTTCTTCCTTTTCTTCCCGTTGTTCCTCCTCTACTTCCTCTTCTTCCTCCTCCTCTTCCTCCTCTTCTTCTTCTTTGTCTTCCTCCTCCCCGTCGGTGGGGACGTCTGGAGGCAGACTGGCCAGCTCCTCCAGGACCACTTCCTCCTCTTCCTCCTCTAAGATGGTCTCGAGAGATGGAATGCGACTAGCCAGCCTCCCCCTCTGGCCCTTCTGCGGGCGCACCACAGCCCTCCTTTCGGCCGAGATACAAGAGAATAAACTCTTTACCCTCTTCCAGAAGCTTTTACGCTTTCGTGGAATACTTAGTAGAAGCTTCTCCTCCTCCGTTTGAATGTCTGCAACACGATGGCGCCTCTGAAACGGTAGTCTCCAGCGTGGCATGGCTGTAAGAACAACAAGAACAGACTTAGCAAGTGTTATATGAATTAAAACAAAAACTATACAATTTTCGAAATATCCTCCACTAAAGCACACACCTTTTCCCCCCAATCCCGCCTTGCTCTTCCCATCCGTGAACCCCCAGCCATGACTCCCGACATAACATCTAACAATACCCAAGGCTCAAATTGTTAACAAACCCCTCATCAGGTTCTTGTTAGGGCTGGGTGGTTTCGTTTCGTAATTTCGTAATTCGTTAAAAATTCATTATTTTTTTTGATAACGAAGCGATATTGAACCATTCAGGAGCAACTAAAAAATGAAATGAATTTTTCCAATTCATTTCGTAATTGTTTCGTAATTGATTCGTTATTGATTTGTAAATGTTTCGTTATTATTTCCGCATGTCTGGTGCAAGTTTTAGGGTTGCTGTTTGTTTTCTCAGTGAAAAAAAATATAATTATCACAACAGCAGTCAACAACAGAGAGAGAGGGAAGTTTCAGAAGTTTTTTTAGCGTATTGTGTGATCGCGGCCGCCATTAACGAATCGATTCGTAATCGATTCGTAATCGATTCGTAATTGTTTTATAATTTCCGAAATTTCATAAATATTGAACTTTTTTAAAGGAAAATTTCAGAATTATTTTAAATAACGAAACGCAAAAAACCCCTAAAAACAAATCGAGGTTAGAAACAGATTTTTCCGTGTTTGGACAGCCCTAGTTCTTGTGGGGTTTTTTCGGGCTATAGGGCCATGTTCTAGAGTAGGGCTGTCCAACCACGGAAAAATTTGTTTCTAAACTTGATTCGTTTTTAGGCGGTTTTTGCGTTTCGTTATTTATAGAATCAGAGAATCAGAGAATCAAAGAGTTGGAAGAGACCTCATGGGCCATCCAGTCCAACCCCTTTCTGCCAAAAAGCAGGAATATTGCATTCAAATCAACCCTGACAGATGGCCATCCAGCCTCTGCTTAAAAGCCTCCAAAGAAGGAGCCTCCACCACACTCCGGGGCAGAGAGTTCCACTGCTGAACGGCTCTCACAGTCAGGAAGTTCATGGAATCTCCTCTCTTGTAGTTTGAAGCCATTGTTCCGCGTCTTAGTCTCCAAGGAAGCAGAAAACAAGCTTGCTCCCTCCTCCCTGTGACTTCCTCTCACATATTTATACACGGCTATCATATCTCTTCTCAGCCTTCTCTTCTTCAGGCTAAACATGCCCAGCTCCTTAAGCCGCTTCTCATAGGGCTTCCAAAATTTTTCTTTAAAAAAGTTTGATATTTATGAAATTTCGGAAATTACGAAACAATTTCGAAACAATAACGAATCGATTCGTTAATGGCGGGCGCGATTGCGCAATACGCTAAAAAACCCTCCAAATGGGACAGGGGGAACTTCTGAAGCTTCCCTCTCCCTCTGTTGTTGACTGTTGGTGTGATAATTTATTTTTTTATCACTGATAAAACAAACAACAACTATAAAACTTGCACCAGACATACGGAAATAATAACGAAATAATAACGAAACAATTTCGAAACAATTACGAAACAATTACGAAATAAATTTTAAAAATTCGTTTCGATTTTAAGTTGCTCCTGAATGGTTCAATATCGCTTCGTTATCAAAAAAAATAACGAATTAATAACGAATTACGAAATTAACGAACGAAACCGCCCAGCCCTATTCTAGAGGCATTTCTCCTGACGTTTCGCCTGCATCTATGGCAAGCATCCTCAGAGGTAGTGAGGTCTGTTGAAAATAGGACAATGGGTTTATATATCTGTGGAATGACTGGGGTGGGGCAAAGAGCTCTTCTCTGCTGGAGCTAGGTGTGAATGTTTCAGCTGATCACCTTCATTAGCATTTGAAGGCCTGCCTGAGCCTGGGAAAACCTTTTGTTGAGAGGTGTTAAGATGTGCCTGGTTGTTTCCCCTCTGTTGTTTTGCTGTTGTAATTTTAGAGTTTTTTTAATACTGGTAACCAGATTTTGTTCATTTTCATGGTCTCTTCCTTTCTGTTGAAATTGTCCACATGCTTGTGGATTTCAATGGCTTCTCTGTGTAGCCTGACATGGTGGTTGTTGGTGTGGTCCAGCATTTCTGTGTTCTCAAATAATATACTGTGTCCAGGCTGGTTCATCAGGTGCTCTGCTATGGTTGACTTCTCTGGTTGGAGTAGTCTGCAGTGCCTTTCATGTTCCTTGATTCGTGTTTGGGCAATGCTGCTGCGTTTGGTGGTCCCTCTGTAGACTTGTCCACAGCTGCAAGGTATACGGTAGACTCCTGCAGAGGTGAGAGGATCCTTCTTGTCCTTTGCTGAACGTAGCATTTGTTGGATTTTCTTGGTGGGTTTGTAGATTGTTTGCATGTTGTGTTTCCTCATCAGCTTCCCTCTGCGGTCAGTGGTTCCTTTGATGTATGGCAGGAACACTTTTCCTTTGGGTGGATCTTCATCTTGACTCTCATGGCTTGTTCTTGGTCTTGCAGCTCTTCTGATGTCTGAGGTGGAGTCTCCATTGGCCTGGAGAGCCCAGTTGAGGTGGTTCAGTTCATCTTGGAGGAGGTGGGGTTCGCAGATTCTTTTTGTACGGTCTGCCAAGGCTTTAATGGTGCTTCTTTTTTGACTTGGGTGATGGTTGGAGTTTTCATGTAGTATATTATGCTTCTTTGATAGCGTCTGCTAGCTCACGCCCGGCAAAATTGTTCAAAATAATTCGATCTCTAATGACGGTTCCTACTGTCCCAAAAAGTGGTGATCAGACCCATCAGCTGAGGATTTTCAGAGCTATTTTGCAGACAAGATCTCGCTATTTTGCCAGGATCTCCCTGCCACAATTGATACAGTGAGAGAACTTGAGACTCCGTGGCCACTTGCTGGGCCCATCCTCGATTGGTTCGTCCCACTGGACACAGAGGCTGTCGATAGGCTCATAGCTGCAGCTAGACCGACCACTTGCTCCCTCGATCCGTGTCCCTCTTGATTGGTGAAATCCTGCTTGGAGGGATTACGCGACCCTCTGTTGAAGATCATAAACAGCTGCCTTGAGCAAGGAGTTTTTCCAGAGGGTTTAAAAGAGGCAGTGGTGTCTCTCACTCCTGCTGAAGAAACCAGATTTAGATCCTTCGGTTCCCTCCAGTTACCGCCCAGTTTTGAATCTCTCATTCCTGGGCAAGATGATTGAGAGGGCAGCAGCGGAGCAGTTGCAGCAATTCCTAGACGACACAGCCGGACTATTTCCCTTCCAGTCCGGCTTCCGTGTGGGGCACGGGACAGAGAGTGTGCTGGTCTCCATCACGGATCACCTTCGATGCCAGCTTGACCAGGGCGGGTCAGTGCTGCTCGTGTTATTGGATCTCACAGCAGCATTTGACACAGTCGACCACAATCTTTTGACCCACCGCCTTGCTGTTGCTGGAATCAGGGGGAGAGCTTTAAACTGGCTGTCCTCCTTTCTTCACAACCGTGGACAGCGAGTGGAGAGGGGAGGCCTGGTCTCTGAGAGGTCCCCTCTCTCTTGTGGGGTTCCTCAGGGGGCCATTCTCTCCCCTATAGTTTAACATCTATATGCGACCACTTGCTCAGCTGGTTCGAGGTTTTGGGCTTGAGTGTTACCAGTACGCCGATGACACTCAGCTGGTGCTGAAGATGCAAGGCCGACCGGACTCTGTACCCGATTGTTTCCATCAGTGCCTCGAGGCCGTTACTGGATGGCTGCGTGCCAGCAGGTTGAGGGTGAATCCAGCAAAGACGGAGATCCTATGGCTGGGTCAACCGGGCAGTGGGGATATCCAGCTGCCTACCCTGGATGGCGAGGCGCTATGCCCGTCATCATTAGTAAAGAGTCTGGGAGTCCTTTTGGACCCTCTGCTGACGATGGAGGCCCAGGTCTCCGCCGTGAGCAGAACCGCCTTCTTTCACCTGCGGCAGGCTAGACGGCTGGCCCCCTCCCTGTCCAGGGACGAGCTAGCTACGGTGATCCAGGCTACGGTCATCTCAAGACTGGACTACTGTAATGCCCTCTACATTGGCCTTCCTCTGTTGGTGATCCGGAAGGCCAAGTTAGTATAAAATGCAGCTGCTCGGCTTCTTGCGGGAACTCCGCTGAGATGCCACATAAGCCCAATCTTACTACAGCTGCATTGGTTACCCATTGAGCACCGGATCACTTTCAAAGTGATGGCACTCACCTTCAAGGCCTTGCATGGTCTGGGGCCGATGTACCTGAGGGACCGCCTCACCCCCTACCAACCCCAGAGATCCCTCCGTTCTGAGGACCAAGATTTGTTGGAAATTCCCAGTGTCAAGACCTTGTGTCTAACAGCAACCAGACGCAGAGCTTTTACAGCAGTGGCACCATCACTCTGGAATACTCTGCCACCTGAAGTCCGTGCCTTGTGGGACTTATCAGCTTTCCGCAGGGCATGTAAGACATATCTATTTCGACGGGCCTTTGATCTCTGATTGTTTTTAAATTGTTTTAAATTGTTTTTAAATTGTGTTCGATTGTAGCCTGTTCTTGTAAGCCGCTCCGAGCCCCAAGGGAGTGGCGGCATATAAGTTCGAATAATAAATAAAAAAATAAAATATATTTAAATTCAACTGTCAACAACAGGAAGAAAATCTTTTTAAAAAGTACTAGCTGTCCCCTGCCACACGTTGCTGTGGCCCAGTCTGTTGATATGGAAAATAACGTAATGAGAAAACGTTGGTTTCTTCAGGGGCCCCTTTCAAATCTATGATACAATATTTGTGTGTGTGAATCATGTCTATCTATCCCTATGGCTGGATGGCTCTTTGTCAGGAGGGCTTTGATTACGTTTTCTTGCCCTGATGAAGGGAGTTGGACTGGATGGCCTTAAGTATTTTCTGTCGGTCATGGGGGTTCTGTGTGGGAAGTTTGCCCCGATTCTGTCGTTCGTGGGGTTCAGAATGCTTTTTGATTGTAGGTGAACTGTGAATCCCAGTGACTACAACTCTCAAATGTCAAGGTCTATTTCCCCCAAATGCCATCTGTGTTCATATTTGGGCGTATTGTGTGCTTGTGCCAAATTTGGTCCAGATCCATCATTGTTTGAGTCCATGGTAGTCTCTGGATGTAGGTGAACTACAACTCCCAAACTTGGTCATGGGGGTTCTGTGTGGGAAGTTTGCCCCAATTCTGTCGTTGGTGGGGTTCAGAATGCTCTTTGATTGTAGGTGAACTATAAATCCCAGTAACGACAACTCCCAAATGTCAAGGTCTATTTCCCCCAAACTCTATCTGTGTTCATATTTGAGCATATGGAATATTCGTGCCAAGTTTGGTCCAGATCCATCATTGTTTGAGTCCATGGTAGTCTCTGGTTGTATTTATTTATTTGATGCACTTATTAACCGCCATTCTCAGCCCTTACGGGCGACTCATGGCGGTGTACAGTACACATAAAAAGACAGTTACAAAACTGTCTTTCAGAATGCTTTTTGATTTCAGGTGAACTGTGAATCCCAGTGACTACAACTCTCAAATGTCAGGGTCTATTTCCCCCAAATGCCATCTGTGTTCAAATGCCATCTGTATTTGGCCGTATTGTGTGCTTGTGCCACGTTTGGTCCAGTTCCATCATTGTTTGAGTCCACAGTGCTCTCTGGATGTAGGTGAACTATAATTCCCAAACTCAAGGTTAATGCCCACCAAACCCTTCCAATATTTTCTGTTGGTCGTGGGAGTTCTGTGTGCCATGTTTGGTTCAATTCTATCATTGGTGGAGTTCAGAATGCTCTTTGATTGTGTTGTTGTTGTTGTTCATTCGTTCCGTCGTCTCCGACTCTTCGTGACCTCATGGACCAGCCCATGCCATAGCTCCCTGTCGGCCGTCACCACCCCCAGCTCCTTCAAGGTCAGTCCAGTCACTTCAAGGATGCCATCCATCCATCTTGCCCTTGGTCGGCCCCTCTTCCTTTTGCCTTCCACTTTCCCCAGCATCATTGTCTTCTCTAGGCTTTGCTGTCTCCTCATGATGTGGCCAAAGGACTTCAACTTTGTCTCTAGTCTCCTTCCCTCCAATGAGCAGTCGGGCTTTATTTCCTGGAGGATGGACTGGTTGGATCTTCTCGCAGTCCAAGGCACTCTCAGAACTTTCCTCCAGCACCACAGCTCAAAAGCATCTCTCTTCCTTCGCTCAGCCTTCCCTAAGGTCCAGCTCTCACATCCGTAGGTGACTACAGGGAATACCATGGCTTTGACTAGGCAATGGATCTTTGTTGCCAGTCTGATGTCTCTACTCTTGACTATTTTATCGAGACTGGACATTGCTGTCCTTCCAAGAAGGAAGCGTCTCCTGATTTCCTGGCCACAGTCTGCGTCTGCACTCATCTTTGCACCTAGAAATACAAAGTCTGTCACGGCCTCCACATTTTCTCCCTCTATTTTCCAGTTGTCAATCATTCTTGTTGCCATCATCTTGGTTTTTTTGACGTTTAGCTGCAACCCGGCTTTTGCGCTTTCTTCTTTCACCTTGATTAGAAGGCTCCTCGGCTCCTCCTCGCTTTCGGCCATCAGAGTGGTGTCATCTGCATATCTGAGGTTGTTACTGTTTCTTCCAGCAATTTTCACCCCAGCTTTGCATTCATCCAGCCCCGCACATCCTCGCATGATGTGTTCCGCATACAAGTTAAAAAGGTTGGGTGAGAGGATGCAGCCTTGCCGGACGCCTTTCCCAATCTTGAACCAGTCTCCTGTTCCGTGGTCAGTTCTGACTGTTGCTCCTTGGTCCTTGTACAGATTCCTCAGGAGAGAGGGAAGGGGGCTTGGGATGCCCATCCCACCAAGAACTTGCCACAATTTATTATGATCCACACAGTCAAAGGCTTTAGAATAGTCAATGAAGCAAAAATAGATGTTTTTCTGAAACTCCCTGCCTTTCTCCATTCTCCAGCGGAGATTGGCAATCTGGTCTCTCATTCCTCTGCCTTTTCTAAACCCAGCTTGAACATCCGGCAACTCTCGCTCCATGTATTGCTGGAGTCTTCCTTGCAGGATCTTGAACATTCCCTTACTGGCATGAGAAATAAGGGCCACTGTACGGAAGTTTGAGCAGTCTTTCGCATTTCCCTTTTTTGGTTGTTTTGTTGTTCATTCGTTCAGTTGTCTCCGACTCTTCGTGACCTCATGGACCAGTCCACGCCAGAGCTCCCTGTCGGCCGTCACCACCCCCAGCTCCCTCAAGGTCAGTCCAGTCACTTCAAGGATGCCATCCATCCATCTTGCCCTTGGTCGCCCCTCTTCCTTTTTCCTTCCATTTTCCCCAGCATAATTGTCTTCTCTAAGCTTTCCTTTCTTCTCATGATGTGGCCAAAGGACTTCATCTTGGCCTCTACTCTCCTTCCCTCCAATGAGCAGCTGGGCTTTATTTCCTGGAGGATGGCCTGGTTGGATCTTCTCGCAGTCCAAGGCACTCTCAGCACTTTCCTCCAACACCACAGCTCAAAAGCATCGATCTTCCTTCGCTCAGCCTTCCCTAAGGTCCAGCTCTCACATCCGTAGGTGACTACAGGCAAGACCATGGTTTGACTATGCAATGGATCTTGGTTGCCAATCTGATGTCTCTACTCTTTATTTTACTATTTTATTTTTTTGGTTGTAGGTGAACTACAACCGGTGCCTGGCCGCTGTAATGGTCTGGATGAGGGCGAACAAACTGAAACTAAATCCAGACAAGACAGAGGTACTCCTGGTCAGTCGCAAGGCCGAACAGGGTATAGGGTTACAGCCTGTGCTCGACGGGGTCGCACTCCCCTTGAAGGCGCAGGTTCGCAGCTTGGGTGTGACCCTGGACTCATCGCTGAGCCTGGAGCCTCAGGTTTCAGCGGTGACCAGGGGAGCATTTGCACAGCTTAGGCTCGTGCGCCAGCTGCGCCCGTATCTTGGGAAGTCTGACTTGGCCACGGTGGTACACGCTTTGGTCACATCCCGCCTCGACTACTGCAACGCTCTCTACGTGGGGCTGTCCTTGAAGACGGCCCGGAAGCTTCAGCTAGTCCAACGCGCGGCAGCCATGTTGTTAACGGGAGCAGGACGCAGAGAGCATACAACGCCCCTGCTGTCCCAGCTCCACTGGCTGCCGATTTGCTACCGGGCCCAATTTAAGGTGGTGGTGTTATCCTACAAAGCCCTAAACGGTTCCGGCCCAAAATACCTTGCAGACCGCATCTCGGCCTACGAGCCCACGAGGGCCTTGAGATCATCCGGGGAGGCCCTTCTCTCGGTCCCGCCTGCCTCACAGGCACGTCTGGCGGGGACGAGGGAGCGGGCCTTCTCGGTGGTGGCCCCCCGGCTGTGGAACACCCTCCCTGCTGAAGTTAGACAGGCGCCCTCCTTGATGGCCTTTCGTAGGGGCCTGAAAACATGGCTTTTCGAGCAGGCCTTCAACTGAGTGTATCTTGGAATGAGACTGGAATGAACTAGGACTACGAATTTCGGCTATGACCCCAGGACTTGACGAAGCGGATGTTTAGTATATGTTGTGTTGTATGTGTCTGGTTTGTATTGTCGTGATTCACTGTACACTGTCTTTCCTTGTTGCTGTTCACCGCCCCGAGTCGCCCTCGGGCTGAGAGGGGCGGTCAATGAATGCAAGAAATAAATAAATAAATAAACTATAAATCCCAGCAACTACAACTCCCAAATGACAAAATCATCATTTTTTGATTGATGGTCACTCCTTGTGGTTCTGAGACGTTTTGTTGCCAAATTTGGTGTGATTTCGTTCATTGGTTCTTTTGTTTTTAAGGTACTCATTATGCACAGAGCATTTATATATATACAAAGTCTCAGCACTGAAATCCCAAGGGAAAAAATGTATTTTATTTCCAGTTTTGCATTTGGCTTACCTGATGGTATGGTGATAGGATTTAAGAAGATAAGAAGTTTTGTATGGAAGGACTGCTCCTGGTTCAGCCACGATCTAACCTGAGGAAATAGAATGAGACACAAAGAAGCACAGGCTTAATTTGTAGGATATTTCTTAAAAGTTCAGTATAATTCACCATCTATCTACAAATCAGTTGCAAGAAAATGTATTGTCGAAGGCTTTCATGGCCGGAATCACTGGGTTGTTGTAGGTTTTTTCGGGCTATATGGCCATGGTCTAGAGGCATTCTCTCCTGACGTTTCGCCTGCATCTATGGCAAGCATCCTCAGAGGTAGTGAGGTCTGTTGGAACTAGGAAATGAGCAGGGTGGGACAAAGGACTCTTGTCTGCTGGAGCTAGGTGTGAATGTTTCAACTGACCACCTTGATTAGCATATAATGGCCTGACAGTGCCTAGAGCAAACTTTTGTTAAGAGGTGATTAGGTGTCCTTAGAATCCTAGAATCAAAGAGTTGGAAGAGACCTCACGGGCCATCCAGTCCAACCCCTTTCTGCCAAGAAGCAGGAATATTGCATTCAAATCACCCCTGACAGATGGCCATCCAGCCTCTGTTTAAAAGCTTCCAAAGAAGGAGCCTCAACCACACCCCGGGGCAGAGAGTTCCACTGCTGAACAGCTCTCATGTTCAGAGGAAGAACTTCCTTTAGAGATTGTCGGGAGAGCTTTGATAGTATTTCCTTACTGGTAAAATGGGCTTGGGCTAGATGGCCTTTGGGAGTTCCTTTCCAACTTTAATACAATATAGACTGCCTGGGAGCTTCCAAAGAAGGAGCCTCCACCACACTCCGGGGCAGAGAGTTCCACTGCTGAACGGCTCTCACTGTCAGGAAGTCTTTCCTCATGTTCAGATGGAATCTCCTTTCTTGTAGTTTGAAGCCATTGTTCCGCGTCCTAGTCTCCAAGGAAGCAGAAAACACGCTTGCTCCCTCCTCCCGGTGGCTTCTTCTCACATATTTATACATGGCTATTAGGCTTGTTTGATTGTGTTCGTTAGTTTCTAAAGTCGTTATTAATTCGTATTTAAATTAGCTTACGATCCAATATTGAGCCATGCAGGAATAGTGTGAAGAGTAATTAAGAATCGAAACAATTTTTCCAAATTTTCGTAATTATTTCGTAATTATTTCGTAATTATTAAGACGGGAAAGAAGGAGAGAAAAGGTGCCAGCGTTGCCTTTCCTCCCCATCCTCCTCCTCGTCCTGGAGATATTTTATTATCTTATTACTTATTTTATTATTTTATTTTATTATTTTATTATTTTATTATTTTATTTTATTATTTTATTATTTTTTATTATTTTATTAATTTTAAGTGATTTTAATTTGTATTTTTACTAACTTAATGTATTTTAATTTCATCCTGAATTTCAGAAGTTCCTCCTGTCCTGTTTGGAGGTGATTTTAGCGCATTGGGAAATCGCGTCCGCCATTAACGAATCGCTAGGTTCTTGTGGGTTTTTTTGGGCTATAGAGCCATGTTCTAGAGGCATTTCTCCTGACGTTTCGCCTGCATCTATGGCAAGCATCCTCAGAGGTAGTGAGGTCTGTTGGAATTAGGACAATGGGTTTATATATCTGTGGAATGGCTGGGGTGGGGCAAAGAGCTCTTCTCTGCTGCAGTTAGGTGTGAATGTTTCATTAGCATTTGAAGGCCTGCCTGAGCCTGGGAAAATCTCTTGCTGGGAGGTGTTAATCTGTGCCTGGTTGTTTCCTCTCTGCTGTTTTGCTGTTGTAATTTTAGAGTTTTTTAATACTGGTAGCCAGATTTTGTTCATTTTCATGGGCTCCTCCTTTCTGTTGAAATTGTCCACATGCTTGTGGATTTCAGTGGCTTCTCTGTGTAGTCTGACATGGTGGTTGTTGGTGTGGTCCAGCATTTCTGTGTTCTCAAATAATATGCTGTGTCCAGGCTGGTTCCTCAGGTGCTCTGCTATGGCTGACTTCTCTGGTTGAAGGAGTCTGCAGTGTTGCCTTTCATGTTCCTTGAACATGGCTCTATAGCCCGAAAAAACCCACAAGAACCTAGTGATTCCAGCCATGAAAGCCTTCGACAATACATTAACAAATCGATTCGTAATTAACGAGATTTCTTAAATTTCGAAATTTCGAAATCTTAAATTTCGGAAGTCCTTAGAAATTCGAAACGCTGGCGCCCCCTGGAAACAAAGCGAGTTTAGAGCCAAATTTTTTCTTGATCAAACAAGCCTAATGGCGATCATATCTCCTCTCAGCCTTCTCTTCTTCAGGCTAAACATGCCCAGCTCCTTAAGCCGCTCCTCATAGGGCTTGTTCTCCAGACCCTTGATCATTTTAGTCGCCCTCCTCTGGACACATTCCAGCTTGTCAATATCTCTCTTGAATTGTGGTGCCCAGAATTGGACACAATATTCCAGATGTGGTCTAACCAAAGCGGAATAGAGGGGTAGCATTACTTCCCTGGATCTAGACACTATAGAGGCCAAAATCCAATTGGCGTTTTTTGCCGCCACATCACATTGTTGGCTCATGTTTAACTTGTTGTCCACGAGGACTCCAAGATCTCTTTCCCATGTACTGCTCTCGAGCCAGGCATTGTCCCCCATTCTGTATCGTTGCATTTCGTTTTTCCTGCCAAAGTGGAGTATCCTGCATTTGTCACTGTTGAACTTCATTTTGTTAGTTTTGGCCAAGCATCTCTCTAATCTGTCAAGATCGTTCCTCGTTTGTTTCCTCTCTGTTGTGATGCTGTTGTAATTTTAGAGTCATTCCACAGATATATATATAAAAAACCCAAACCAGACCTGAATTCCAAAGAAGCACAAGCCAAAAACCCCGAAGGACAGCAAGACACAAGAGCCACCTCCTGTCTCTCTCGCCAACGGTCAACAGTGAGATTCCAGGGCCAACAGCCTTTCCCTGGAATGTCAGCAACGCATCAGAATGGTCTCCATGGCTCCTCCCTGAAGGTTCCCACTGACATCCCCAGGATTCAATAGATTGACTTATTGATTTATCGTGTCTGAAGCAAGTTGAGGGTGCAGTCAAAATGCATAATAAAATAATATATAATAATATATTCAATTATAAAAGAATATAATAAAAAGTATTATATTATAATCAGAAATACTAATATAATTATATTATGATATATGACATTATAATACAATGATATATTACGATACAAAATGATATCATAAAAATAATATAAGAATATATAATAATAATAATGGTATTATATCATTGGGGAGCCCCCGGTGGCACAGTGGGTTAAAGCACTGAGCTGCTGAGCTTGTTGATCGAAAGGTCGCAGGTTCGATTCCGGGGAGCGGCGTGAGCTTCCGCTGTCAGCCCTAGCTTCTGCCAACCTAGCAGTTCGAAAACATGCAAATGTGAGTAGATCAATAGGTACCGCTCCGGCGGGAAGGTAAGGGCGCTCCATGCAGTCATGCCGGCCACATGACCTTGGAGGTGTCTACGGACAATGCCGGCTCTTCGGCTTAGAAATGGAGATGAGCACCACACCCCAGAGTCAGACATGACTGGACTTAATGTCAGGGGACTACCTTTACCTTTTTATATCATTATCAAAACCATTTTTTGAGTGATGGTCACTCCTTGGGTTAGTAGGTGTCTTGTGCCTTAATTTGGCGGCAATTTGTCCAGTGGTTTTCAAGTTATGTTAATCCCACAACCAAACACTATATATATATACATTAAGTCCAGTCATGTCTGACTCTGGGGTGTGGTGCTCATCTCCATTTCTAAGCCGAAGAGCCAGCGTTGTCCGTAGACACCTCCAAGGTCATGTGGCCGGCATGACTGCCCTTACCTTCCCGCCGGAGCGGTACCTATTGATCTACTCACATTTGTAATGTAAATGTAATAATAATAATAATAATAATAATAATAATAATAATGGAAATGTAAATGTAAAAATACCAGTAATAATATCATAAAATAATAAATGTTATAACAATAATAGGGTAAAATTATAAATGTAATAATAAGAGTAAAATTATAAATGCATTAAAAATAATAACAGAGGAAAGTAGTAAATAACCTTGACTCGAGTATAAGCCGAGGGGATTTTTTCAGCCTAAAAAAAGGGCTGAAAAACTAGGCTTATACTCGAGTATATACAGTACATACAATATATTATATTATTAGCATAGTACGATATCAGTATTATATATTACTATATTGTACTATACCATTATATTGCAATATTATTAGTAATATTACATGTAATATCAAATATTTAATTATAATATCATATTATTACATTATATGGAGCCCCCTTGTGCCGGCAGGACTGAAGACCGACAGGTCGCAGGTTCGAATCTGGGGAGAGGCGGATGAGCTCCCTCTGTCAGCTCCAGCTCCCCAAGCGGGGACATGAGAGAAGCCTCCCACAGGGATGATAAAAAAATCAAATCATCCGGGCGTCTCCTGGGCAACGTCCTTGCAGACGGCCAATTCTCTCACACCAGAAGCGACTTGCAGTTTCTCAAGTCGCTCCTGACACGACAAATTACATTGTATTGCATTATAATATTATAAATATTATATGTATATACAATATATTATATTATATTATATTATTAGCATAGCACAAGAGACAAGATGGAACTGTCCCCTGGCCCCCTCTTTGCTTTGGCTTTGATAGAAGAAGAACAATCCCTATGAGGAGCGGCTTAAGGAGCTGGGCATGTTTAGCCTGAAGAAGACAAGGATGAGAGGAGATAAGATAGCCATGTATAAATATGTGAGAGGAAGCCACAGGGAGGAGGGAGCAAGCTTGTTTTCTGCTTCCTTGGAGACTAGGACACGGAACAATGGCTTCAAACTACAAGAGAGGAGATTCCATCTGAACATGAGGAAGAACTTCCTGACTGTGAGAGCCGTTCAGCAGTGGAACTCTCTGCCCCGGAGTGTGGTGGAGGTTCCTTCTTTGGAAGCTTTTAAACAGAGGCTGGATGGCCATCTGTTGGGGGTGATTTGAATGCAATATTCCTGCTTCTTGGCGGAATGGGGTTAGACTGGATGGCCCATGAGGTCTCTTCCAACTCTGATTCTATGATTCTATGATAGAAAGCCTGAGACAGAGCCAGCCTGCGGCCTTGGCACTCACCCGTTTGAGCATGATAATGCCCAGTCCAGCCACAGCCGTGAATTGGGTCGCAACCAGCATCATGAGGACGGCCACACCAGTGTTCAGCTTCAGGGCTGAGAGGCTCACGATCCAACCACTGCAAGCAAAGATGAGAAAAGAAGAAAACAGTATACTCTTGATATGTGTGCATTTCACAGTGACCACGACGGAGAAACAAATAAATATGGCAGGACAGAGCCCTCCTTCTAATCCAACCCACAACATAAGACAAACAATGCAAGGATGCAAGGATTTCGCCCCACCTGAAGCCCCAGCCGGGAATGCCGATGGCCTGCAGAACAAAAACCACGTCCTGTGCAAAGAAGATGAAGAAGAAGACGAAGAAGTTGAAAGAGCTGTCGCTCCTGGAAGAAAAGAAGAGAGCAAGGAGCCAGTTAGCACATCTTGTTCTCTGAGCCTTACCCACCATATTGGTCCAGAAAATTTGGGGAGTAATATTCACCACAAAAAAATGGAGAAAATATTGACAAAAATATTCATAAAAATACTCAAGAAAATATTTCCTTCCCCGAGTTAAAAAAAGACTTTTGGGTCTAAATATAGCTTTATTGAGATGGATGCTCATCTGTTGTGAGGACTTTGATGGTGTTCTGGAACAGCTGTTCCAGGAGCTACAGATTTATTTGCTGTGTTTATATGTTTGTGTGCAAACCCATGCTTGGGATTTTGCAGCAGGGGGTTTCCTGTTATAATTTGCATTTATAGGGTAGGCCACCTGCCAATTATAGTTAGGATTCCTGGTCCCGCCCCTTTTTTGCTTTTTGGAGGGAAGGGAGCCTTTTCCAGTCAGTCACAGAAAGGTTAGCCAATGTATAGGATGTGTTTACTTCCCTGTACAAAGGCTTCAACCTTTAAGAGCTCCAGGGAAAGAACACCAGGGAAGCATTCCCACAGCTTTAAGGGTCTCCTAAGAACTCCAGGGATTCCTTCCTACAGCCTTGGGAGTTTCCAGGAAGACAGCCAACTCTAAAGAACATCCATTGCCTGTCTGCTAGGTCCTCTCAGTGTCTCGAGAAGCAGTTCGGCCTGGCAGAGGAGCCCACACCAGCGGGGGTTGGATTTTAGTTAGCCTTGGGAGAAGTTAAAAAGGGGAATTTTCCTTTGAAGAAAGTTATGTGGACAAGTTTGAGAGAGCTGATACCTTACCAAGAAAGCTTTACAATTCCTGTTGGATTCATTAATAAAAGACTTTGTTGTACCTTTTAAGCCACTTGAAGATTCCTTCTGTAAAGGAAGCCTCTGAGAACTTTTCCTAGGGTCCCTGGCTTCCCGCTGGGTAAAGGTTGCACATCCTATATCTAAAGTCAACTAGCTATAGGCCCAGCGGTGACAGAACATTAAAGATTGGAGCCGGTGGCTTCTGCCACCCGGGAGGACAGAAAAGGACTTTTAGAGTTTCAAACATTGTATAAAGAAGCCTGTACCAGCCATTTCAAGCCTTTATTACCAGCATCCATCTGTGTGTGTCTGAGGAGTTTCAGCCATCTTGAAGAGGAGCCCATCTGTTCGTGCTTCTTCATTTTCGGCCATTTTGGAAGACCAGAAGGGAGGGGCTGGCAACCTCCTCCTTTGCTTCAGCTCTCTTCCCACCATTTTGAAGATCTACTCAGTTTGCAAGTTGCTACATTTCTCCTCCAGCTTTTGCACAGCAGGTCTGCATGGAATTGCAACAGTTTGTTCCAGCTACAGTTTCCAGACAGGAGCAAGCTTTTCCCGCCCTTTTTGAAGCTCAGCTCTGCAGAAGCCTTTGGTGCTTGGCTTCCAGATTCCTGGAAAGGGTTTTTTTTTTTTTTGCAATCGCCTTTGGCTTTTTACAGCCTTTCAGCAAGAGTTCAATGTGCATCTGAATTATTGCATCTGCTGTGTTTATTCTCTGCTTTAAAGTTATAAGGTTTTGAGTGTGTTTGCAACTGCATTGATTGAATTGCTTGCCCTGTCCTAACTGCATTGCTTTAAAGTGATAAGCCATTTGTGTGTGCGCATTATTGCTTTGATATATTGCTTGTTTTATCTGTTATACTTGCATTGATTCACTGACTGCTTTATTACTGCATTTCCATATTGTGTGTTCCATTGACTGCTGGTTATTGATATACTGATTGCTCCAATTGGCATTTTACCTGTATTGCTATACTGTTTGGGCAATTTGCTGTCATGGCTCACATCTCAGGTTCCCCAAAGGCTTTAAGTGTACAGAGCAGTCAGGAAGGTGCTTCTGGCCAAAGCAAGCACAGCCACACCAGCAGGAAGCATAGCAACAGACATGGCTCCGCGTCAGGATCGTCTGTCTCCAGAAGCAGCTCCTCATCGATGGCGGCCTTTTACAACAGGGAAACAAGGTGTCTCAAACTGCAAGAAAAAATCCTAGAAGCAGAAGCTGAGGCCGCAGCGGCAGACCTAGGCCTGAACTTCGAGCGGGCTCAACTAGAGTTAGAGGCGAAGCAAAAGCAGTCACAAGCCGAGTTAGAGGCGAAATTAAAGTTGTCGTGCATCCAGCAGGAGGCAGCGCAGAAAAGAGTCCGTGCCGACATCTTGGCAAAGGCGCTGCAAGGAGAACTATCTCAAGAAAATGTCAACCGTTTGCCAACGCCTCCTACCACACCTCTTCTGCCAACCCACGTTGGTTTCCAAGACGGCAACCTGGTGCATGCGGACAGCGACATTGCGCCACACAGGCTGGTCGAGCAATTCAGGGCCAGGAGCCCACAGCCATCAACTCAGGTACCAAAGTCTAGTCCAGAAATCAGAGTTTCGCCCAGAAGGACAAAAAAGGGAAAGAAGGAAGGAAGGACGCAAAAGGGAAAGAAGGAAGGAAGGAAGGGAGAAGGAGGGAGGAAGAAGGAAAGGAAAGAAGAGAAGGAAGGAAGGAAGGAAGAAGGGATGAAGACAGAAAGATGGAAAGAAGGAAGGAAAGAAGGACAAAAAAGGGAAAGAAGGAAGGAAGGAAAGAAAATAGGGAGAAGGAGGAAGAAGGAAAGGAAAGAAGAGAAGGAAGGAAGGAAGAAGACAGAAAGATGGAAAGAAGGAAGGGAAGAAGGATAAAAAAGGGAAAGAAGGAAGGAAGGAAGGAAAAGGGAAAGAAAGGAAGAAGGAAAGAAGAAAGGGAGAGGGAGGGAGGAAGAAGGAAAGGAAAGAAGAGAAGGGAGGAAGAAGGGAGGAAGACAGAAAGATGGAAAGAAGGAAGGAAAGAAAAGGGAAAGAAGGAAGGAATGAAAGAAAGAAGAAGGAAAGAAGAAAGGGAGAAGGAGGGAGGAAGGAGGAAAGCAAAGAAGAGAAGGAGGGAAGGAAGAAGGGAGGAAAGACAGAAAGATGGAAGGAAAGAAGGAAGGACGGAAAAGGGAAAGAAAGAAGGAAAGAAGAAAGGGAGAGGGAGGGAGGAATAAGGAAAGGAAAGAAGAGAAGGAAGAAGGGAGGAAGACAGAAAGATGGAAAGAAGGAAGGAAAGGACAAAAAAGGGAAAGAAGGAAGGAAGGAAAGAAGAAAGGAAGTAAGGGAGAAGGAGGGAAAAAGAAGGAAAGGAAAGAAGAGAAGGAAGAAGGGAGGAAAGACAGAAAGATGGAAAGAAGGAAGGGAAGAAGGACAAAAAAGGGAAAGAAGGAAGGAAGGAAAAGGGAAAGAAAGAAAGAAGGAAGGAAGAAGGAAAGAAGAAAGGGAGAGGGAGGGAGGAAGAAGGAAAGAAGAGAAGGGAGAAGGGAGGAAACACAGAAAGATCGAAAGAAGGAAGGAAAGAAGGACAAAAAAGGGAAAGAAGGAAGGAAGGGAAAGAAAGAAGGAAGGAAGAAGGAAAGAAGAAAGTGAGAGTGAAGAAGGGAAGAAGAAAGAAAGGAAAGAAGAGAAGGAAGGAAGACAGAAAGATAGAAAGAAGGAAGGAAAGAAGGACAAAAAGGGAAAGAAGGAAGGAAAGAAGAAAGGGAGAAGGAGGGAGGGAGGAAGAAGGAAAGAGGAAAAGAAGAAAAGGAAAGAAGGAAGGAGACAAGAAGGAAGGAAGGAAGGAGGAAGGCAAGAAGCTGCACCCATACCTTGGGAAGTCAGACTTGGCCACGGTGGTCCACGGTCTCTTTACATCAGGATAGACTACTGCAACATGCTCTATGTGGGGCTGCCTTTGAAGACTGTTCGGAAGCTTCAAATAGTCCAATGAGAGGCAGCCAGGTCAATAACTGGGGCGGTACACAGGGAATACACAACCCCCATGTTACGTCAGCTCTGCTGGCTGCCTGTTTGCTACCAGGCACAATTCAAAGTGCTGGCTTTGGCCTTATAGCCCTCAATGGCCCAGTTTACCTGTCCAAACACGTGTCCCTTTACAAACCACCACAAAGACTGAGATCTTCTGGGGAGGCCCTGCTCTTGGTCCCACCACCATCACAGGCAGGTTTGGCAGGGACGAGAGACAGGGTCTTATCAGTGATTGCCCCCCAGCTATGGAACTCCCTTCCTGGTGAGATTAGACCAGCCCCCTCCCTCCTGTCCTTCAGAAAGATGGTGAAGACTTGGCTGTGGGACCAAGCCTTTGGGGCAGGGCAAGGAGGCAATCCTAGTATGGTGTCCTGAGATGGATTTTAAGCAGCTGATGTTAAAGCGGATATACGTGATTGTAATGTTTGTGTATATTTATGGTTGTATGTCCCAGCATTGAATGTTTGCCGCATATATATTGTGCTCCGCCCTGAGTCTCCTGCGGGGTGAGAAGGGCGGATTATAAACGTTCCAAATCAATCAATAATCAATCAAATACTTCTCTCCTTGGGCTCTCACAAGCTCCACACTCCACAGTGGCCACGAGAGGCTCCTTTTGAGCTCTAAAGGCAGGCGGCTGAGGCTGGAGGTGGAAAGATCAGGGGAGGGTGGGTGGGTAGGTTTTGACCCATCCGGTTCAGTCCGCAGAGGTGACGTTGAGCATGCACCCCCCCCCCCCAACAAGGGAAGGTGACTTATAGTTCTGCAAAGGACAAAGGTACCAGACTCCGCAATAGGGGTTAAGTCTTGGTCACATTGCCAAGGCATTGACAACAACAAGGATCCCACGAGGCTTTTGGGAAACGGCTGGATCTTGGGACTTCTGCCCTTCGTGAGAGTTGTAGTTTCCCAAGGACCAAAGTATGAATCAGTTGCAGCACAGCTGGGGTTTCATCTGCCAGCCTTCCCAATGATCATGGACTCTCTGCCTGCATGTCTTGGACTTCAGTACATACTATCTCTCTCATGAACTCTCCTCAAAGACCTTTTAAAACTTCTGACTCCAAGCTTTCAAATAAAATGATAATTTTCCTTTATTAAATATTTGGGATGAGGGATGGGGACGGGATCTTTTCCCATATGAAATATTGATTATATATGTGTGAAATACTGAATCCAGACAAGACAGAGGTCCTCCTGGTCAGTCGCAAGGCCGAACAGGGTATAGGGTTACAGCCTGTGGTGGATGGGGTCGCACTCCCCTTGAAGGCGCAGGTTCGCAGCTTGGGTGTAATCCTGGATTCATCGGTGAAGAGGGGAGCATTTGCACAGCTTAGGCTCGTGCGCCAGCTGCGCCCGTACCTTGGGAAGTCTGACTTGGCCACGGTAGTCCACGCTCTGGTTACATCCCGTTTAGACTGCTGCAACGCTCTCTATGTGGGGTTGCCCTTGAAGACGGCCCGGAAGCTCCAACTGGTCCAACGTGCGGCAGCCATGATACTAACAGGAGCGGGGCGCAGGGAGCATACAACCCCCCTGCTGTACCAGCTCCACTGGCTGCCGATCTGCTACCGGGCTCAATTCAAGGTGCTGGCATTGGCCTATAAAGCCCTAAACGGTTCCGGCCCAAGATACCTAACTGACCGCCTCTCGGCCTATGAGCCCACGAGGACTTTGAGATCTTCCGGGGAGGCCCTGCTCTCGATCCCGCCTGCGTCACAGGCACGGCTGGCGGGGACGAGAGATAGGGCCTTCTCGGTGGTGGCTCCTCGGCTGTGGAACACCCTTCCCGTAGACATCAGGCTAGCCCCCTCCCCGCAGGAAGCTAAAGACCTGGCTGTTTCAGAAGGCATTTGAATAGAAGTGCAATGACTGGTAACTTGACCATGGAATGGAACAACGGAAATGATATTGGATTGTGAACTTGACGATGAGACGACTCGGAATGGCTTTGTAATAATGTTGATGTTTTTGATGAGATGTTTGCTAATGATGTACTGCGGATTATTTGTCACTATGTTTGTATTTTGCACCTGTTTTTCGATGTTGTACACCGCAATGAGTCGCCATTAGGCTGAGAATTGCGGTATAGAAGCGTAGTAAATAAATACATACATAAATAAATAAATATTCTTTGCCCTCCTGCCTTTCCTCATGCTCTTTGCCCCAGAAAAAGTGTGACCAGAGACTGTTTAGTGCCGGAGGGAGAGTCATTATCTCTCCCCGAAACCAACCTTGCCACCAAACATCAGCATGGACAATAACAAGTGAAATATCCTGTTGTTTGCTCTCATCTGGCAGACAAGGAAGTTTCTTTGGACATCATGATTGCTTTACAAAGGGACGAGGCTAACCCCAGGGGGTCCCCTCGCCCCGGCTCTGTTTGTTTCCTCCACAAGGCTCATCAAGGACACTCCTTATCAGATCTGGGACAGGAAAACCTTTCTTAATCCCATCACCTCCCATTCTGAATTTTGCCTATAAAAATGCCGGTAAACTCTATGCTGGTATGTAGGGCTGGGCGGTTTCATTCGTTAATTTCGTAATTCGTTATTAATTCGTTATTTTTTTTGATAACGAAGCGATATTGAACCATTCAGGAGCAACTAAAAAACGAAACGAATTTTTTCAATTCGTTTCGTAATTGTTTCGTAATTGTTTCGAAATCGATTCGTAATTGATTCGAAATCGTTTCGTTATTATTTCCACATGTCTGGTGCAAGTTTTATAGTCGTTGTTTGTTTTCTCAGTGAAAAAAAATAAATTATCACACCAACAGTCAACAACAGAGGGAGAGGGAAGCTTCCTGTCCCATTTGGAGGTTTTTTTAGTGTATTGAGCGATTGCGCCCGCCATTAACGAATCGATTCGTAATTGTTTCGAAATCGATTCGTAATTGATTCGTAATTTACAAAATTTCGTAAATATCGAAATTTTTTAAAGGAAAATTTCGGAATTAATTTAAAAATCGAAACGCAAAACCCCCCTAAAAACGAATCGAGTTTAGAAACAAATTTTTCCGTGGTTGTCCAGCCCTACTGGTATGCTTGTAGTGGAAATATCCCTACAGTGCATCCGATCTCAGCTGAATCGCTCATTAAACCTCGATGCCCCTTCTTCGCTTTGGCAAGAGTCTCATTTCAATTATTAATATTAAATAAAATTGCTGGAATCAGGCTTCTCTGAAGGCTTGCCAAGGTAGCGTTCCCTCTTTAGTGGGAACTAAGGGTCATCTCTCCTTGGAGTTGACCCCCCCTAAAGTCTCATTCGACTTCAGAGGTACAGTCTTTGTGTTGTTTCTATCTTCTGAAGGCCACTGGGGGCATGGTCTTGAAGGCCACTGGGGGCATGGTCTCGGTGACACAATTAACTATTAAGTTTTAAGAGTCTGAAGCTTATTAGTTTGATACTCTCGCAATTACACATAGGGAGGAACATTCTCTGTAGACCAACAGGAATTGGTCTTCATTACAGCCTATGAGAAAAAATGTTCAAAAGATTGCTTGGCCATAACAAGGTTTCAGTGTCATTGTCGTTTGAAAACATCAGCACATTTTATTAAAATAAGGAAAACATATTCACGCTCACTTTAGTTTGAAACCGATTTCAAGTCTTGAATCAACACACTTTACAGTAGAAATATATTTTTAAAATATAAATATTTGTTATAAATAGTTAGTTTAAACATTTGACAACTGTAAACAACTGTAAATGCTACTTTAAAAAACTTTTTTTTTGTCATTTAAAAAACTCCTTTAAAAAACTTTAAAAAACTTTTTTTGTTGTGTCAGGAGCAACTGCTCCTTTAAAACACTTTTAAAAACTTTAAAGAACTTTAAAAAACTTTTAAAAACTTTTTAAAACTTCTAAAAACTTTAAAAAACTGGATTGTAAGGATTAAAAGGACATGTTAAATAAGAAAACATTTAGCAACTGAAGAAGTGAACTGTTTCTAGAGCAGGCGATGGGAAACTTGTAGTTTTTCATATGATGTTGAATTCCAACTCCCATCATTACTAATGCTGGGACTAGTGGAAAGTAAAAGCCCAACCGCTAAAGGTTTGCCAGTCTAGCTTGCAGCGATAGATCTGACTGGCAGAACAAGGACTGCTGTTATGTGGTGTACCAATGAATCTATTCATACAATGCAAAGCTTTGGGGCCACTGTGTAACCTATGGCATCCAAAAAGAAAAGGAAAGGTTGGTTTCACTGCTACACTATAATGGATACAAGAACGAGGTTTTAAGAACATCTACTTGGCCCCTGGCAGACTTTGGCGACTTGCTCAAAGGCAGACAGGAAAGCTTTGGTGCTGGGGCAACGCTACACTGGGTGGTTGGCTGACCTGCCTTGGAACCCCATTGAAGCACATCACCTGGCCGATGCGAGGGATCATCCCAGGGCACTGCGTCCATCAGCGGAGGGTTCGCTCTCCTGTCTGAGCATTCCTGAGGAATTCTTGCATCTGGGCACCCCACTGTTGGGCAACGCTACACTGGGTGGTTGGCTGACCAATGGAACCCCATTGAAGCACATCACCTGGCCGATGCGAGGGATCTTCCCTGGACCCTCTAAACCCTTCTCCATATCTGCCCCTTGCTTCTAGAGCTGGGAAACACAGAAATGCTACGGCAGGCGTTGATCTTGAAATTGGTATTGAGGGGAAAGATATTGAATAAACGACCACCTCTCCTCCACTTTAAGTGCCGCTTTCAGAGTTACAAATGTGTTTCTTCTTCAAAAGCATCTGTTTCAAACGGTGGGGGATTCCGCTAGGCCTGGATCAGCTTTGGTCCGCTTGGAGAAAACCAAAATGGCTCCTCCTTGGTTCAAACCAGAAGGGGAGACACTCCACACCGAGCTCTCTCTTCTGACGGGCTCACACTTGCCTTCCTTCCTGTGGCTTGGAAAGGGTTTCGAAAGAATAAGCCGTCGGAAGGTGTCGTCACTCGACCCGGCGGGCCTGCCTCCCCTTAGCAAGCTTTCCTTTGATTTTCCTTTAATTTCTTGTAATTCCCTTTCCGGTGGCGTGTGCCATGGATGTTGCTTGCCTCCGATAATCAGCTGGTGTATTCTCAGGGGGCAGTTGCTTTGTCACAAATTCTGGTTTTGCTCTAGCAAATCATCTTTGTTTTGTGTTGGTGGCGGTGGCAGTATTGGAGGCCAATGGCTTCCTTGCTGTGGACACGGGTCTTCCCTCTTTGTGCGCCGTTGCCGGGCATTTTGGAGGCACCTCCTTGAGGGGGGTGCCCCTTCTGACACCGTCGGCCGGTCGCACGATGAGGGTCTTACCTCCTAGACCGCTGACCATCCAAAGGAGGGGGTTATTGTGCACCCAGCCTCACATGTCTCAGCTGTCTCTCAGAGCCCTGAGAGACTTGTCATCCACAAAGCACAATGGTTTGAGTCAAGAAGCCTTCTTGAGTCAGGACTGAAGCACTGCTAGAGCTGCCAACGCACAAATTTGCTACAGGAGGGTCTCAACCAACCGGAAGTCCTTCCTGTCTCTCGTCCCTGCCAAACCTGCCTGTGATGGTGGTGGGACGAAGATCTCAGTCTTTGTGGTGGTTCGTAAAGGGACACGTGTTTGGACGGGTAAACTGGGCCATTGAGGGCTATAAGGCCAAAGCCAGCACTTTGAATTGTGCCTGGTAGCAAACAGGCAGCCAGCAGAGCTGACATAACATGGGGGTTGTGTACTCCCTGTGTGCCGCCCCAGTTATTAACCTGGCTGCCTCTCATTGGACTATTTGAAGCTTCCGAACAGTCTTCAAAGGCAGCCCCGCATAGAGCATGTTGCAGTAGTCTAAGCTGATGTAACGAGACCGTGGACCACCGTGGCCAAGTCTGACTTCCCAAGGTATGGGTGCAGCTTCTTGCCTTCCTCCTTCCTTCCTTCCTTCTTGTCTCCTTCCTTCTTTCCTTTTCTTCTTTTCCTCTTTCCTTCTTCCTCCCTCCCTCCTTCTCCCTTCTTTCCTTCCTTCTTTCCCTTTTTGTCCTTCTTTCCTTCCTTCTTTCTATCTTTCTGTCTTCCTTCCTTCTCTTCTTTCCTTTCCTTCTTCTTCCCTTCTTCACTCTCGCTTTCTTCTTTCCTTCTTCCTTCCTTCTTTCTTTTCCTTCCTTCCTTCTTTCCTTTTTGTCCTTCTTTCCTTCCTTCTTTCCATCTTTCTGTCTTTCCTCCCTTCTCCCTTCCTTCTCTTCTTTCCTTCTTTGCTTTCCTTTCCTTCTTCCTCCCTCCCTCACTCTCCCTTTCTTCTTTCCTTCTTCCTTCCTTCTTTCTTTCTTTTCCTTCCTTCTTTCCCTTTTTTGTCCTTCTTTCCTTCCTTCTTTCCATCTTTCTGTGTTTCCTCCCTTCTCCCTTCTCTTCTTTCCTTCTTCCTCCCTCCCTCCCTCCCTCCCTCTCCCTTTCTTCTTCCTTCCTTCTTTCTTTCTTTCCCTTTTCCTTCCTTCCTTCTTTCCCTTTTTTGTCCTTCTTCCCTTCCTTCTTTCCATCTTTCTGTCTTTCCTCCCTTCTTCCTTCTCCCTTTTTCCCTCCTTCTCCCTTACTTCCTTTCTTCTTTCCTTCCTTCCTTCTTTCCCTTTTTTGTCCTTCTTTCCTTCCTTCTTTCCATCTTTCTGTCTTCCTCCCTTCTTCCTTCTCTTCTTTCCTTCTTTCTCCCTCCCTCTCCCTTTCTTCTTTCCTTCTTTCTTTCTTTCCCTTTTCCGTCCTTCCTTCCTTCTTTCCCTTTTTTGTCCTTCTTTCCTTCCTTCTTTCCATCTTTCTGTCTTTCCTCCCTTCTTCCTTCCTTCCTTCTTTCCTTTCCTTCTTCCTCCCTCTCTCCCCCTTTCTTCTTTCCTTCTTTCTTTCCCTTTTCCGTCCTTCCTTCTTTCCTTCTTTCATTCCATCTTTCTGTCTTTCCTCCCTTCTTCCTTTCTTCCTTCCTTCTCTTCTTTCCTTTCCTTCTTCCTCCCTCCCTCTCCCTTTCTTTTTTCCTTCTTCCTTCCTTCTTTCCCTTTTTGTCCTTCTTTCCTTCCTTCTTTCCATCTTTCTGTCTTTCCTCCCTTCTTCCTTCTCTTCTTTCCTTTCCTTCTTTTTCCCTCCTTCTCCCTTACTTCCTTTCTTCTTTCCTTCCTTCCTTCTTTCCCTTTTTTGTCCTTCTTTCCTTCCTTCTTTCCATCTTTCTGTCTTCCTCCCTTCTTCCTTCTCTTCTTTCCTTTCCTTCTTTCTCCCTCCCTCTCCCTTTCTTCTTTCCTTCTTTCTTTCTTTCCCTTTTCCGTCCTTCCTTCCTTCTTTCCCTTTTTTGTCCTTCTTTCCTTCCTTCTTTCCATCTTTCTGTCTTTCCTCCCTTCTTCCTTCCTTCCTTCTTTCCTTTCCTTCTTCCTCCCTCTCTCCCCCTTTCTTCTTTCCTTCTTTCTTTCCCTTTTCCGTCCTTCCTTCTTTCCTTCTTTCATTCCATCTTTCTGTCTTTCCTCCCTTCTTCCTTTCTTCCTTCCTTCTCTTCTTTCCTTTCCTTCTTCCTCCCTCCCTCTCCCTTTCTTTTTTCCTTCTTCCTTCCTTCTTTCCCTTTTTGTCCTTCTTTCCTTCCTTCTTTCCATCTTTCTGTCTTTCCTCCCTTCTTCCTTCTCTTCTTTCCTTTCCTTCTTTTTCCCTCCTTCTCCCTTACTTCCTTTCTTCTTTCCTTCCTTCCTTCTTTCCCTTTTTTGTCCTTCTTTCCTTCCTTCTTTCCATCTTTCTGTCTTCCTCCCTTCTTCCTTCTCTTCTTTCCTTTCCTTCTTTCTCCCTCCCTCTCCCTTTCTTCTTTCCTTCTTTCTTTCTTTCTTTCCCTTTTCCGTCCTTCCTTCCTTCCTTCTTTCCCTTTTTTGTCCTTCTTTCCTTCCTTCTTTCCATCTTTCTGTCTTCCTCCCTTCTTCCTTCTCTTCTTTCCTTTCCTTCTTCCTCCCTCCCTCTCCCTTTCTTCTTTCCTTCTTTCTTTCCCTTTTCCGTCCTTCCTTCTTTCCTTCCATCTTTCTGTCTTTCCTCCCTTCTTCCTTCCCTCCTTCTCTTCTTTCCTTTCCTTCTTCCTCCCTCCTTCTCCCTTTCTTCTTTCCTTCTTCTTTCTTTCATTCCTTCCTTCCCTTTTCTTTCCTTCCTTCTTTCCATCTTTCTGTCTTCCTCCCTTCTTCCTTCCTTCTCTTCTTTCCTTCTTCCTCCCTCACTCTCCCTTTCTTCTTTCCTTCTTCCTTCCTTCTTTCTTTCTTTCTTTCTTTCCCTTTTCCTTCCTTCCCTCCCCCCCTCCTTCCCTCCCTAGAATCATAGAATCATAGAATCAAAGAGTTGGAAGAGACCTCATGGGCCATCCAGTCCAACCCCATTCTGCCAAGAAGCAGGAATATTGCATTCAAATCACCCCTGACAGATGACCATCCAGCCTCTGTTTAAAAGCTTCCAAAGAAGGAGCCTCCACCACACTCCGGGGCAGAGAGTTCCACTGCTGAACGGCTCTCACAGTCAGGAAGTTCCTCCTAATGTTCACATGGAATCTCCTCTCTTGTAGTTTGAAGCCATTGTTCCACGTCCTAGTCTCCAAGGAAGCAGAAAACAAGCTTGCTCCCTCCTCCCTGTGGCTTCCTCTCACATATTTATACATGGCTATCATATCCCCTCTCAGCCTTCTCTTCTTCAGGCTAAACATGCCCAGCTCCTTAAGCCGCTCCTCATAGGGCTTGTTCTCCAGACCCTTGATCATTTGAGTCTCCCTCCTCTGGACACATTCCAGCTTGTCAATATCTCTCTTCAACTGTGGTGCCCAGAACTGGACACAATATTCCAGGTGTGGTCTAACCAAAGCGGAATAGAGCATGGGGAGCATTACTTCCTTAGATCTAGACACTATGCTCCTCTTGATGCAGGCCAAAATCCCACTGGCTTTTTTTGCCGCCACATCACATTCCTGGCTCATGTTTAACTTGTTGTCCACGAGGACTCCCCACGAGGGGAAGTCAAAGTGGGGCTTCCTTAAAGGGGACAAGATGGGAATCATTTCAGCTCTGGATTTTCTGTTTGTGTTTTGTCTTGATTTCTTACAATGTTTTATAGTCATACGTTTAACTGTTTGTTTAACTTTGTATTGTACTGTGAATGTTGCAATTGGCCAGCTTGATTATCATTAAATGGCCTTGCAGCTTCAAAGCCTGGCTGCTTCCTGCCTGGGGGGGGGGGCGGTCCTTTGTTAAGAGGTGTTAGCTTTTATTTATTTATCGTGTCAGGAGCAGACCAAACAGTTGCATTGCATTTTTGAACAAACAAACAAACAAAGCCCAAAGTTTGCAAGCTTGGTAGTTAGTTGGCACTAATGTGTTAGTTAGTTGGCTGGAATGTGTCCAGAGGAGGGCCACTCAGATGATCAAGGGTCTGGAGAACAAGCCCTATGAGGAGCGGCTTAAGGAGCTGGGCATGTTTAGCCTGAAGAAGAGAAGACTGAGAGGAGATATGACAGCCATGTATAAATATGTGAGAGGAAGCCACAGGGAGGAGGGAGCAAGCTTCTTTTCTGCTTCCTTGGAGACTAGGACGCGGAACAATGGCTTCAAACTACAAGAGAGGAGATTCCATCTGAACACGAGGAAGAACTTCCTGACTGTGAGAGCCGTTCAGCAGTGGAACTCTCTGCCCCGGAGTGTGGTGGAGGCTCCTTCTTTGGAAGCTTTTAAGCAGAGGCTGGATGGCCATTTGTCAGGGGTGGTTTGAATGCAATATTCCTGCTTCTTGGCAGAATGGGGTTGGACTGGATGGCCCATGAGGTCTCTTCCAACTCTTTGATTCTATGATTCTATGAATGGTTTATACAAACATTTAACTGTTTGTTTAACTTTGTATTGTACTGTGAATGTTGCAATTGGCCAGCTTGATTATCATTAAATGGCTTTGCAGCTTCAAAGCCTGGCTGCTTCCTGCCTGGGGGGCGGGCGGTCCTTTGTTAAGAGGTGTTAGCTTTTATTTATTTATCGTGTCAGGAGCAGACCAAACAGTTGTATTGCATTTTTGAACAAACAAACAAACAAAGCACAAAGTTTTCAAGCTTGGTAGTTAGCTGGCCCTGATTGTTTCCTGAAAGGGAGATGAGCACCAACCCCAGAGTCCGACACGACTAGACTTAATGGCAGGGGAAACCTTTACCTTTACTACTCAAACCAGTAGCTAGTTCTTCCTGTCTCTACACTGCCACCTTGTGGCTACCTCTGGCCACTACATGCACACAAATTTATTTGCCAGTAGCCATTTTTTCTATCTTAATACTGCCATTCTGTGGATGCCTCTGTGGATGCATACATACAAACTAATAGCCCAGTATAAGACAAGTATAAGACAAGCATCCCGAGCTCTGAGGATGACTTGGGAGGGAATCCCACTGGAGCATTGCAGCGCACCCAAATACCTGGGAGTCACCCTGGACCGAGCTCTGACCTACAAGAAGCACTGCCTGAATATCAAGCAAAAAGTGGGTGCTAGAGCCAATATCATAGGAAAGCTGACTGGCACAACCTGGGGATCACAACCAACACACTGAAGACATCTGCCCTTGCGCTATGCTACTTTGCTGCTGAGTACGCATGCCCATCTCACCAAGCTAAAACACATCTCACCAAGCTAAAACAGTGGATGTGGCTCTTAATGAGACATGCCGCATTATCAAGCGGTGTCTGCGCCCTACACCACTGGAGAAACTACACTGTTTAGCCGGTATTGCACCACTTGACATCCACCAGGAAGTAGCAGCCAATAGTGAAAGGACCAAGGCAGAGACATCTCCAGCTCATCCCGTTTGGGTATCAGACAGCACGTCAACGACTTAAATCAAGAAACAGTTTTCTAAGATCTACAGAGACACTCGCTGGAACACCCCAGCAAGCGAGAGTCCAAAAGTGGCAGGCTCAAACCCAGAACCTCAACCAATGGCTGATACCCAATGAGAGCCTCCCCTCTTTGCACACAGAAGACTGTGCGACTTGGAAGGCGCTGAACAGCCTGCGCTCTGGCACCACGAGATGCAGAGCCAACCTTAGGAAATGGGGCTACAAAGTGGAATCCACGACTTGTGAGTGTGGAGAAGAGCAAACCACTGACCACCTGCTGCAATGCAACCTGAGCCTTGCCACATGCACAATGGAGGACCTCCTCGAGGCAACACCAGAGGCACTCCAAGTGGCCAGATACTGGTCAAAGATACTAATCAACTACCAAGTTTGCAAACTTTGTTTTGTCTGTTTGTTTGTTAAATGTAATGCAACCATTCAGTCTGCTCCTGACATGATAAATAAATATATCCCAGTAGCTAATTCTGGAAGTCTGATGGTGCGAGGTGGAATGAATAAGGGGGATGCGGTCGGATTCCAAAGCACAGGAGCAGGCTTCCTACATTTGGGCAACAGGTGAGTTGTGAACTGGTGCGTTGTCTTGCACAAGGCAAAGGGCACCTTTGGTGAGCATGACACATTGTCTCTTGGTTTGGATGGCCTCCCCCAATTTCCGCAGCAGTGAAGCCCAGTCTGCCCCAGTGATCATGGTCCCCTTTGCTAGGAAATCTATCCATCCCACTCTGTGCTGGTCCCAATATCCTGTGAGCATGACCTTGCCTGCTAAGAGTTGGGCACGAGCCTTTTTTGGAGGCCGTGAGTCAGGATGCTTCCACTGCATCTACTGGACTTGAGTCTCAGGATCAGAGTGATGGACCCAGCTTTCCTCCTGTGTGATCCGTCTGTTGAAAAAGTCCTGGTTTCCATAGCACATCATTGTCAAGAGAGCATTCGACTCGTTCCTACTTCTGGAAAGGTGTGAGCAGCTGGGGGATCCAGCGAGTGGATATCTTATGCATGGGAAGATGGTCTTGGGTGTTTTTTTCCATGGACCCCACACTCATCCTGACATTTTGGGCTAGGTGGCAAATGGTTACGCAGCCATTTTCCAAAATAGCGACCTCCACTTACTGGATGGCGTGTTCCTCAATAACAGAGTGGGGTCACCCTGGAATTGGAGCTGTTTGCACCCAAGTCTGGCCACATTTGAATGGACGACGCCAGTTCTTGACTCCATCATATAATGGGGAATCCTCACCATCAACCTCTTTCATCTCATCAAACGTCTCCTTTGATGTGCAGCCTTGCAAGGAAAGGAACTTGAGGACTGCTTGGTATTCCCACTGGATCTGTTATCAAACCTCACTCCACTCCAGCAACCATCACATCAAGACCATTCTCAGTCCTGAGTTGTAAATTGGCACATACGAGGGGCCTTCATTAAAAATTTCCCCTGACCCACTTCTATTTATCACAGGATGCTGAAACTGCACATGTGTAAAGATAGAAGTCTCTACAGGAATAGCAGCAATGCTTATTTAATAATTATTTGTTTACGACATTTATATGCCGCCCTTCTCATCCCGAAGGGGACTCAGAGCGGCTTACAAAGTATATATACATACAATATATTATTAGTATAGTACAATATCAGTTTTAAATATTGCTATATTGTACTATATCAATTATACTGTAATATTATTAGTAATATTACATGTACCGTATATTCTGGTGTATAAAACTACTTTTTAACCCAAGGAAATCTTCTCAAAAGTCAGGAGTCGTCTTATACGTGGGAGTCGTCTTATGCACAGGAGTCATCTTATAGAGAGGGTGCTGAAACTTCCAATTGGATTGGAGAATCTGTGCTTGCCGCATATGGTGGGGGGAGCTCAAAAATGGCAATGGCCGTGTCCCTGCCGTACGCCGCAACTGCATGAAAGCATTAAGGCCGACGCTGTACAAGTACGGTAGAAGAAAATCCATTCATCAGGATTCGTGGACTTAATGTGGTCCCAATGGTGAGGTGAAGGGGTGCCTCACCGGGAAGGTGTAAGTCAGTGGTTCTCAACCTGGGTCCCCAGATGTTTTTGGCCTACAACTCCCAGAAATCCCAGCCAGTTTACCAGCTCTTAGGATTTCTGGGAGTTGAAGGCCAAAAACATCTGGGGACCCCAGGTTGAGAACCACTGGTGTAAGTGAAGGGCGGAGCAAGCTGCAGGCGTCCGGGGCACCCGGGGTATGGAAACAAGAGATAGAGTGGCTCTGGGCCCAGACAAACACACCTGTCTGGCCCCGCCCTTGTATCCTATTACCATACCTCCTCCTCTGCCTTTCAGATCTTGCTCCTGAAGACTGCAGTGGAATGGTGCAGGTGCGCATGTGCAAGATCTGAGAGGCAGAGAAGGAGGTAAAGTAATAGGAAAATTACCATATTGAAATCAAATCTGATGCTTTTAAAAATGTTACTTGGTGTGCATTGGAAAAGGGGTAGTTTTATATGGCAAATATATTCCAAACTCTATATTTTAACTGGAAAAGTTGGGGGTCGTCTTATACGCCCAGTTGTCTTATATGCAGGAATATACGATAATATAAATATATAATTATAATATCATATCATATTATTATTATATTGCATTACATTATAATATTATAAACCTTGCTTCAAGGATGGATTGCCTACTCTTTGCTACTCAAATCATGTATGTTAATGGAGAGGTTGGATGGCTATCTGTCAAGAGACCTTTCATAGAATCATAGAATCAAAGAGTTGGAAGAGACCTCATGGGCCATCCAGTCCAACCCCATTCTGCCAAGAAGCAGGAATATTGCATTCAAATCACCCCTGACAAATGGCCATCCAGCCTCTGCTTAAAAGCTTCCAAAGAAGGAGCCTCCACCACACTCCGGGGCAGAGAGTTCCACTGCTGAACGGCTCTCACAGTCAGGAAGTTCTTCCTAATGTTCAGATGGAATCTCCTCTCTTGTAGTTTGAAGCCATTGTTCCGCGTCCTAGTCTCCAAGGAAGCAGAAAACAAGCTTGCTCCCTCCTCCCTGTGGCTTCCTCTCACATATTTATACATGGCTATCATGTCTCCTCTCAGCCTTCTCTTCTTCAGGCTAAACATGCCCAGCTCCTTAAGCCGCTCCTCATAGGGCTTTTTCTCCAGACCCTTGATCATTTTAGTCACCCTCCTCTGGACACATTCCAGCTTGTCAATATCTCTCTTGAATTGTGGTGCCCAGAATTGATGGTGTTTGATGGTGTTTTTCTGCCTAGCAGAAAGGGGTTGGACTAGATGGCCCTTCGGGATCCCATCCACTATCAAAATATATTATATTGCCGAATGGAGCTGGTACTGAAGGAGGCACAGGAAATACAAAACCACAGAAGTCCAAAAGCAGAGACAAGAGAAATTTACTAAACTTATCCCAGTATTGGAAAATAAGACTCACACAGTACAAATGTAAAATCAGTACAAAAAAGCTAAGACGTGGCAAAGGCATATAGTTTGGATGCAGCATGTCAACACCGGGGATGGGCAAGAGAAATGCCAAATAGTAAACAAATGGAAATATAACCAAGGACATGATCTTCAGAACTATATCTATGGCCCCAACTGATATAAAACGTGAATATTTTGTTGTTATTGGAGTTGGAAGGGATGGTGTTAGACTCAAGAGGGGAACCTTGCGTTCTCCCAAACTGAGCTCCAACAAGCCGATAATTGTCAATCAAGGGACCGACAAAGTTGACATCTAACAACATCTGTGGATGACTCCACAGGTCAGTGATAGGAATGTATAAGGAATTAGGAAGGCAAGTGAAGACAAGACACGGATGAGTTAGAGAGTTCATTAGATAGAAAAAGAGAATGCTGCTTCCGTTCAAGAATTAAAACACTGCCTGTTTCAAAGAGCAGTAGCACAGAAGGACTTGATGATAGGCTTAAGCCACGTACACGAAGCTCAGCAAAAGCCCTTCCAAGGGCTCCAACTTCAGGCCCTGCAGGCTCAGCTGTTTCTTCTCCCGGCTGGGATTCGTGCTGAGCTCCACCACAACTTCGGGGGGCAGGTGGGCGTGCGCTATGGAGACGGTACTCTCTTGGGCCTCGAAGTTGAGCACCGCCAGGAAGCGCTTGTTCTGGTCCCAGACCCGCAAGTAGGAGAAGACCCCTGGGCTGGAACTGCATATAATCTTTTTTGTAATTTTTAAAAAATGTTTTCAAATGTCAAGCATATCTAAAACAAAATGATAAAAGTGGCTAAGCTGTTCCTCTTCCTCCTCCTCCTCTTCCTCTTCTTCTTCTTCCTTCTCTTTCTCTTCTTCCTTCTCTTCCCATTGTTCCTCCTCTACTTCCTCTTCTTCCTCCTCCTCTTCCTCCTCTGCTTCTTCTTTGTCTTCCTCCTCCCCATCGGTGGGGACGTCTGGAGGCAGACTGGCCAGCTCCTCCAGGACCACTTCCTCCTCTTCCTCCTCTAAGATGGTCTCGAGAGATGGAATGCGGCTAGCCAGCCTCCCCCTCTGGCCCTTCTGGGGGCGCACCACAGCCCTCCTTTCGGCCGAGATACAAGAGAACAAACTCTTTAACCTCTTCCAGAAGCTTCTACGCTTTCGTGGAATACTTAGTAGAAGCTTTTCCTCCTCCGTTTGAATGTCTCCAACACGATGGGGCCTCTGGAAAGGTAGTCTCCAGCGTGGCATGGCTGTAAGAAAAACAAGAACAGACTTAGCAAGTGTTATATGGATTAAAACAAAGAACTATACAATTTTCGAAATATCCTCCACTAAAGCACACACCTTTCCCCCCCAATCCCGCCTCGCTCTTCCCACCCGTGAACCCCCAGCCATGACTCCCGACATAGCATCTAACAATACTAGGCCTGGGCGGTTTCGTTCGTTAATTTTGTAATTCGTTAAATATTCGTTAATTTTAACAATTACAAAACGATTACAAAACATATTTTCAAACCCGGAAGTGTTTTTAAATATCGAAACGGCATCCTCCATCTTTTTTACGGGCTTCCGCCCGTTTCGGAAATGACGTTTTAGGGATGGAGGATGCTGGGTGCGCCGGGAGCCAATCCTGCGCTCCCAAGCACCGTGGCTGATTGTGATTGGGCGGGCTGCCCTTTAAAAGCGGCTCCGCGTGGCCGCATTGCTCACTGCGAAGGAGACGGGAGGTGCGGGAGGGAGGCTTGATGGTTGGCTCTGTCTTGGCTGCTTGCTTGCATTCATTCATTCATTCATTCATTCATTGCTTGTGCTTGCATTCATTCATTCATTCATTGCTGGGAGCAGCGGGGAGGCTTTGCCCTGTTTTCGCCCCACAACAGGGTAGGGCAAGCATTTTGTTAATTTTCCATTTTTAAATATTTCTGAAAAATATCTTTTTCTTTTATTCTTAAAAAAATTCAAAAAATATTCTAAAAAAAGAAAAGACCCTTGTGTGCCTGTGTGTGTGAGTTTGTCCCTGTCCTGTGGCTGTGTTCGCTCCACAACAGGGCAAGCATTGTTAATTTTCCATTTTTAAATATTTCTGAAAAATATCTTTTTCTTTTATTCTTAAAAAAATTCAAAAAATATTCTAAAAAAAGAAAAGACCCTTGTGTGCCTGTGTGTGTGAGTTTTTCCCTGTCCTGTGGCTGTGTTCGCTCCACAACAGGGCAAGCATTGTTAATTTTCCATTTTTAAATATTTCTGAAAAATATCTTTTTCTTTTATTCTTAAAAAAATTCAAAAAGTATTCTAAAAAAAGAAAAGACCCTTGTGTGCCTGTGTGTGTGAGTTTGTCCCTGTCCTGTGGCTGTGTTCGCTCCACAACAGGGCAAGCATTGTTAATTTTCCATTTTTAAATATTTCTGAAAATATTTATAAATAAATATTTCAAAAAAATTCAAAAAATATCCTAAAAACGAAATTAACGAAATTTCGTAAATACTGAACTTTTTCAAAGGAAAATTTTGTAATTATTTTAAATATCGAAACGCAAAAACCCCCCAAATACAAATCGATTTTAGAAACAAATTTTTGCGTTGTTACCCAGGCCTAAACAATACCCAAGGCTCAAATTGTTAACAAACCCCTCATCAGGTTCTTGTGGGGTTTTTTCGGGCTATAGGGCCATGTTCTAGAGTAGGGCTGTCCAACCACGGAAAAATTTGTTTCTAAACTCGATTCGTTTTTAGGCGGTTTTTGCGTTTCGTTATTTAAAAGAATTCCGAATTTTTTCTTTTAAAAAGTTCGATATTTACGAAATTTTGGAAATTACGAAACAATTTCGAAACAATAACAAATCGATTCGTTAATGGCGGACGCGATTGCGCAATACGCTAAAAAACCCTCCAAATGGGACAGGAGGAACTTCTGAAGCTTCCCTCTCCCTCTGTTGTTGACTGTTGGTGTGATAATTATATTTTTTATCACTGATAAAACAAACAACAACTATAAAACTTGCACCAGACATACGGAAACAATTACGAAACAATTACGAAACAATTACGAAACAATTACGAAATAAATTTTAAAAATTCGTTTCGATTTTAAGTTGCTCCTGAATGGTTCAATATCGCTTCGTTATAAAAAAAATAACGAATTGATAACAAATTACGAAATTAACGAACATAACCGCCCAGCCCTATTCTAGAGGCATTTCTCCTGACGTTTCGCCTGCATCTATGGCAAGCATCCTCAGAGGTAGTGAGGTCTGTTGGAAATAGGACAATGGGTTTATATATCTGTGGAATGACTGGGGTGGGGCAAAGAGCTCTTCTCTGCTGGAGCTAGGTGTGAATGTTTCAGCTGATCACCTTCATTAGCATTTGAAGGCCTGCCTGAGCCTGGGAAAACCTTTTGTTGAGAGGTGTTAATCTGTGCCTGGTTGTTTCCTCTCTGTTGTTGTGCTGTTGTAATTTTAGAGTTTTTTAATACTGGTAGCCAGATTTTGTTCATTTTCATGGTCTCTTCCTTTCTGTTGAAATTGTCCACATGCTTGTGGATTTCAATGGCTTCTCTGTGTAGTCTGACATGGTGGTTGTGAGAGTGGTCCAGCATTTCTGTGTTCTCAAATCATATGCTGTGTCCAGGCTGGTTCATCAGGTGCTCTGCTATGGCTGACTTCTCTGGTTGAAGGAGTCTGCAGTGCCTTTCATGTTCCTTGATTCGTGTCTGGGCAATGCTGCCTTTGGTGGTCCCTATATAGACTTGTCCACAGCTGCATGGTACACGGTAGACTCTTGCAGAGGTGAGAGGATCCCTCTTGTCCTTTGCTGAACGTAGCATTTGTTGGATTTTCTTGGTGGGTTTGCAGATTGTTTGTATGTTGTGTTTCCTCATCAGCTTCCCTATGCGGTCAGTGGTTCCCTTGATGTATGGCAGGAACACTTTTCCTCTGGGTGGATCTTCATCTTGACTCTCGTGGCTTGTTCTTGGTCTTGCAGCTCTTCTGATGTCTGAGGTGGAGTCTCCATTGGCCTGGAGAGCCCGGTTGAGGTGGTTCAGTTCATCTTGGAGGAGGTGGGGTTCGCAGATTCTTTTTGTACGGTCTGCCAAGGCTTTAATGGTGCTTCTTTTTTGACTTGGGTGATGGTTGGAGTTTTCATGTAGCATATTATGCTTCTTTGATAGCGTCTGCTAGCTCATTCCCGACAAAATTGTTCAAAATAATTTGATCTCTAACGACGGTTCCTACTGTCCCAAAAAGTGGTGATCAGGCCCCTTCAGCCGAGGATTTTCACAGCTATTTTGCAGACAAGATCTCGCTATTTTGCCGGGATCTCCCTGCCACAATTGATACAGTGAGAGAACTTGAGACTCCGTGGCCACTTGCTGGGCCCATCCTCGACCGGTTCATCCCGTTGGACGCAGAGGCTGTCGATAGGCTCATAGCTGCAGCTAGACCGACCACTTGCTCCCTCGATCCGTGTCCCTTTTGATTGGTGAAATCCTGCTTGGAGGGATTACGCGACCCTCTGTTGAAGATCATAAACAGCTCCCTTGAGCAAGGAGTCTTTCCAGAGGGTTTAAAAGAGGCGGTGGTCTCTCTCTCCCCTGCTGAAGAAACCAGATTTAGATCCTTCGGTTCCCTCCAGTTACCGCCCAGTTTCGAATCTCTCGTTCCTGGGCAAGGTGATGGAGAGGGCAGCAGCGGAGCAGTTGCAGCAATTCCTAGACAACACAGCCGGACTAGATCCTTTCCAGTCCAGCTTCCATGCGGGGCTCGGGACAGAGACTGTGCTGGTCTCCATCACGGATCACTTTTGATGCCAGCTTGACCAGGGCGGGTCAGCGCTGCTTATGCTATTGGATCTCACAGCAGCATTTGACACAGTCGACCACAATCTCTTGACCCACCGCCTTGCTGTCACTGGAGTCAGGGGGAGAGCTCCTTTCTTCACAACCGTGGACAGCGAGTGGAGAGGGGAGGCCTGGTCTCTGAGAGGTCCCCCCTCTCTTGTGGGGTTCCTCAGGGGGCCATTCTCTCCCCTCTGTTGTTTAACATCTCTATGCGACCACTTGCTCAGCAGGTTCGAGGTTTTGGGCTGGAGTGTTATCAGTACGCCGATGACACTCAGCTGGTGCTGAAGATGGAAGGCCGACCGGACTCTGTACCCGATAGTTTCCATCAGTGCCTCGAGGCCGTGACTGGATGGCTGCGTGCCAGCAGGTTGAGGGTGAATCCAGCAAAGATGGGGATCCTATGGCTGGGTCAACCAGGCAGTGGGGACATCCAGCTGCCTACCCTGGATGGCGAGGCGCTACGCCCATCATCATTGGTCAAGAGTCTGGGAGTCCTTTTGGACCCTCTGCTGACGATGGAGGCCCAGGTCTCCGCCGTGAGCAGAACCGCCTTCTTTCACCTGCGGCAGGCTAGACGGCTGGCCCCCTCCCTGTCCAGGGACAACCTAGCTACGGTGATCCAGGCTACGGTCATCTCAAGACTGGACTACTGTAACGCCCTCTACATTGGCCTTCCTCTGTCGGTGATCCGAAAGCTCAAGTTGGTACAAAATGCAGCTGCTCGGCTTCTTGCGGGAATTCCGATGAGATGCCACATAACCCCAATCTTACTACAGCTGCATTGGTTACCAATTGAGCACCGGATCACTTTCAAAGGGATGGTACTCACCTTTAAGGCCTTGCATGGTCTGGGGCCGATGTACCTGAGGGACCGCCTCACCCCCTACCAACCCCAGAGATCCCTCTGTTCTGAGGACCAAGATCTATTGGAAGTCCCCAGTGTCAAGACCTTGCATCTTTCTGTTGGTCACGGGGGTTCTGTGTGGGAAGTTTGCCCCAATTCTGTCGTTGGTGGGGTTCAAAATGCTCTTTCATTGTAGTGAACTATAAATCTCAGTAACTACAAATCCCAAATGTCAAGGTCTATTTCCCCCAAACTCCATCTGTGTTCGTATTTGGGCATAAGGAATATTTGTGCCAAGTTTGGTCCAGATCCATCATTGTTTGAGTCCACAGTCCTCCCTGGATGTAGGTCAACTACAACTCCCAAACTCAATGTCAATAACCACCAAACTCTTCTAGTGTTTTCTGTTGGTCATGGGAGTCCTGTATGCCCTGGTTTGTTCAATTATATCATGCTATTTGATTGTAGGTGAACTATAAATCCCAGCAACTACAATTCCCTATCTATCTATCTATCTATCTATCTATCTATCTATCTATCTCTATGTCTGGATGGCTCTTTGTCAGGAGGACTTTGACGACGTTTTCTTGCCCTGTTGAACAGAGCTGGACTGGATGGCCTTAAGTATTTTCTGATGGTCATGGGGGTTCAGTGTGGGAAGTTTGCCCCGATTCTGTCGTTTGTGGGGTTCAGAATGCTTTTTGATTGTAGGTGAACTGTGAATCCCAGTGACTGCAACTCTCAAATGTCAAGGTCTATTTCCCCCAAATGCCATCTGTGTTCATATTTGGCCATATTGTGCGCTTGTGCCAAGTTTGGTCCAGATCCATCATTGTTTGAGTCCACAGTGCTCTCTGGATGTAGGTGAACTATAATTCCCAAACTCAAGGTTAATGCCCACCAAACCCTTCCAATATTTTCTGTTGGTCATGGAAGTTCTGTGTGCCAAGTATGGTTCAATTCTATCATTGGTGGAGTTCAGAATGCTCTTTGATTGTGTTGTTGTTGTTGTTCATTCGTTCAGTCGTCTCCGACTCTTCGTGACCTCATGGACCAGTCCACGCCAGAGCTCCCTGTCGGCCCTCACCACCCCCAGCTCCTTCAAGGTCAGTCCAATCACTTCAAGGATGCCATCCATCCATCTTGCCCTTGGTCGGCCCCTCTTCCTTTTGCCTTCTACTTTCCCCAACATCATTCCCTTCTCTAGGCTTTGCTGTCTCCTCATGATGTGGCCAAAGGACTTCAACTTTGTCTCTAGTCTCCTTCCCTCCAATGAGCAGCCGGGCTTTATTTCCTGGAGGATGGACTGGTTGGATCTTCTCGCAGTCCAAGGCACTCTCAGCACTTTCCTCCAACACCACAGCTCAAAAGCATCTCTCTTCCTTCGCTCAGCCTTCCCGACGGTCCAGCTCTCACATCCGTAGGTGACTACAGGGAATACCATGGCTTTGACTAGGCAATGGATCTTTGTTGCCAGTCTGATGTCTCTACTCTTTACTATTTTATCGAGACTGGACATTGCTCTCCTCCCAAGAAGGAAGCGTCTTCTGATTTCCTGGCCACAATCTGCGTCTGCAGTCATCTTTGCGCCTAGAAATACAAAGTCTGTCACGGCCTCCACATTTTCTCCCTCTATTTCTCAGTTGTCAATCATTCTTGTTGCCATAGTCTTGGTTTTTTTGACGTTTAGCTGCATCCCGGCTTTTGCGCTTTCTTCTTCCACCTTGATTAGAAGGCTCCTCAGCTCCTCCTCGCTTTCGGCCATCAGAGTGGTGTCATCTGCATATCTGAGGTTGTTAATGTTTCTTCCATCAATTTTCACCCCAGCTTTGCATTCCTCAAACCCCGCACATCCTCGCATGATGTGTTCTGCATACACGTTAAAAAGGTTGGGTGAGAGGATGCAGCCTTGCCGGACGCCTTTCCCAATCTTGAACCAGTCTCCTGTTCCATGGTCAGTTCTGACTGTGGCTACTTGGTCCTTGTACAGATTCCTCAGGAGAGAGGGAAGGGGGCTTGGGATGCCCATCCCACCAAGAACTTGCCACCATTTATTATGATCCACACAGTCAAAGGCTTTAGAATAGTCAATGAAGCAGAAATAGATGTTTTTCTGAAACTCCCTGCCTTTCTCCCTTCTCCAGCATCCGGATATTGGCAATCTGGTCTCTCATTCCTCTGCCTTTTCTAAACCCAGCTTGAACATCCGGCAACTCTCGCTCCATGTCTTGCTGGAGTCTTCTTCCTTGCAGGATCTTGAGCATTCCCTTACTGGCATGATGAGAAATAAGGGCCACTGTACGGAAGTTTGAGCAGTCTTTCGCATTTCCCTTTTTTGGTTGTTTTGTTGTTCATTCGTTCAGTTGTCTCCGACTCTTCGTGACCTCATGGACCAGTCCACGCCAGAGCTCCCTGTCGGCCGTCACCACCCCCAGCTCCCTCAAGGTCAGTCCAGTCACTTCAAGGATGCCATCCATCCATCTTGCCCTTGGTCGGCCCCTCTTCCTTTTTCCTTCCATTTTCCCCAGCATAATTGTCTTCTCTAAGCTTTCCTTTCTTCTCATGATGTGGCCAAAGGACTTCATCTTGGCCTCTAGTCTCCTTCCCTCCAGTGAGCAGCCGGGCTTTATTTCCTGGAGGATGGACTGGTTGGATCTTCTCGCAGTCCAAGGCACTCTCAGCACTTTCCTCCAGCACCACAGCTCAAAAGCATCTCTCTTCCTTCGCTCAGCCTTCCCTAAGGTCCAGCTCTCACATCCGTAGGTGACTACAGGGAAGACCATGGCTTTGACTAGGCAATGGATCTTGGTTGCCAATCTGATGTCTCTACTCTTTATTTTACTATTTTATTTTTTTGGTTGTAGGTGAACTATAAATCCCAGCAACTACAACTCCCAAATGACAAAATCATCATTTTTTGATTGATGGTCACTCCTTGTGGTTCTGAGACGTTTTGTTGCCAAATTTGGTGTGATTTCGTTCATTGGTTCTTTTGTTTTTAAGGTACTCATTATGCACAGAGCATTTATATATATAGATAGATAGATAGATAGATAGATAGATAGATAGATGGGTGTTTGTTCTTAATAAAAATTGCACTTTATGAGATGATGATCATTACTTTTTCTCTTCAAACTAACAAAGTCTTAGCACTGAAATCCCAAGGGGAAAAAAGGTATTTTATTTCCAGTTTTGCATTTGCCTTACTTGATGGTGTGGTGATAGGATTTAAGAAGATGAGAAGTTTTGTATGGAAGGACTGCTCCTGGTTCAGCCACGATCTAACCTGAGGAAATAGAATGAGACACAAAGAAGCACAGGCTTAATTTGTAGGATATTTCTTAAAAGTTCAGTATAATTCAGCATCTATCTACAAATCAGTTGCAAGAAAATGTATTGTCGAAGGCTTTCATGGCCGGAATCACTGGGTTGTTGTAGGTTTTTTCGGGCTATATGGCTATGGTCTAGAGGCATTCTCTCCTGACGTTTCGCCTGCATCTATGGCAAGCATCCTCAGAGGTAGTGAGGTCTGTTGGAACTAGGAAATGAGCAGGGTGGGACAAAGGACTCTTGTCTGCTGGAGCTAGGTGTGAATGTTTCAACTGACCACCTTGATTAGCATATAATGGTCTGACAGTGCCTAGAGCAAACCTTTGTTAAGAGGTGATTAGGTGTCCTTAGAATCATAGAATCAAAGAGTTGGAAGAGACCTCATGGGCCATCCAGTCCAACCCCATTCTGCCAAGAAACAGGAATATTGCATTCAAATCACCCCTGACAGATGGCCATCCAGCCTCTGTTTAAAAGCTTCCAAAGAAGGAGCCTCCACCACACTCCGGGGCAGAGAGTTCCACTGCTGAACGGCTCTCATGTTCAGAGGAAGAACTTCCTTTAGAGATTGTCGGGAGAGCTTTGATAGTATTTCCTTAATGGTAAAAAGGGCTTGAGCTAGATGGCCTTTGGAGTTCCTTTCCAACTTTAATACAATATAGATTGCCTGGGAGCTTCCAAAGAAGGAGCCTCCACCACAGAGAGTTCCACTGCTGAACGGCTCTCACAGTCAGGAAGTTCTTCCTCGTGTTCAGATGGAATCTCCTCTCTTGTAGTTTGAAGCCATTGTTCTGCGTCCTAGTCTCCAAGGAAGCAGAAAACACGCTTGCACCCTCGGCTTCCTCCCACATATTTATACATGGCTATTAGGCTTGTTTGATCGTGTTCATTAGTTTCTAAAGTCGTTATTAATTCGTATTTAAATAAGCTTACGATCCAATATCGAGCCATGCAGGAATAGTGTGAAGAGTAATTAAGAATCGAAACAATTTTTCCAAATTTTCGTAATTATTTCGTAATTATTTTGTAATTATTAAGACGGCAAAGAAGGAGAGAAAAGGTGCCAGCGTTGCCTTTCCTCCCCATCCTCCTCCTCCTCCTCCTCCTGGAGATATTTTATTATCTTATTACTTATTTTATTATTTTACTTTATTATTTTATTTTATAATTTTATTTTATTTTATTATTTTATTATTTTATTGATTTTAAGTGATTTTAATTTGTATTTTTACTAACTTAATGTATTTTAATTTCAGAAGTTCCCCCTGTCCTGTTTGGAGGTGATTTTAGCGCATTGGGAAATTGCGTCCGCCATTAACGAATCGCTAGGTTCTTGTGGGTTTTTTCGGGCTATAGAGCCATGTTCTAGAGGCATTTCTCCTGACGTTTCGCCTGCATCTATGGCAAGCATCCTCAGAGGTAGTGAGGTCTGTTGGAATTAGGACAATGGGTTTGTATATCTGTGGAATGGCTGGGTTGGGGCAAGGAGCTCTTCTCTGCTGGAGCTAGGTGTGAATGTTACAGCTGATCACCTTCATTAGCATTTGAAGGCCTGCCTGAGCCTGGGAAAATCTCTTGCTGGGAGGTGTTAATCTGTGCCTGGTTGTTTCCTCTCTGTTGTTTTGCTGTTGTAATTTTAGAGTTTTTTAATACTGGTAGCCAGATTTTGTTCATTTTCACGGTCTCTTCCTTTCTGTTGAAATTGTCCACATGCTTGTGGATTTCAATGGCTTCTCTGTGTAGTCTGACATGGTGGTTGTTGGTGTGGTCCAGCATTTCTGTGTTCTCAAATAATATGCTGTGTCCAGGCTGGTTCATCAGGTGCTCTGCTATGGCTGACTTCTCTGGTTGAAGGAGTCTGCAGTGCCTTTCATGTTCCTTGAACATGGCTCTATAGCCCGAAAAAACCCACAAGAACCTAGTGATTCCAGCCATGAAAGCCTTCGACAATACATTAACAAATCGATTCGTAATTAACGAGATTTCGTAAATTTCGAAATTTCGAAATCTTAAATTTTGGAAGTCCTCAGAAATTCGAAACGCTGGCGCCCCCTGGAAACAAAGTGAGTTTAGAACCAATTTTTTTCTTGATCAAACAAGCCTAATGGCTATCATGTCTCCTCTCAGCCTTCTCTTCTTCAGGCTAAACAAGCCCAGCTCCTTAAGCCGCTCCTCATAGGGCTTGTTCTCCAGACCCTTCGTCATTTGAGTCGCCCTCCTCTGGACACATTCCAGCTTGTCAATATCTCTCTTCAGTTGTGGTGCCCAGAATTGGACACAATATTCCAGATGTGGTCTAACCAAAACAGAATAGAGGGGTAGCATTACTTCCTTAGATCTAGACACTATGCTCCTATTGATGCAGGCCAAAATCCCATTGGCTTTTTTTGCTGCCACATCACATTGTTGGCTCATGTTTAACTTGTTGTCCACGAGGACTCCAAGATCTTTTTCACACGTAGTGCTCTCGAGCCAGGCATCGTCCCCCATTCTGTATCTTTGCATTTCGTTTTTCCTGCCAAACTGGAGTATCCTGCATTTGTCCCTGTTGAACTTCATTTTGTTAGTTTTGGCCAATCATCTCTCTAATCTGTCAAGATCGTTCCTTGTTTGTTTCCTCTCTGTTGTGGTGCTGTTGTAATTTTAGAGTCATTCCACAGATATAAAAACAAACAAACCAGACCTGAATTCCAAAGAAGCACAAGCCAAAAAACCCGAAGGACAGCAAGACACAAGAGCCACCTCCTGTCTCTCTCGCCAACGGTCAACAGTGAGATTCCAGGGCCAACAGCCTTTCCCTGGAATGTCAGCAACGCATCAGAATGGTCTCCATGGCTCCTCCCTGAAGGTTCCAACTGACATCCCCAGGATTCAATAGATTGACTTATTGATTTATCGTGTCTGAAGCAAGTTGAGGGTGCAGTCAAAATGCATAATAAAATAATATATAATAATATATTCAATTATAAAATAATATAATAAAAAGTATTATATTATAATCAGAAATACTAATATAATTATATTATGATATATGACATTATAATACAATAATATATTACAATACAAAATGATATCATAAAAATAATATAAGAATATATAATAATAATAATGGTATTATATCATTGGGGAACCCCCGGTGGCACAGTGGGTTAAAGCACTGAGCTGCTGAGCTTGTTGATCGAAAGGTCGCAGGTTCGATTCCGGGGAGCGGTGTGAGCTTCCGCTGTCAGCCCTAGCTTCTGCCAACCTAGCAGTTCAAAAACATGCAAATGTGAGTAGATCAATAGGTACTGCTCCGGCGGGAAGGTAAGGGCGCTCCATGCAGTCATGCCGGCCACATGACCTTGGAGGTGTCTACGGACAATGCCGGCTCTTCGGCTTAGAAATGGAGATGAGCACCACACCCCAGAGTCAGACATGACTGGACTTAATGTCAGGGGACTACCTTTACCTTTTTATATCATTATCAAAACCATTTTTTGAGTGATGGTCACTCCTTGGGTTAGTAGGTGTGCCGTCGCGCCTGGGGCTATAGAGAAAGAGGCATGGACGTGACTGCTTTCCCCAGGGGATTGCTTTCATAGAATCATAGAATCATAGAATCAAAGAGTTGGAAGAGACCTCATGGGCCATCCAGTCCAACCCCATTCTGCCAAGAAGCAGGAATATTGCATTCAAATCACCCCTGACAGATGGCCATCCAGCCTCTGCTTAAAAGCTTCCAAAGAAGGAGCCTCCACCACACTCCGGGGCAGAGAGTTCCACTGCTGAACGGCTCTCACAGTCAGGAAGTTCTTCCTAATGTTCAGATGGAATCTCCTCTCTTGTAGTTTGAAGCCATTGTTCCGCGTCCTAGTCTCCAAGGAAGCAGAAAACAAGCTTGCTCCCTCCTCCCTGTGGCTTCCTCTCACATATTTATACATGGCTATCATATCTCCTCTCAGCCTTCTCTTCTTCAGGCTAAACATGCCCAGTTCCCCAAGCCGCTCCTCATAGGGCTTGTTCTCCAGACCCTTGATCATTTTAGTCGCCCTCCTCTGGACACATTCCAGCTTGTCAATATCTCTCTTGAATTGTGGTGCCCAGAATTGGACACAATATTCCAGATGTGGTCTAACCAAAGCAGAATAGAGGGGTAGCATGACTTCCTTAGATCTAGACACTATGCTCCTATTGATGCAGGCCAAAATCCCATTGGCTTTTTTTGCCGCCACATCACATTGTTGGCTCATGTTTAACTTGTTGTCCACGAGGACTCCAAGATCTTTTTCACACGTACTGCTCTCGAGCCAGGCATCGTCCCCCATTCTGTATCTTTGCATTTCATTTTTTCTGCCAAAGTGGAGTATCTTGCATTTGTCACTGTTGAACTTCATTTTGTTAGTTTTGGCCCATCTCTTTAATCTGTCAAGATCGTTTTGAATTCTGCTCCTGTCCTCTGGACTATTGGCTATCCCTCCCAATTTGGTGTCGTCTGCAAACTTGATGATCCTGCCTTCTAGCCCTTCATCTAAGTCATTAATAAAGATGTTGAACAGGACCGGGCCCAGGATGGAAGCCTGCGGCACTCCACTTGTCACTTCTTTCCAAGATGAGGAGGAAGCATTAGTGAGCACTCTCTGTGTTTGTCCATTTAACCAATTACAGATCCACCTCACCGTAGTTTTGCCTAGCCCACATTGGACTAGTTTCCTTGCCAGAAGGTCATGGGGGACCTTGTCGAAGGCCTTACTGAAATCCAGGTACGCTACATCCACGGCATTCCCCGCATCTACCCAGCTTGTAACTCTATCGAAGAAAGAGATCAGATGAGTCTGGCATGACTTGTTTTTGATAAATCCATGTTGACTATTAGCGATGACTGCATTTGTTTCTAAGTGTTTGCAGACCGCTTCCTTAACAATCTTTTCCAGAATCTTGCCCGGTATCGACGTGAGGCTGACCGGACGGTAGTTGTTTGGGTCATCCTTTTTTCCCTTCTTGAAGATTGGGACCACATTGGCCCTCCTCCAATCTGCTGGAACTTCTCCCGTTCTCCAAGAACTCTCAAAGATGGTTGCCAATGGTTCCGAAATGACTTCCGCTAGTTCCTTCAATACTCTGGGGTGTAGTTGATCTGGCCCTGGGGACTTGAACTCATTAAGAGCGGCCAGGTATTCCTGGACGACTTCTTTCCCAATTTGGGGTTGGATGTCCTCCAATCCCTCATCTTGCCCTCCTTTAGGGAAACTGGAACTCCCAAGGACCAGAACACAACAGTTAACTTGAAATGGTGTTTATTGTTAACAGTTAGCTTTCTTTCTTAGGTACAAACTTTATGTTTCAACGGGGAAAACCACTTTATAAACTCTAAGTTCAGGGTCCCAGGAGTAACAAGCTGAGAAGCTTTTCCTGTTCCCTCTCTCTCAATGGCTATGGATGCCGGAGCAAACCACAAGCCCAGTTCAGTGGCCTAAGCTGAAGGACAAGACCTTCCTATGGTGCCACAGAACCGGTGTGAAGGCGCCTGAGATCTTCACAATTCTATTCAGGGTGGTCTGAACATAAAGAATAAGACTCAGGGGAAATAAACCTAAGAACTGGTAGTAAAAAATGCCTTGACCAGGGGCTTTTGGGCCAAGCTTTTGGACACGTCCATCCAATGAGTCTTTTACTGAGGTAAAAAAGGTGAGGGAGAAACCTTCCCTTTCTCCCTTGGAAGGGGCGGAGCCTAAACAACTGAACTGGGGAAAACAAACCAATTGGCGTACAACAACAATAAATTGACAGCTATAGTAACCAATGAAATTTAACTATACATGTACAAGGTAGACAGAAATAAAATGGCAGTTTAAAATCCTGCAACTAACAGTTCAAAATATATGAGGCGCCACACGCGCCGTCACACTCCCGGCCTAGATTTCCGGACTTTCGGAAATCTAAACCAAATAAAGTTAAACACCTTTAACTATTATAACTTTAAGACTGTATGTCTTGCGAAAATAACAGGATTTATAAACACAGGATCTAATCTTTGCTCTCTTTAGTCTACCTCCAACCCTAAGGAGACCCTCATAGTCTAGGAAGGGGTACAAGTCTTTTAAACAACTATTTTTGGGCAAGGCAACCTTTTTGTTGGAAACAACCTTAACTTGGCCTTGCGCACTCTATTGTCTGAGCTCGGATATAACTTAGAAACAAAAACCCTTAGTCCAATGGTGTCTGGGAGTGTCCTTTTCTTTAAGTTATTTCTTCTGAGAAACAATGTCTTTGAGTGGATCAGGATGACTGTTGAGGCTTTAGAAAGATATTGGGGCTGAATTGCAACAATGTTTTGCTGAATTGCACCAATGTTTTTCGTAGTGACACTTCTTCAACGTTGAGGACAGGAGAAGGCTCATCCATGTCTTTAGTGAGGTCTTCCTGCTTTTGTTCACGGTAACCATGCTTGGATTTGGTGTAAGGAATAGAAGGCCCTTTCTTGGCATTCTTCTTTTTAGCTTCTGGAGTTGGTGAAGGGGAGGGAGAACGCTTCCTTTTCTTATAGTTCCATCCCTTCTTGTCCTGCCGGTCTGAATCAGGGCTATTAACTTCATCAGTGAGAGTTTTGGCAGATATTTTCTTCCTACGTGAGATAGGACTCTTCTCATCATTGATTTGCCCTTGAAGCATGTAGTATTCTCTCGTTTCATCAGGCGGCCATTTGTGCTCTATCAGGTTTTCCACTGGAAAGTAGCTAAAGCTGAAATCTTGGCTTGGAGTTTCACAACTTTGTGAACTGTCCCCTGAGCCCATTCGTCTTCTTTTAGATGGTTGGCTGCCATCGTTTGAATTTTCTTCAGTAACATCCTTGAAGGACTGGGCTGCAGGAGTGGCCTGGTCGCTGTCACATGCCCGTGGGGACAGAACGGCCGTCATCACCGCCGACGGCTGTGGCGAGAAAGGTCCACCATCGGTCTCTTCCTCCTCCTCCGCACACGCAGTGGCTAGTTCGGCGTAGTTGCTGCTGAAAAGGTCTTCCACAAACTGGGTAATCTGGGTCTTCACCTTCGGATCCTTCAGCATCCTTCTTCTTAAGGACAGGAGACGATGAAGGGCAACATCTCTGTTGTTGGGTAGAGATGGTCTTTCCGGTTTGAAAGGTAAAGGTGCTATCCAATTACCTTGGAGGTCTTGAGTGACTTGGTGGTTCATCATCTCAAGGAACTTCTGTGCATTTTTCGAGAAGGCTGTTTGCTCATCTCTCTCTGTGACTTCGAAGATGGAAGAGTAATCGGGTATTACTCCCTGGCAACAAACTGAGATGTGGCTGGCACATCCTTGCATTAGTGAAGGTCTTTTAGTGACAGGCTGGAACATCTTGTTCAGGCAGACTGGGCCTAACACAGTCCATTCTAAAGGCAACTTCTGGGCAATGGGTGATCCCTTAGGACCTTCAATCTGGTTGCTAATACGGAACAGTATGGGGCAATCCGCGCCGATAAGCATGACGATGTCTGTTTCCAAGTCTAGAGCTGGAATTAGATCTTGGATGCCTTTGAGATGAGGATGGGCTTGAACCACCTCCTTTGTGGCTATTTGTTCTTTGTTCCTGGGGATCAGGCTGCATTCTATAAGGTCAGGAAGTTCGTAACTGGCCTTTTGTCCAAAGGGTGAAATTTTGAACCTAGTTGCAACTCTGCCACACATCTTGTTCCTTCCAGAGCAAGTGGACATGGTGTATTCCACTTGGTCTTGGTGTGAAGGTCGAACATGTCGAAGAACTCTGGGGTTGCAAGCAATGCATCACTTTGGGCATCCAGGGCGACGTAGACCTTTTTCCGATTCCACGGCTGCTTGTCTGGATACACCTCCGCCAGGCAGATTGGATGACAAATTCTGGGCTTGATGTTACTTTGACAAAGCTTCGTGCAGGCAACGGCAGGAGCCTTGAGGGCTACCTGAGGTTCTGTAGGCTTTTGGTCCTTCACTTCTTTGGTCACTTCTTTGACAGGGGACTTTGTATTTGCTCTGAGTTGAGGGGAATCAAAATTATGCATTGCGGAGCAATGCTTGAGGCTGTTGCAATGTTGACATTTCACCTTTTCTTTACAGTCTTTGGAGAAGTGAATAGTGGAGCCACAACATCTGAAACACACCTTGGCCTTCTGAACTATTTGAAGCCGCTCTTTATAGGGCTTCTTCGCGAACTCTCTGCATTCAGCTAGGCTGTGTGGCCTCTGATGAATGGGACAGGTAATGCTGCTGTTGCCAACTGGTTGAACTGAAGCTGGAGGAGTAGTGTCTGTCATCTTGACACTCAAGTTCCTTTTAAGTTCTTTGCCCTGCACTTTGTCTTCTTTGGAGGTCTTTTCAGGCTTTAGGCCTTGGTACAAAGCGGGAAGACCTGTTTGAGGGTCATTCCTCTCACGGGCTGTTCTGGTGACAAAATCCACCAAAACGTTGAAGGGTGGGTATACATTTGCATTTGCCTCCTTGTACTTGAACACCTCTTTCCCCCAAGCTTCTCGAAAGGGAAAGGGAAGTTTGCAGAGAATGGCACTCTGCGACGTGTGCTGGTCCAGACATGCCAATCCTGGCAGCTCTGGATTTCCTTTGGCTGAAGCTAGCTCTAACAAAAGATCACTGAAGTCCCAAAGTTGTTTGTAATCTTTCATCTTCAGCGATGGGAACCTGTTGAGTCGATCCATGAGGGACGCTTCTATCTCAGTGCTCGAACCGTAGCGCTGGTCCAAGCGAGACCACGCTGTGGACAATGCTTTTTGAAGGTCTGACACGTGAGCAGCATAGAGCCTCTTTACTTGCTCGGCTGAGCTGGATCCAAGCCACGCCATAAGAAGAGACAATTCTTCATCTGCTTCTAATTTGAAATCTTGGATGGCCCTCTTGAAGGTAATTTTCCACAGAAGGTAGTCGTCTGGCCGGTCGGTAAATTTCTGGACGCCTTTGTCTCTGATATCTCTTCTGGGATTTCGCAGGAGGAAGCCCAATTGTGAGTCCGGTGTGTAGGGATACATCTGAGGAGTCTGCTGTGGTGTGACAAAGTCAATGTTCTTCGGTTGAACACGTCTCGTTATGATGGTAGGAGATGTTGAGTTCAGCAGATTGCTGGCAGGCAGCGCCTCTGAAGCTTTAATCTTCAGCGATGAAACAATTGGCTTGGTATGCAGGGATGGATGAGGTGGACCACTCCTGGCCATGCCTTGCCAATCTGAGAGAACATCTGGATCCTGCTGAAAGACGTCATCCTTTTGTTCCCACATAGACAGGTGGTATCTCTGAGGCTTAATTACAGGGATGGACTCTGACAGAGACGATGGCACCCTCCCGGCCGTGCTTTGTTGAACTTTAGGGGAATTGGCTGGCTTTGAAGTAGCGAATACTGAAACAGGTGAGCGATCTTCAAGATGATCAAAGGAGACATGACTCTGCACTACAGGTGGTTCCAGTTGCAGGTGTGCTGAAACCTTTGCAATAGACTCTTGTGTTGGCAGGAGGCTAAGGTTTTCTTGAGTTAGCTCCTGTGATAGAGCTTTGGCTAAAACGTTGGCCCTGGCTATCTTTTGTGCTGTGTCTCTTTTTGCTTGGAGCAGATCTAGGTCCCGCTGTAGCGTATCCTGCTTGGCCTTTGCCACTGCAAACTCAATTTCTCTCTGGGCCTTAGCCTGTGCTAAGTCAGCTTCCTGTTGGGCTCTCGTCTGTGCCAAAAGCAGTTCCTGCTGGGCCTTAGCCTGTTGAAGGAGGAGCTCCTCCTCTTCGAAGGCGAGGCCTTGCTTAGCCATCTCCGCAGACGCCTCTGCTTCTAAAACCTCCTTCCTAATTTCTAAACGCATAGCCTCTCTGCTATAATAGGCTGCTTTGGAAGATGTACTAAGAAATGAATGTGCAGATTGGGAGGCACTATGCCTAGATGAATGTTTGGATCTAAGGCTAGCGGCCTTAGGTAGAAGTTTGAGCAGACTGGATCTAAGGTTTACACATGGGGAGCCTTGAACCTTTTCCTCTGCACCTTTGAAGGAGGAACTAGGCTCTAATTCAAATAAAACCGCTCTGTAGTGCCTCCTCTCTTCTTGCATACTAAAAGAAATTTCTTTAGCCCTCTCTAAAGCCTCTGGGGTATTCATCTTGTTCAAAACATCAATTATTTGTTCTGCAATAACACCACCATCATTGAAGGATTTTAGAAATTCTTGTTTAAGAACCTCCCTTTCTTTTGGGCAAGTGGATGACTTCATTGAATTTGCTAAAATAGGTAGGGTCTGACAAATTTTCTTGAATTTCTGTGAAAGTTGGTTTTCCTGACGCACAAGACAGGACATCGCCTTCTGTGTGGGATGCCTTTCTCTGACAGGGTGGGGGGATTTTGCCCTCACTTGTGGGACCTCCAAGTTATGGCTTGCCATAATGCCAAATACAAAAGAAACTTATCCCACACTTTAAACAGTACAAGTGCAATGCAATTTAAGCATACAATTGCAAAGCACACAAAAAATGCAATGCAATGCTTTGAAAAGAACAATTACAAACAGCTGCCACCTCTTTAAAAGGTAAAACTTGCTTTGCTTTGCTGGTTGAAGCCACTTAGCAATGGTTGCTAAGCAGATTTTGAGCTCTAGCAGCTGCAGTCTTGCTTCTAGGGAAAGATGGGCCTAGCCTGTTTGAGAGGGAAAAACAGGCTTTACTCAAGTCCCCGGCTTGATTTGAGGCCTTGGCTCACTTCTAGGCCGCAGGGCCTGACTTGCTTGTGAGGGGGAGACAGGCTTTACTCAAGTCCCCGGCTTGATTTGAGGCCTTGGCTCACTTCTAGGCTGCAGGGCCTGACTTGCTTTGTGAAGGGAAGACAGGCTTTACTCAAGTCCCCGGCTTGATTTGAGGCCTTGGCTCACTTCTAGGCCGCAGGGCCTGACTTGCTTGTGAGGGAGAGACAGGCTTTACTCAAGTCCCCGGCTTGATTTGAGGCCTTGGCTCACTTCTAGGCCGCAGGGCCTGACTTGCTTGTGAGGGGAAAACAGGCTTTACTCAAGTCCCCGGCTTGATTTGAGGCCTTGGCTCACTTTTAGGCTGCAGGGCCTGACTTGCTTGTGAGGGGAAAACAGGCTTTACTCAAGTCCCCGGCTTGATTTGAGGCCTTGGCTCACTTCTAGGCCGCAGGGCCTGACTTGCTTGTGAGGGAAAAACAGGCTTTACTCAAGTCCCCGGCTTGATTTGAGGCCTTGGCTCACTTCTAGGCCGCAGGGCCTGACTTGCTTGTGAAGGGAAAACAGGCTTTACTCAAGTCCCCGGCTTGATTTGAGGCCTTGGCTCACTTCTAGGCCGCAGGGCCTGACTTGCTTGTGAGGGGGAGACAGGCTTTACTCAAGTCCCCGGCTTGATTTGAGGCCTTGGCTCACTTCTAGGCCGCAGGGCCTGACTTGCTTGTGAGGGGGAGACAGGCTTTACTCAAGTCCCCGGCTTGATTTGAGGCCTTGGCTCACTTCTAGGCCGCAGGGCCTGACTTGCTTTGTGAAGGGAAGACAGGCTTTACTAAGTTTCTAGGCCACAGGGCCTAACTTGCTTCTAGGGCCTGGCTGCTGCTGAGGAAAAAGACAGGCTTGTGGCTTGCTTGAGTCCCCAGCTTGATTTGAGGCTTGGAGGCCCTTCTTTTTGGCTTTATTTTTTCTTTTACTACTTCTTTAAGTAGGCTTTTTTACTACTGATCAAGGGAAGTCATATTTTTACTACTGTGCCGTCGCGCCTGGGGCTATAGAGAAAGAGGCATGGACGTGACTGCTTTCCCCAGGGGATTGCTTTCTTGCCCTCCTTTAGGGAAACTGGAACTCCCAAGGACCAGAACACAACAGTTAACTTGAAATGGTGTTTATTGTTAACAGTTAGCTTTCTTTCTTAGGTACAAACTTTATGTTTCAACGGGGAAAACCACTTTATAAACTCTAAGTTCAGGGTCCCAGGAGTAACAAGCTGAGAAGCTTTTCCTGTTCCCTCTCTCTCAATGGCTATGGATGCCGGAGCAAACCACAAGCCCAGTTCAGTGGCCTAAGCTGAAGGACAAGACCTTCCTATGGCTCATGTTTAACTTGTTGTCCACGAGGACTCCAAGATCTTTTTCACACGTACTGCTCTCGAGCCAGGCATCGTCCCCCATTCTGTATCTTTGCATTTCATTTTTTCTGCCAAAGTGGAGTATCTTGCATTTGTCACTGTTGAACTTCATTTTATTAGTTTTGGCCCATCTCTTTAATCTGTCAAGATCGTTTTGAATTCTGCTCCTGTCCTCTGGACTATTGGCTATCCCTCCCAATTTGGTGTCGTCTGCAAACTTGATGATCCTGCCTTCTAGCCCTTCATCTAAGTCATTAATAAAGATGTTGAACAGGACCGGGCCCAGGATGGAAGCCTGCGGCACTCCACTTGTCACTTCTTTCCAAGATGAGGAGGAAGCATTAGTGAGCACTCTCTGTGTTTGTCCATTTAACCAATTACAGATCCACCTCACCGTAGTTTTGCCTAGCCCACATTGGACTAGTTTCCTTGCCAGAAGGTCATGGGGGACCTTGTCGAAGGCCTTACTGAAATCCAGGTACGCTACATCCACGGCATTCCCCGCATCTACCCAGCTTGTAACTCTATCGAAGAAAGAGATCAGATGAGTCTGGCATGACTTGTTTTTGATAAATCCATGTTGACTATTAGCGATGACTGCATTTGTTTCTAAGTGTTTGCAGACCGCTTCCTTAACAATCTTTTCCAGAATCTTGCCCGGTATCGACGTGAGGCTGACCGGACGGTAGTTGTTTGGGTCATCCTTTTTTCCCTTCTTGAAGATTGGGACCACATTGGCCCTCCTCCAATCTGCTGGAACTTCTCCCGTTCTCCAAGAACTCTCAAAGATGGTTGCCAATGGTTCCGAAATGACTTCCGCTAGTTCCTTCAATACTCTGGGGTGTAGTTGATCTGGCCCTGGGGACTTGAACTCATTAAGAGCGGCCAGGTATTCCTGGACGACTTCTTTCCCAATTTGGGGTTGGATGTCCTCCAATCCCTCATCTTGCCCTCCTTTAGGGAAACTGGAACTCCCAAGGACCAGAACACAACAGTTAACTTGAAATGGTGTTTATTGTTAACAGTTAGCTTTCTTTCTTAGGTACAAACTTTATGTTTCAACGGGGAAAACCACTTTATAAACTCTAAGTTCAGGGTCCCAGGAGTAACAAGCTGAGAAGCTTTTCCTGTTCCCTCTCTCTCAATGGCTATGGATGCCGGAGCAAACCACAAGCCCAGTTCAGTGGCCTAAGCTGAAGGACAAGACCTTCCTATGGTGCCACAGAACCGGTGTGAAGGCGCCTGAGATCTTCACAATTCTATTCAGGGTGGTCTGAACATAAAGAATAAGACTCAGGGGAAATAAACCTAAGAACTGGTAGTAAAAAATGCCTTGACCAGGGGCTTTTGGGCCAAGCTTTTGGACACGTCCATCCAATGAGTCTTTTACTGAGGTAAAAAAGGTGAGGGAGAAACCTTCCCTTTCTCCCTTGGAAGGGGCGGAGCCTAAACAACTGAACTGGGGGAAACAAACCAATTGGCGTACAACAACAATAAATTGACAGCTATAGTAACCAATGAAATTTAACTATACATGTACAAGGTAGACAGAAATAAAATGGCAGTTTAAAATCCTGCAACTAACAGTTCAAAATATATGAGGCGCCACACGCGCCGTCACAGTAGGTGTCTTGTGTCTTAATTTGGCGGCAATTTGTCCAGTGGTTTTCAAGTTATGTTAATCCCACAACCAAACACCATATAGGATACTAGAGACAAAGTTGAAGTCCTTTGGCCACATCATGAGGAGACAGCAAAGCCTGGAGAAGACAATTATGCTGGGGAAGGTGGAAGGCAAAAGGAAGAGGGGCCGACCAAGGACAAGATGGATGGATGGCATCCTTGAAGTGACTGGACTGGCCTTGAAGGAGCTGGGGGTGGTGACGGCCGACAGGGAGCTCTGGCATGGGCTGGTCCATGAGGTCACGAAGAGTTGGAGACGACTGAACGAATGAACAACAAATATATATATATATATATATATATATATATATATACACACACACACACACACACATATATATACTAGCCGTCCCCTGCCACGCGTTGCTGTGGCCCACATGGGGTTCTGTGTGGAAGGTTTGGCCCAATTCTATCGTTGGTGGGGTTCAGAATGCTCTGTGATTGTAGGTGAACTATAAATCCCAGCAACTATAACTCCCAAAAGTCAAGATTCTATTTTCCCCAAACTCCACTAGTGTTCACATTTGGGCATATTGAGTATTCGTGCAGAGTTTGGTCCAGATCCATCATTGTTTGAGTCCACAGTGCTCTCTGGATGTAGGTGGACTACAACTCCAAAAGCAAAGGACACTGCACACCAAACCCTTCCAGTATTTTCAGTTGGTCATGGGAGAACTGTGTGCCAAGTTTGGTTCAATTCCATCGTTGGTGGGGTTCAGCATGCTCTTTGATTGTAGGTGAACTATAAATCCCAGAAACTGCAACTCCCAAATGACAAATCATAATTTTTGAGTGATGGTCACTCCTTGTGTTGTGAGATGTTTTGTTGCCAAATTTGGTGTGATTTCGTTGTAGGTGAACTATAATTCCCAAACTCAAGGTTAATGCCCACCAAACCCTTCCAATATTTTCTGTTGGTCATGGGAGTTCTGTGTGCCAAGTTTGGTTCAATTCTATCGTTGGGGGAGTTCAGAATGCTCTTTGATTGTAGGTGAACTATACATCCCAGCAACTACAACTCCCAAATGACGAAATCATCATTTTTTGAGTGATGGTCACTCCTTGTCTTGTGAGATGTTTTGTTGCCAAATTTGGTGTGATTTCGTTCATTGGTTCTTTTGTTTTTAAGGTACTCATTATGCACATACACACACACACACTACACACTAGCCTTCCCCCGCCACACATTGCTGTGGCCCAGTCTGTGTATTTTGTGTGTGTGTAGTTTTGTGTATACGTAGTAATGGTTTTTTTTAATGTTTTGGCTTTTTAAGTCCCTTCTGTTGTGTTTTTCGGTGTTTTTATGAGTGGTAGTCACTCGTTGGCCTGAGAGGTGTCTTGTGTCCAAATTTGGTGTCAATTCATCCAGTGGTTTTTGAGTTATGTTAATCCCACAAATGAATGATACACACATACACACTAGCCGTCCCCTGCCACGCGTTGCTGTCGTCTAATCTGTGTATATGTGCTTTGTGTGTGTATATGTTTGTGTATATATGTGTATTTGCATATATGTGTGTGTGTGGTTTTACATATGCATTGTAATTTTTTTTTTTCAAAAAATGACTTCTTAAGTCTCCTCTGCTGTGTTTTTCAGTGTTGTTATGAGATGGTCACTCGTTGGCCTGATACGTATATTGTGTCCAAATTTGGTGTAAATTTGTCCAGTGGTTTTTGAGTTATGTTAATCCCACAAACGAACATTATATACACATGTGTGTGTGTGTCTTATATAAATAAAAATGTAATGTTCGTTTGTGGTATTCACAGAACTCAAAAACCACTGGGGCAATTGGCACCAAATTTGGACACAATACACCTAACAACTTAGCAGATTGGAGGAGGGCCAATGTGGTCCCAATCTTCAAGAAGGGAAAAAAGGATGACCCAAACAATGACCAATGTCCGGTCAGCCTCACGTCGATACCGGGCAAGATTCTGGAAAAGATTGTTAAGGAAGTGGTCTACAAACACTTAGAAACAAATGCGGTCATCGCTAATAGTCAACATGGATTTATCAAAAACAAGTCATGCCAGACTCATCGGATCTCTTTTTTCGAGAGAGTTACAAGCTGGGTAGATGCGGGGAATGCCGTGGATGGAGCATACCTGGATTTCAGGAAGGCCTTCGACAAGGTCCCCCATGACCTTCTGGCAAGGAAATTAGTCCAATGTGGGCGAGGCAAAACTACGGTGAGGTGGATCAGTAACTGGTTAAATGGACGAACCCAGAGGGTGATTCTCCCCAAGGCTTCCTCTTCATCCTGGAAAGAAGTGACAAGTGGAATGCCATCCGCAGGGTTCCGTCCTGGGCCCGGTCCTGTTCAACACCTTTATTAATGACTTAGATGAAGGGCTAGAAGGCAGGATCATCAAGTTTGCAGACGACACCAAATTGGAAGGGAGAGCCAATACTCCAGAGGACAGGAGCAGGATTCAAAACGATCTTGACAGATTAGAGAGATGGGCCAAAACTAACAAAATGAAGTTCAACAGGGACAAATGCAAGATGCTCCACTTTGGCAGGAAAAACGAAATGTAAAGATACAGAATGGGGGACAATGCCTGGCTCGAGAGCAGTATGTGTGAAAAAAGATCTTGGAGTCCTCGTGGACAACAAGTTAAACATGAGCCAACAATGTCATGTGGCGGCAAAAAAAGCCAATGGGATTTTGGCCGGCATCAATAGGAGCATAGTGTCTAGGTCCAGGGAAGTAAAGCTACCCCTCTATTCCACTTTGGTTAGACCACACCTGAAATATTGTGTTCAATTCTGGGCACTACAATTCAAGAGATAGATAGATACGTTTTATTGATTGGCCTATTGGCCGTATCAAAACATTTAACACATAACACATAATTCAAGAGAGATATTGACAAGCTGGAATGTGTCCAGAGGAGGGCGACTAAAATGATAAAGAATCTGGAGAACAAGCCCTATGAGGAGTGGCTTAAGGAGCTGGGCATGTTTAGCCTGAAGAAGAGAAGGCTGATAGCCATGTATAAATATGTGAGAGGAAGCCACAGGGAGGAGGGAGCAAGCTTGTTTTCTGCTGTCCTGGAGACTAGGACGCGGAACAATGGCTTCAAACTACAAGAAAGGAGATTCCATCTGAACATTAGGAAGAACTTCCTGACTGTGAGAGCCGTTCAGCAGTGGAACTCTCTGCCCTGGAGTGTGGTGGAGGCTCCTTCTTTGGAAGCTTTTAAGCAGAGGCTGGATGGCCATTTGTCAGGGGTGATTTGAATGCAATATTCCTGCTTCTTGGCAGAATGGGGTTGAACTGGATGGCCCATGAGGTCTCTTCCAACTCTTTGATTCTATGATTCTACCTCAACATCTCTAAACTCCGGCCCAGCTTACTTGTCCGAACTTATCTGCTTCTATGTCCTGCCTCATAGTCAAAGATCCACCGGGGAGGCCCTGCTCTTGGCCCCACCAGCTTCATAAACATGGCTAGTGGGGACAAGGGACAGGGCCTTCTCGGTGGTGACCCCCCACCTGTGGAATTCACTCCCCCGTGAAATTAGATTGGTGTCCTCCCTCCTTTCTTTCAGGAAAAAGCTGAAGACATGGTTGTGGAACCAGGCTTTTGGCTAATGGACATTACAGCACTTGAACATTGACTCGGACCATATGATTGTTATAACGGAAATGGCTTCACGATTGAATAACTAATGCTTGTTTTTAATCTATTGTATTGTATGATTTCATCTTGCTATTATAATTGTAATTATTGCGGCATCGAATTGTTGCCATACCATTGCACTTAATTTCCGGGCCTCCCAGAATTTTGGGGCTTGCACAAATCTTGGCCCGGCCTTTTAAATTTTTTAATTGCCTTGAACAAGCAGGATTACTTTTAATATAGGTGTGTTATGGCGACAATTTTTATGCTTATATTTTGTTGGTTAATCTTATGGTTATGTTGTTTTTACTTTGTATGTTTTGTGATGTTACCTGGGAACCGCTCTGAGTCCCCTCGGGGAGATAGAGCGGTATATAAATATAAATATAGATCCCTTCCAGTCCGGCTTCCGTGCGGGGCACGGGACAGAGACTGTGCTGGTCTCCATCACGACTCACCTTCGATGCCAGCTTGACCAGGGCGGGTCAGCGCTGCTTCTGTTATTGGATCTCACAGCAGCATTTGACACAGTCGACCACAATCTCTTGACCCACCGCCTTGCTGTTGCTGGAGTCAGGGGGAGAGCTTTAAACTGGCTGTCCTCCTTTCTTCACAACCGTGGACAGCGAGTGGAGAAGGGAGGCCTGGTCTCTGAGAGGTCCCCTCTCTCTCTCTTGTGGGGTTCCTCAGGGGGCCATTCTCTCCCCTCTGTTGTTTAACATCTATATGCGACCACTTGCTCAGCTGGTTCGAGGTTTTGGGCTTGAGTGTTACCAGTACGCCGATGACACTCAGCTGGTGCTGAAGATGGAAGGCCGACCGGACTCTGTACCCGATTGTTTCCATCAGTGCCTCGAGGCCGTTACTGGATGGCTGCGTGCCAGCAGGTTGAGGGTGAATCCAGCAAAGACAGAGATCCTATGGCTGGGTCGACCGGGCAGTGAGGACATCCATCTGCCTACCCTGGATGGTGAGGCGCTACGCCCGTCATCATTGGTCAAGAGTCTGGGAGTCCTTTTGGACCCTCTGCTGAAGATGGAGGCCCAGGTCTGCGCTGTGAGCAGAACTGCCTTCTTTCATCTGTGGCAGGCTAGACGGCTGTCCCCCTCCCTGTCCAGGGACGACCTAGCTACGGTGATCCAGGCTACGGTCATCTCAAGACTGGACTACTGTAATGCCCTCTACATTGGCCTTCCTCTGTCGGTGATCCGGAAGCTCAAATTGGTACAAAATGCAGCTGCTCGGCTTCTTGCGGGAATTCCGATGAGATGCCACATAACCCCAATCTTACTACAGCTGCATTGGTTACCAATTGAGCACCGGATCACTTTCAAAGCGATGGGACTCACCTTTAAGGCCTTGCATGGTCTGGGGCCGATGTACCTGAGGGACCGCCTCACCCCCTACCAACCCCAGAGATCCCTCCGTTCTGAGGACCAAGATCTATTGGAAGTCCCCAGTGTCAAGACCTTGCGTCTAACCGCAACCAGATACAGAGCCTTCACAACAGTGGCACCATCACTCTGGAATACTCTGCCACCTGAAGTCCGTGCCTTGCGGGACTTATCAGCTTTCCGCAGGGCATGTAATGTTTGATATTGTTGTTTTTAAATTGTTTTAAACTGCTTTTAAATTTTGTTAGATTTTAGCTATTCTTGTAAGCCACTCCAAGTCCCAGGTGAGTGGCGGCATATAAGTTAAAATAATAAATAAATAAATAAAATAAAAACATTCAAAATCGAATTGCCAGCGCCCCCTACATCCGAAACGTGTTTAGAAACATTTTTTTCATTGATCAACCAAGCCTAATTAGCTTGTGGATGAAACACACCTATTAAAGCAACAGACTGGAATCCCGTTAAATAGAAAACAAGATCAAGATATTGATATGATCAGACTAAATAGGAAGAAGAATAAGTTTAAGAACAAGAGAGAAGGGATAGGGAAGATAAGAGGAGTAAATAGGTAAAAGATAGGAAGGGGGGAAGGAAGCGTTGCATTCCAGAGCAGGGAACGAGGCCCTAAGATAACTATCCACTACACTTGGCTGTGAAAAACAATCCTTTTTTATTGAAGAAAAATGGTTACAAAATAAAGGAAAAATGCAAGTCAAAAGCCACAGCAAAATCAGCAAACATGAATTTAAATGGGCAAAGCAAAACCAAAAGCCTCACTGGGAAATACTGGAATCTGTTAGCAATCCACTATCCGTACTTGATATCCTAGAAATCTTCCCAAACTATGGCCAGGGAACCGAGAGAACTGCCAAGGTCTTCATCAATTCTGAAACGATGCCTGAACTGAGACAATCAGCCCGGCGTATTGCAATTAAAACTCAAGAATTGGTTCCGTGAATCGGCCTTCTGTTTTGAAGCCAATGTTTTTAATTCTTGAATTCGCTAGGATCGACGCAAACTGAGTGATTTACTTCTGTCTTTCCAAATTTGGCCCCTTCTGTTGTCAGGTGCAGAAGGGAGGGAAAGTTCAAGGTCTCCCTCTGAAACATTCTCAGGAACACTGGTGCTTTCATTTTCCAAATCTACAGAAGTTCCTTCCTCACTAATTTCAGGAACATTGGCATTTTCCAAACCTACAGCAGTTTCTTCCTCACTAATTTCAGGAGCATTGGCATCAAAAGGTACATTTCCACTAGCATCAGTAAATATACTTTCATTAGCATCAGGAGGAACAAACAGAGAATCAGGTTCAAGTTCAAACTCAGGCTGAACCCCAACAGGAAGACAAAAGAAGAAGAGAAACGATAGGAGGAACAGAAGGGAAAGAAGGAAGGAGGATGAAAGAGTGGGAAAGGAGGGGGGGAAAAGAAGAAGAAATTGGAAACTACGACTGCTCGAAATCAAGAAATAGGAGCACCATGGAAGAACTAACAAACTGCACTTTTGAAAACCATGCTAGAGAAGAGTGGAAGTTACAAGCATCTGCCTGTTTTTTTGTAGTTGTTGTTTTTTGTTGTTTTTGTTGTTTTTTTCTTTTTTGCTTGCATTTGTTAAATTTTTGATTTATTATTATTATTATTATTATTATTATTATTATTATATTTTATTTTATTGTTTTCTTTTCTCTCTCCCATTTTTCTCCCTTTTTTCTCTTTCTCTCCCGCCCTTTTTCTTTTTTCTTTTTCTTTTTCTCCTTTTTCTATCTTCTCAAAACAAATATTCCTGTTTTTAATCATTGTATCTTTGAAAAATTAGTAAAAACTATTTTAAAAAATATAATACAGATGTTTGTTAGCTCCTGACACAATAAATAAATAAATAAATAAATAAATTGTATAAGCTGAATTTGTATTTTTCCCATGTTTTTAATATACATTTTATTGAGTTTTCAGATAACACAAAAAGAGGGGGAACATTTGTTGGTATAGGAAAGTAGGAAAGCATAAAGCAGGGATCAAAAACATAGATATAAAGATAAGAGAAAGAAAAAAGGGGGGACACTCCCCTCCCCAAGACTTGGGGTTGGGGTTAGGATGGTGTGTTTGGTTGACTTCCAGTCTTCTTCACCTCGGATAAGTCTTTTATCTCTCCTGAAAATTAGACAAGCTTCTTTTCATAGTCTTTTTAAAGAGCAATTCTTGTTTACCTTTATCTTATATCTATTATCCATTTCAGTTCCTTCCTTTGAGGATTTTTCTTCAGGTTTTTTTTCTCCAATTCCGTAATTGCAGTCATTATTTGTTTGGAGGGAGATACCTTCAGTTGTGTTTAATTCAAAGAATTCTCGTAGAATCCCTTTATTTCTTTGTATGTCTTCTTCTGTTCTCAACAATTCTGTATTTAACCTCCATTTTCTCTTAAATTCCCCAGTGTCCCATTTAAATTCTAAGGGACAATGATCAGAATTTATTCTTGGTAAGATTTTTATCTTTTGGATCTTAGTCGAAATAACATTTGTTGTCCAAATCATATCAATTCTTTACCAAGTTTGGTGGCAATCCAAATAAAAGGTAAAGTCTCTCTCTCTTGGATTTCTACTTCTCCATACATATTGTAGGTTAAATTCTTCCTTCAGATTGGCGAAATTTTTGGTAGTTCCCCAGCCTTTTTTGTCTTTATTGTGTTGTGTCAAAATGTTTCTGTCTAATTTGTTGCCTAGTACTCCATTGAAGTCTCCCATAATAATTAGCTCCTCAGACTCTTGTTTAAGTATCTATTCTTTTAAATTCTTGACAAATTTTGTTTTTGCACCATTTGGAGCATAGATGTTGCAAAGTAAGATCTTCTGGTTATTCAAGGTAATTAGAACTCCAATATATCTCCCTTCATGATCTTTAAATGCTGTCTCTGCAGGAATTCATGTGTCTATATATATTACCACTCCTTTTTTCTCATTGCCTAGCGCATTGAATTCTTTTCCTAAATCTTTTTGGATAAGATGGGAGGCATGTTTTTGTTTTATGTGGGTATCTTGTAGAGCAGTTATTGTATATTTTCCTTTCCTGATTTGGTTGAAAAATTTTCTCCTTTTTGATGGGGAGTTTAGGCCATTCATGTTGTTCACGAAGCATTTGATTTCCATCTTAACTTCCCTCTTCTTGGTCTGGTTCTTTTTCTGATTCTTGTTTCTCTTCTTCTCCCTTTTCTGTTTGTGGTTCCAGTGTCGTCATTGCCAGTCCAAAATGCATCTCGTAGTCTTCAGGGGATAGCTCTCTTAGTCTCTTACTACCTGGTTTTGTCTGAAATCTTCTTCTTTGGATTGTTTTTGTTTTCCAGATTCAGCACTTTTATCTTTCTTTTGGTCCTTCATCAGTTTTTTTTGTAAAATTCTCTAGCTGTCTCTTATCCAATGTCTCACTTCATTGTATGTGAGCATGAGGCCTCTATTCTTTATATTTCTTCTCTTGAGTTCTTCCGTAAGAAAGGTATATTTCCTTCTTTTAATTAGGGTTGATTGTGGGAGTTCTTTTAGTATAGCCACCTTAGATTGGTTAAAGTATATTGTATTTTTTACATTGTTTTTCAAAATTTCATCTCTTACCTTTCTTCTTCCAAATTGGACAATAACATCCCTTGAGACTTTGTTTCTTCTTGCATAATTAGTATTTATTCTGTACACTCTGTCAATATTTTATTCTATTTGTTCTTGAGGGATCTTGAGAAGGTTTACTGTTAAATTGACGATGACTTGTCGGATATTTTCTTTAGAGTCTTCTTGTAGATTTCTAAATCTTAATTGGAATTCTAATTCACGTTTATTGTCTTTTTTTGAGCTTTGAGTCAACTTCTTCTAGTTTAAGATTTTATTCTTGTTTTTACCTGTTCTTTTTCTGTTTTCTTACAATCCTGTTTCAATGCTTTTAATTCATCTTTAAAGGTTATCATCTCTTTTTTCATGATATCCACGTCTTCTTTTATATCTTTTTGAAGGCCTGTTATTTGTTCATTGAATTGTTGTTGAAGTGAATCTTGCTTAGAAGATCTCTGCCATTATATCTTTTATATCTATCTCTCTTGGAGTAGACCCTCTTCTAGGAAGGGGTGGTTTCTTCTGTTTCTCTTTCTCCATCTTAGCTTTTGGTGTTGTCATAATACCCCCTCAATTTTTTTGTGTCAGTTTTTTTATTTTTTTTATTTTTTTGTCAAAATGAATGAGTATCTCAATTGAAATTAATTTCTTAATGTTATCTTAATATTGTAACTATTTGATACAGTCTGATATAGGTTTTTAGATTATTCTCAATTCTCAGTTCTGTTAATTAATAGTATATATCTGTTAATGAATTGATCAAATGTATTGTAATCAAATTGATTTTTGAAGCGTCTTACTTTGATCACTTTAATTATTGGAACTCATCCATTTTTTTGAAATTTCATTAATTAATCAAGTCTCACTCAAATGGTTACTTCTTTGTTGAATCTTCTCTCTGTCTTTTAATTCTTCTTCCTCCCTTCCCTTCTCTGCAGTCCTTTTTCCGGCTCTGAAACTTTCCTTTTATTTGTTTGTTTATTTTGACTTGGCTTGCTTTGCCTTCTTGTTGTCTTCAATCTACTAGTTTCGTGAATTTCCGCCCTTCTCTTGGCGTTTGCCTCTTTTGCCCTTCTTGCGTCTCTCGTCACTTCCTCTTCCTCATTGGGCATTTCTCTCCTTTCCCTCCTCCCGTTTGTACTCTCGCGATCTTTCTTTCTTAGTTCCGCCCTTCTCTCTTTGGTCTTTGCCCTCTTTGTCCTTCGTCCGTCACTTCCTGAGCTCCTCCTGTCTCCTCTTCCCTCTCTGGCTCGATTGGATGTTTATGAAGATGGGCTTCACTAGACTAAACAAACTTCCTCTCAAAGTCAGCTTTGTCTTTCTTTCTTTGCAGTAATTGCACTTTTTCTTATAGCATTAGATATTAACTTATAATTGTCTCTTTGCCTTATCTTCCTCCCCCGTTCCACAAGGCAATAATATAGTAGGAAAAAAAGTTTTTATATATGTAGTTTTCTCTCTTTTCTTCTCTGATTTTGCTCTTAAGTTCTTTGCTTTTTCATATAATATCAAGCTGCCTCTTTTCCTTCGTGAATAGATTTTTTTCTTGGAAACTTACATTTCATTTGATTTCTTGACTCTCCTCTCCTCTTCTGTTCTTGTCTTTAAAATGTGGATTGGTCTGCTGTAGCCAAGTCTCATCCGAGACTCAGACCGCATTGTCTATTTCAGAAAGTTTTTTGCTTTTTCATATAATATCAAGTTGCCTCTTTTCCTTGGTGAATAGGTTTTTTTCTTGGAAACTTACATTTCATTTGATTTCTTGACTCTCCTCTCCTCTCCTCTTCTGTTCTTGTCTTTAAAATGTGGATTTTTCTGCTGTAGCCAAGTCTCGTCTGAGACTCGGACCGCATTGTCTGTTTCGGAAAAGCTTTGGCTTTTCCCTCTGTATTAAGCCAATATCTTGTGTCATTTAAGGTTGCAGTGATTCCTTCTATCTTTTCCCATCTAAATTTAAATTTTCTTTTAATCTGTTCTTCAGTTAGAAAGGAGTATTTCCTTCGCCGGGCCAAGCTTTGTTATGAGATTTCCTTCATAATAATTACTCTCTTGTCTTTATAAAATATTGGTCTTCTTGCATCTGCTTTGAGTACGTGATCCCTGGTCCTTTTTCTGCTACTTTAAAAAACGTTTTTTGTCATTTAAAAAACTCCTTTAAAAAACTTTAAAGAACTTTAAAAAACTTTTTTTTGTTGTGTCAGGAGCTATTGCTCCTTTAAAACACTTTTGAAAACTTTAAAGAACTTTAAAAAACTTTGAAAAACTTTGAAAAACTGGATTGTGAAGGACATGTTAAATAAGGACATGTTAAATAAGAAAACATTTAGCAACTGAAGAAGTGAACTGTTCATAGAGCAGGTGATGGGAAACTTGTTGTTCTTCCATATGATGTTGAATTCCAACTCCCATCATTACTAATGATGGAACTAATGGGAAGTAAAAGCCCAACCGCTAAAGGTTCCCCAGTCTAGCTTGCAGTGATAGATCTGACTGGCAGAACAAGGACTGCTGTTATGTGGTGTACCAATGAATCTATATTCATACAATGCAAAGCTTTGGGGCCACTGTGTACACATAGGGAGTAATATTCTCTGTAGACCAACAGGAATTGGTCTGCATTACAGCCTATGAGAAAAATGGTTCAAAACATTGCAAGGTTTCAGTGTCATTGTCGTTTGAAAACATCAGCACATTCTATTAAAATAAGGAAAACATATTCACGCTCACTTTAGCTTGAAACTGATTTCAAGTCTTGAATCAACCAACGCATACTTTACAGTAGAAATATATTTTAAAATATATAAATATTTGTTATTCTAAAAATAATTAGTTTCAACATTTGACAACTGTAAACAACTGTATATGCTACTTTAAAAAAACTTTTTTTTGTTGTGTCAGGAGCAACCGCTCCTTTAAAATACTTTTTAAAACTTTAAAGAACTTTGAAAAACTTTGAAAAACTTTGAAAAACTTTGAAAAACTGGATTGTGAGGATTAAAAGGACATGTTAAATAAGAAAACATTTAGCAACTGAAGAAGTGAACTGTTTCTAGAGCAGGTGATGGGAAACTTGTAGTTCTTCCATATGATGTTGAATTCCAACTCCCATCATTACTAATGATGGGACTAATGGGAAGTAAAAGCCCAACCGCTAAAGGTTCCCCAGTCTAGCTTGCAGTGATAGATCTGACTGGCAGAACAAGGACTGCTGTTATGTAGTGTACCAATGAATCTATTAATATAATGAAAAGCTTTGGGGCCACTGTGTACACATAGGGAGTAATATTCTCTGTAGACCAACAGGAATTGGTCTGCATTACAGCGTATGAGAAAAATTGTTCAAAACATTGCAAGGTTTCAGTGTCATTGTCGTTTGAAAACATCAGCACATTCTATTAAAAATAAGGAAAACATATTCACGCTCACTTTAGCTTGAAACCGATTTCAAGTCTTGAATCAACCAACGCATACTTTACAGTAGAAATATATTTTAAAATATATAAATATTTGTTATTCTAAAAATAATTAGTTTCAACATTTGACAACTGTAAACAACTGTATATGCTACTTTAAAAAAACTTTTTTTTTGTTGTGTCAGGAGCAACCGCTCCTTTAAAACACTTTTTAAAACTTTAAAGAATTTTGAAAAACTTTGAAAAACTTTGAAAAACTTTGAAAAATTGGATTGTGAGGATTAAAAGAAAACATTCTGCTAGGCCTGGATCAGCTTTGGTCCACTTGGAGAAAACCAAAATGGCTCCTCCTTGGTTCAAACCAGAAGGGGAGACACTCCACACTGAGCTCTCCTTTCCAACGGGCTCACGCTTGCCTTCCTTCCTGTGGCTTGGAAAGGGTTTCGAAAGAATAAGCCGTTGGAAGGCGTCGTCCCTCGACCCGGCGAGCCTGCCTTCCCTTAGCAAGCTTTTCCTTTGATTTTCCTTCTTGTAATTCCCTTTCCGGTGGCGTGTGTCATGGATGTTGCTTGCCTCCGATAATCAGCTGGTGTATTCTCAGGGGGCAGTTGCTTTGTCACAAATTCTGGTTTTGCTCTAGCAAATCATCTTTGTTTTGTGCTGGTGGCGGTGTGGGTATTGGAGGCCAATGCCTTCCTTGCTGTAGACATGGGTCTTCCCTCTTTGTGCGCCGTTGCCAGGCATTTTGGAGGCACCTCCTAGAGGGGGGTGCCCCTTCTGACACCGTCGGCCGGTCGCACGATGAGGGTCTTACCTCCTAGACCTCTGACCGTCTTTCAAAGGAGGGGGTTATTGTGCACCCAGACTCACATGTCTCAGCTGTCTCTCAGAGCCCTGAGAGACTTGTTATCCACAATGCACAATGGTTTGAGTCAAGAAGCCTTCTTTTTTTTTTTAATAAATTTTTATTAGTGAATTTTCTTTAACAACAATATAAAAACCAAGGTTAGGGTCAGGGGGTAGGGGAGGGGGGGGAAGTGGGGGGGGGGGGTAGTGCAAGCGGAAGGGTGGATAGGGTAAAAATGGATTGGGGGAGGGGAAAAAATTGTGAGGGGGGGGGGTTCTTCCGTCTCTCTTCATATAAGCTAGTCCTGTGAATATTTCTTTCTTTTCCTCTTCCTTTTGGTAGTGGGCCTATATAGATTAGGAATTCTTTAATGTTCTTCTTGTTGTTGAGGTTGTTGCAGTTGTTACATTGTTACTCCAGATGTTTTAATGTCATTGCTCTATTAATAAAGGCACTTTAATTTCTTTGAACCAAGTGTTCAAGGGTGTCCAGTCCGTCTTCTTTATTTGCTTGTTGTGTGTCTTCGCCAAAATATAAGTCAAGTTGTCCATACACTTTATATCCATGATTTTCTTCGTCCATTCCTCCATCTGTGGTTTGGTCTCTTGTTTCCACAGTCTGGCGTATACAATCCTCGCTGCTGTGATCATGTGAGTAAAGATCTTGTCTTCGTTGGTATTCCAGTTTATGTCTGACATCCCTAGAAGGAAACACTCCGGTTTAAATGGTATTCTCTTTTTTAGCACTTTTTGGCATACCTCTGCAATCTCTTTCCAGTAGGATTTTGCTATCTCGCAGGACCACCACATGTGCATAAATGTTCCTTTGAATTTCCCACACTTCCAGCACTTGTCTCTCATATTTTTGTTAAACTTTGCTATCTTGTGTGGGGTAACATACCATTGATAAAAGATCTTGATCCAGTTCTCTTTGAGGTCGTATGCGTAGGTATGGTTCATCCTTTTGTTCCATAGTGTTTCCCATTCTTCTAGGAGGATTGGTCTTCCTATATCCTTTGCCCACTTGATCATACATCCCTTAATCAGGTCTTTTTCTGTACTCCACTCCAGTAGTTGTTTGTATATTTTAGTAATAGTTTTTCTTTTACTTTCAAAAATCCTTTGCCATGTTGAGTTCTTTTCTTCAAATCCCTCTTTGTTGTCCTTGTTGAAGTGGTTGTTGATCTGCATGAAATGAAACCAATTCAGATTTGGGAATTTTTTACATAGCTCCTCTTGTGATCTTAACTTAATGATACCCTTATCCTTCTTTATACAGTCTTCATAGGTGGGCCATAACGTCCAACCCATTTCCCGCCTGTGACCTGCCTCTAGGGGCGACAGCCACAATGGGGTTTTCCTGAACATTCTCTGTTTATATTTCTCCCAGGTCTTCAGCAGGGCGGAGCGTATGAAGTGGTTTCCAAAAATTTTTTCAATACGTTTCCTTCCTAGCCAGAGGTATGCGTGCCATCCCGCACGCAGATCGTGACCCTCTAATATCAACAGTTTTTTATTTTTCAAATTTATCCATTCCTGTATCCAATGTAGAGCGCAGGCTTCACTGTAGAGGCCAGGTTTGGCAAGAGTCAAGAAGCCTTCTTGAGTCAGGACTGAAGCACTGCTAGAGCTGCCAACGCACAAATTTGCTACAGGAGGGTCTCAACCAACCGGAAGTCCTTCCTCCTCCACTTCTTTTTTGTAATTTTTTAAAAATGTTTTCAAATGTCAAGCATATTTAAAACAAAATGATAAAAGTGGCTAAGCTGTTCCTCTTCCTCCTCCTCCTCCTCTTCTTCTTCTTCCTTCTCTTTCTCTTCTTCCTTCTCTTCCCGTTGTTCCTCCTCTACTTCCTCTTCTTCCTCCTCCTCTTCCTCCTCTTCTTCTTCTTTGTCTTCCTCCTCCCCGTCGGTGGGGACGTCTGGAGGCAGACTGGACAGCTCCTCCAGGACCACTTCCTCCTCTTCCTCCTCAAAGATGGTCTCGAGAGATGGAATGCGACTAGCCAGCCTCCCCCTCTGGCCCTTCTGGGGGCGCACCACAGCCCTCCTTTCGGCCGAGATACAAGAGAATAAACTCTTTACCCTCTTCCAGAAGCTTTTACGCCTTCGTGGAATACTTAGTAGAAGCTTTTCCTCCTCCGTTTGAATGTCTGCAACACGATGGGGCCTCTGAAAAGGTAGTCTCCAGCGTGGCATGGCTGTAAGAAAAACAAGAACAGACTTAGCAAGTGTTATATGAATTAAAACAAGAACTATACAATTTTCGAAATATCCTCCACTAAAGCACACACCTTTTCCCCCCAATCCCGCCTTGCTCTTCCCATCCGTGAACCCCCAGCCATGATTCCCGACATAACATCTAACAATACCCAAGGCTCAAATTGTTAACAAACCCCTCATCAGGTTCTTGTTAGGGCTGGGTGGTTTCGTTTCGTAATTTCGTAATTCGTTAAAAATTCATTATTTTTTTTGATAACGAAGCGATATTGAACCATTCAGGAGCAACTAAAAAATGAAATGAATTTTTCCATTTCGTTTCGTAATTGTTTCGTAATTGATTCGTTATTGATTCGTAAATGTTTCGTTATTATTTCCGCATGTCTGGTGCAAGTTTTAGGGTTGCTGTTTGTTTTCTCAGTGAAAAAAATATAATTATCACACCAGCAGTCAACAACAGAGAGAGAGGGAAGTTTCAGAAGTTTTTTTAGCGTATTGTGTGATCGCGGCCGCCATTAACGAATCGATTCGTAATCGATTCGTAATTGTTTCGTAATTGTTTTATAATTTCCGAAATTTCGTAAATATTGAACTTTTTTAAAGGAAAATTTCAGAATTCTTTTAAATAACGAAACGCAAAAAACCCCTAAAAACGAATCGAGTTTAGAAACAGATTTTTCCGTGTTTGGACAGCCCTAGTTCTTGTGGGGTTTTTTCGGGCTATAGGGCCATGTTCTAGAGTAGGGCTGTCCAACCACGGAAAAATTTGTTTCTAAACTTGATTCGTTTTTAGGCGGTTTTTGCGTTTCGTTATTTATAGAATCATAGAATCATAGAATCAAAGAGTTGGAAGAGACCTCATGGGCCATCCAGTCCAACCCCTTTCTGCCAAAAAGCAGGAATATTGCATTCAAATCAACCCTGACAGATGACCATCCAGCCTCTGCTTAAAAGCCTCCAAAGAAGGAGCCTCCACCACACTCCGGGGCAGAGAGTTCCATTGCTGAACGGCTCTCACAGTCAGGAAGTTCATGGAATCTCCTTTCTTGTTGTTTGAAGCCATTGTTCCGCGTCTTAGTCTCCAAGGAAGCAGAAAACAAGCTTGCTCCCTCCTCCCTGTGACTTCCTCTCACATATTTATACACGGCTATCATATCTCTTCTCAGCCTTCTCTTCTTCAGGCTAAACATGCCCAGCTCCTTAAGCCGCTTCTCATAGGGCTTCCAAAATTTTTCTTTAAAAAAGTTTGATATTTACGAAATTTCGGAAATTACGAAACAATTTCGAAACAATAACGAATCGATTCGTTAATGGCAGGCGCGATTGCGCAATACGCTAAAAAACCCTCCAAATGGGACAGGAGGAACTGAAGCTTCCCTCTCCCTCTGTTGTTGACTGTTGGTGTGATTATTATTTTTTTATTTTTTTATCACTGATAACACAAACAACAACTATAAAACTTGCACCAGACATACGGAAATAATAACGAAATAATAACGAAACAATTTCGAAACAATTACGAAATAAATTTTAAAAATTCGTTTCGATTTTAAGTTGCTCCTGAATATCGCTTCGTTATCAAAAAAAATAACGAATTAATAACTAATTACGAAATTAACGAACGAAACCGCCCAGCCCTATTCTAGAGGCATTTCTCCTGACGTTTCGCCTGCATCTATGGCAAGCATCCTCAGAGGTAGTGAGGTCTGTTGAAAATAGGACAATGGGTTTATATATCTGTGGAATGACTGGGGTGGGGCAAAGAGCTCTTCTCTGCTGGAGCTAGGTGTGAATGTTTCAGCTGATCACCTTCATTAGCATTTGAAGGCCTGCCTGAGCCTGGGAAAACCTTTTGTTGAGAGGTGTTAAGATGTGCCTGGTTGTTTCCCCTCTGTTGTTTTGCTGTTGTAATTTTATCTGCTGACGATGGAGGCCCAGGTCTCCGCCATGAGCAGAACCGCCTTCTTTCACCTGCAGCAGGCTAGACGGATGGCCCCCTCCCTGTCCAGGGACAACCTAGCTACGGTGATCCAGGCTACGGTCATCTCAAGACTGGACTACTGTAACGCCCTCTACATTGGCCTTCCTCTGTCGGTGATCCGGAAGCTCAAGTTGGTACAAAATGCAGCTGCTCGGCTTCTTGCGGGAATTCCGATGAGATGCCACATAACCCCAATCTTACTACAGCTGCATTGGTTACCAATTGAGCACCGGATCACTTTCAAAGTGATGGCACTCACCTTTAAGGCCTTGCATGGTCCGGGGCCGATGTACCTGAGGGACCGCCTCACCCCCTACCAACCCCAGAGATCCCTCCGTTCTGAGGACTAAGATCTATTGGAAGTCCCCACTGTCAAGACCTTGCGTTTAACAGCAACTAGACGCAGAGCCTTCACAACAGTGGCGCCATCACTCTGGAATACTCTGCCACCTGAAGTCTGTGCCTTGCGGGACTTACCAGCTTTCCGCAGGGCATGTAAGACATATCTATTTCGACAGGCCTTTGATCTCTGATTGTTTTTAAATTGTTTTAAATTGTTTTTAAATTGTGTTCGATTTTAGCCTGTTCTTGTAAGCCACTCCGAGCCCCAAGGGAGTGGCGGCATATAAGTTCGAATAATAAATAAATAAATAAAATATATTTAAATTCAACTATCAACAACAGGAAGAAAATCTTTTTTTAAAGTACTAGCTGTCCCCTGCCACGCGTTGCTGTGGCCCAGTCTGTTGATATGGAAAATAACGTAATGAGAAAACGTTGGTTTCTTCAGGGGCCCCTTTCAAATCTATGATACAATATTTGTGTGTGTGAATCATGTCTATCTATCCCTATGGCTGGATGGCTCTTTGTCAGGAGGGCTTTGATTACGTTTTCTTGCCCTGATGAAGGGAGTTGGACTGGATGGCCTTAAGTATTTTCTGTTGGTCACGGGGGTTCTGTGTGGGAAGTTTGCCCCGATTCTGTCGTTCGTGGGGTTCAGAATGCTCTTTGATTGTAGGTGAACTATAAATCCCAGTAACGACAACTCCCAAATGTCAAGGTCTATTTCCCCCAAATGACATCTGTGTTCATATTTGGGCGTATTGTGTGCTTGTGCCAAATTTGGTCCAGATCCATCATTGTTTGAGTCCATGGTAATCTCTGGATGTAGGTGAACTACAACTCCCAAACTTGGTCATGGGGGTTCTGTGTGGGAAGTTTGCCCCAATTCTGTCGTTGGTGGGGTTCAGAATGCTCTTTGATTGTAGGCGAACTATAAATCCCAGTAACTACAACTCCCAAATGTCAAGGTCTATTTCCTCCAAACTGTGTTCATATTTGAGCATATGTAATATTCGTGCCAAGTTTGGTCCAGATCCATCATTGTTTGAGTCCATGGTAGTCTCTGGATGTAGGTGAACTACAACTCCCAAACTCAAGGTCAATGCTTACCAAACCCTTCTAGTGTTTTCTGTTGGTCATGGGAGTCCTGTATGCCCCGGTTGGTTCAATTATATCATGCTATTTGATTGTAGGTGAACTATAAATCCCAGCAACTACAACTCCCTATCTATCTATCTATCTATCTATCTATCTATCTATCTATCTATCTATCTATCTCAATGGCTGGATGGCTCTTTGTCAGGAGGACTTTGACGACGTTTTCTTGCCCTGTTGAACAGAGTTGGACTGGATGGCCTTAAGTATTTTCTGATGGTCATGGGGGTTCAGTGTGGGAAGTTTGCCCCGATTCTGTCATTCATGGGGTTCAGAATGCTTTTTGATTGTAGGTGAACTGTGAATCCCAGTGACTACAACTCTCAAATGTCAAGGTCTATTTCCCCCAAATGTCATCTGTGTTCATATTTGGCCGTATTGTGTGCTTGTGCCAAGTTTGGTCCAGATCCATCATTGTTTATTTCTCCTCAAACTCCACCACTATTCACATTTGTTTCCTCTCTGTTGTGGTGCTGTTGTAATTTTAGAGTCATTCCACAGATATAAAAAAAAAACCCAAACCAGACCTGAATTCCAAAGAAGCACAAGCCAAAAAACCCGAAGGACAGCAAGACACAAGAGCCACCTCCTGTCTCTCTCGCCAACGGTCAGCAGTGAGATTCCAGGGCCAACAGCTTTTCCCTGGAATGTCAGCAACGCATCAGAATGGTCTCCATGGCTCCTCCCTGAAGGTTCCCACTGACATCCCCAGGATTAAATAGATTTACTTATTGATTTATCGTGTCTGAAGCAAGTTGAGGGTGCAGTCAAAATGCATAATAAAATAATATATAATAATATATTCAATTATAAAAGAATATAATAAAAAGGTATTATATTATAATCAGAAATACTAATACTAATATAATTATATTATGATATATGACATTATAATACAATGATATATTACAATACAAAATGATATCATAAAAATATATATATAGTGAAAACCTGCTCACGGGCCGAGAGGATGCAGAACCCACTACCTTCAGGGCATTACTCCTGAAACAGCTGCCTTGTTGGAAAACTATTACAGGCTCCACAACGAAGACCCATTTAGTGAGCAGACTCTTCAGGCAGCACAGAGCATTGTGTCCTCCATCTCTGAAGCCAAGAAAGAACAGTGGATCAAGCTGATCACAGAGGTCGACATGGGCAGAAGCAGCCAGAAGGCGTGGAGGCTGCTGAGACGGCTGAGCAACGACCCCTCACAAACTAACACCCATTGAGAACAACAACCTCCATGAACCCTTTACATCTACTGAATTGGACATGGCTCTCAATAAATGTAAAAATGGCAAAGCAGCTGGCCTGGATGATCTACGGATGGAACAAATCAAGAACTTCGGTCCAAAAGCAAGGCGCTGGCTGCTGGAGCTGATGAACAACTGCACTGCATCCTGTCAGATCCCCAAAATCTGGAGGAAAGCAAGAGTCATCGCCATCTTGAAGCCAGGCAAAGACCGTAATGACCCAAAAAGCTACAGACCAATCTCCCTGTTGTGCCACCTCTACAAAGTTCTGGAGAGACTTATTTTGCATAGAATTATGGAACAAATAGACCCCTGTCTGATCCCACAGCAAGCTGGCTTCAGAAAAGGCAAAAGCTGCACATCGCAAGTGCTGAACCTGACTCAGCACATAGAAGATGGTTTTGAAAGGCAGCAGATCACAGGAGCTGTCTTCATAGACCTGTCAGCAGCCTATGAGACTGTGAACCACTGCCTCCTCCTGAGAAAAATGTATAATATCACAAAGGACGACCACCTCACCCACCTCATAGGAAACCTGCTACAAAACAGGAGCTTTTTTGTTGAGTTCCATGGCCAGAGAAGCAGATGGCGGAAACAGAAGAACGGCCTGCCTCAGGGGAGCGTGCTTGCTCCATCCATGTTCAACATCTACACAAATGACCAGCCACTGCCAGAAGGGACAGAGAGTTTCATCTATGCTGATGATCGTGCCATTACTGCTCAAGCAGGGAGCTTTGAGATGGTAGAACAGAAACTCTCCGAAGCTCTAGGTGCTCTTACTGCCTATTACAGGGAAAACCAACTGATCCCTAATCCATCTAAAACACAGACATGCGCCTTTCACCTTAAGAACAGACAAGCATCCCGAGCTCTGAGGATTACTTGGGAAGGAATCCCACTGGAGCATTGCAGCGCACCCAAATACCTGGGAGTCACTCTGGACCGTGCTCTGACCTACAAGAAGCACTGCCTGAACATCAAACAAAAAGTGGGCGCTAGAAACAACATCATACGAAAGCTGACTGGCACAACCTGGGGATCACAACCAGACACAGTGAAGATATCTGCCCTTGCGCTATGCTACTCTGATGCTGAGTATGCATGCCCAGTGTGGAACACATCTCACCACACTAAAACAGTAGATGTGGCTCTTAATGAGACATGCCGCATTATCACGGGGTGTCTGCGCCCTACACCACTGGAGAAATTACACTGCTTAGCCGGTATTGCACCACCTGACATCCGCCGGGAAGTAGCAGCCAATAGTGAAAGGACCAAGGCAGAGACATCTCCAACTCATCCCCTGTTTGGATATCAGCCAGCACGTCAACGACTTAAATCAAGACATAGTTTTCTTAGATCTACAGAGACACTCGCTGGAACACCCCAGCAAGCGAGAGTCCAAAAGTGTCAGGCCCAAACCCAGCACCTCAATTCATGGGTGATACCAGATGAGAGACTCCCCCCTGGGCACACAGAAGACTGGGCGACTTGGAAGGCGCTGAACAGACTGTGCTCTGGCACCACGAGATGCAGAGCCAATCTTAAGAAATGGGGATACAGGGTGGAATCCTCGGCATGCGAGTGTGGAGAACAAACCACCTGCTGCAATGCACCCTGAGCCCTGCCACATGCACAAGGGAGGACCTTCTTGCGGCAACCCCAGAGGCACTCCAAGTGGCCAGATACTGGTCAAAGGACATTTAACCAAATACCAAATTTGCAAAATCTGTGTGGTTTTTTTTCCTTTTTCTTTTTTCCTTTTTCTTTTTAATCTCTGTGTTTGTTTTGCTCTGTTAGAATTGTAATACAATGGTTGCTGATGACACGATAAATAAATCATAAAAATAATATAAGAATATATAATAATAATGGTATTATATCATTGGGGAGCCCCTGGTGGCGCAGTGGGTTAAAGCACTGAGCTGCTGAGCTTGTTGATCGAAAGGTCGCAGGTTCGATTCCGGGGAGCGGCGTGAGCTTCCGCTGTCAGCCCTAGCTCCTGCCAACCTAGCAGTTCGAAAACATGCAAATGTGAGTAGATCAATAGGTACCGCTCCGGCGGGAAGGTAACGGCGCTCCATGCAGTCATGCCAGCCACATGACCTTGGAGGTGTCTACGGACAATGCCGGCTCTTCGGCTTAGAAATGGAGATGAGCACCACACCCCAGAGTCAGACATGACTGGACTTAATGTCAGGGGACTACCTTTACCTTTTTATATCATTATCAAAACCATTTTTTGAGTGATAGTCACTCCTTGGGTTAGTAGGTGTCTTGTGTCTTAATTTGGTGGCAATTGGTCCAGTGGTTTTCAAGTTATGTTAATCCCACAACCAGAGGGGGCCCTAGGTAATTTTCAATGGTAAGCAAACAGTATTTTGCCCCCCCCCCCCCCAAACCAATCATTTATATAACTTTTCTGCTTGTTGTGGGAGTTCTGTGTGCCATATTTGGTTCAATTCCATCATTGGTGGAGTTCACAATGCTCTTTGATTGTAGGTGAACTATACATCCCAGTAACTACAACCCGCATATGTCAACGACTTAAATCAAGACATAGTTTTCTTAGATCTACAGAGACACTCGCTGGAACACCCCAGCAAGCGAGAGTCCAAAAGTAGCAGGCTCAAACCCAGAACCTCAATCCATGGGTGATACCAAATGAGAGACTCCCCCCTGGGCATACAGAAGACTGGGCAACTTGGAAGGCGCTGAACAGACAGCAACGCATCAGAATGGTCTCCATGGCTCCTCCCTGAAGGTTCCAACTTTTATTTCTCGTGTCAAGGCAGCCAGTCCATTATATTACATTTCTAACAGAACAAAGCAAGCAAACAGAGAAAATACAAAATGTGTGAGTTTGGTGGCTGGTTAAATGTCCTTTGACCAGTATCTGGCCACTTGGAGTGCTTCTGGTGTTGCTGCAAGAAGGTCCTCCATTGTGCATGTGGCAGGGCTCAGGTTGTATTGCAGCAGGTGGTCCGTGGTTTGCTCCTCTCCGCACTCGCATGTCAAGGATTCCACTTTGTGGGCCCATTTCTGAAGGTTGGCTCTGCATCCCGTGGTGCCAGAGCGCAGTCTGTTCAGCGCCTTCCAAGTCGCCCAGTCTTCTGTGTGCCCAGGGGGGAGTCTCTCATTTGGTATCAGCCATTGGTTGAGGTTCTGGGTTTGAGCCTGCCATTTTTGGACTCTCGCTTGCTGAGGCGTTCCAGCAGCTACAACTCCCAAATGACAAAATCATAATTTTTTGATTGATGGTCACTCCTTGTGTAGTGAGACATTTTGTTGCCAAATTTGGTGTGATTATTTATTTATTTATTTGGAGTGCTTCTACCCCGCCCTTCTCAACCCCCTAGGGGGGACTCAGGGCGGCTTACAAAAAGGCACAATTCGATGCCTAAGGCCCGTCGCAAACTAGGTTTCTGCTGGAGAAATCCTTGCTAGCAAGTCCCTGACGTCATGAGCCTGCGCCTCTCTCCCCGCCCCTTTCTCCGCCCCTTTCTCTTTGCGAGCGTGGTTTTTCCTTTGCTAGGGCAGCATTGCCCGCATTTTCTCTCAGTTGAATTCAGCCAACTGAGAGAAAATGCGGGCAATGCTGCCCTAGCAAAGGAAAAACCACGCTCGCATGGAGAAAGGGGCAGAGAAAGGGGCGGGGTGAGAGGCGGAGTCTCGTGACGTCAGGGACATGCTGGCAAGGTTTTCTCTCGCAGGAACAGAGTTTGCGACGGCTCTAACATTTCACAAAATACAGTACAATATACAATATACAATACACAAATTTACCATATAATGTCAACAATTATAACTAATTAAGACAGTCAAACAATATACTAGCAGCAATAAAATCATCTTGTGGTCAATGTTCGCCAATTCATAGTCCGTAATCCATCTAGCATCGTCATTATCCTTTCCTACTCTGGTCGTCATTGGTTGCCTTTGTCCATCTGCCAGCTTAACCGAAGGCCTGGTCCCACATCCAGGTTTTTAGCTTCCTTCTGAAAGCAAGGAGGGATGTTGATGACCTAATTTCCCCCGGGAGTGCAGTCCACAGGCGAGGGGCCACCACCGAAAAGGCCCTGTCCCTCGTCCCCACCAGTCTCGCTTGTGATAAAGGTGGGCCGAGAGCAGGGCCTCCCCAGCAGATCTTAAAACAAGCTGTCATCAAACCGCTGTTGAAAAAACCATCACTAGACCCCACTCAATTCGTCAACTTTCGGCCAGTCTCCAATCTCCCCTACTTGGGCAAAGTCCTGGAACGTGTGGTGGCCTCGCAATTCCAGGAATTCCTAGTGGACACGGACTATCTAGATCCGTCACAGTCTGGCTTTAGGCCGGGACATGGTACTGAGACAGCCTTGGTCGCCTTAGTTGATGATCTGCGCCGGGAACTGGACAGGGGGAGTGTGTCCCTGTTGGTTCTGCTGGACCTCTCTTCGGCCTTCGATACCGTCGACCACGGTATCCTTCTGGGACGCCTCGTGGGAATGGGTCTTGGGGGTACTGCCTTGCAGTGGCTCCGGTCCTTTCTCGAGGGTCACTCCCAGAAGGTGTCACTAGGGGACTCCTGCTCGACTCCTCGGCCATTGTACTGTGGAGTCCCGCAGGGCTCAATACTGTCCCCTATGTTGTTTAACATATACATGAAGCCGTTGGGAGAGATCATCCGGAGTTTTGGGGTGCGATGTCATCTGTACGCAGATGATGTCCAACTCTATCACTCTTTTCCACCTGCCACTAAGGAGGCTGTTCAGGTCATGAACCAGTGCTTGGCCGCTGTCACGGACTGGATGAGGGACAACAGATTGAAACTAAATCCAGACAAGACAGAGGTACTCCTGGTCAGTCGTAAGACCAAACAGGGTACAGGGTTACAGCCTGTGCTGGACGGGATCACACTCCCCCTAAAAGCAGAGGTACGCAGTCTGGGAGTTCTCCTGGATTCATCGCTGAGCCTGGAACCCCAGGTTTCAGCGGTGGTCAGGGGAGCATTCGCACAATTAAAACTTGTGCGCCAGCTGCGTCCGTACCTTGGGAGGGCTGACTTGGCCACGGTAGTACACGCTTTGGTTACATCCCGCTTAGATTACTGCAGTGCTCTCTACGTGGGGTTGCCTCTGAAGACTGCCCGGAATCTGCAGCAAGTACAACGCGCGGCAGCCAGATTACTAACGGGTGCGGGGTACAGGGAGCACACCACTCCGCTGTTACTTGAACTCCACTGGCTGCCGATTAGCTTCCGAGCACAATTCAAAGTGCTGGTGTTAACCTATAAAGCCCTAAACGACTCCGGCCCTGTTTACCTCTCCGAACGTATTCTCCCCTACGAACCATCAAGACCACTAAGATCGTCTGGAGGGGCCCTGCTCTCGGTCCCTCCGCCTGCACAAGCACGGCTGGTGGGGACGAGGGACAGGACCTTCTCGATGGTGGCCCCTCGACTTTGGAACTCCCTGCCATTAGAGATCAGAACTGCCCCCTCCCTCATGACGTTCAGGAAACTAACAAAGACCTGGTTGTGGAACGCGGCATTTGACAACTGATTTAATTCTTTGCCCACATGAAAGGAGGATGATGAATGGGATTGTGATGGTGTCAGACGATTTGGCTCTTTTAACTGTGATGATAATGTTTTAACGTGTATAGTGCTGATATTTTAACCGTGTAATGAAGTGGCATTGTGTTGTTATTGTATATTTTTTGTATGTTAACACATGTTGTGAACCGGTCCGAATCGCTCTTTGAAGGTTAAATAAATAAATAAATAAATCTTAAACTCCGAGGTGGGACGTAGAAGGAGATACGTTCGGACAGGTACGCTGGGCCGGAGCCGTAAAGGGTTTTGTAGGTCAAAACCAGCACTTTGAATTGTGCTCGGAACTGGATCGGCAGCCAGTGGAGCTGACATAGCAGGGGGGTGGTATGCTCCCTGTATGACGCTCTGGTGAGTAATCTGGCCGCTGCCCGTTGGACTAATTGAAGTTTCCGAACAGTCTTCAAAGGCAACCCCACATAGAGTGCATTGCAGTAATCTATTTGGGATGTAACAAGAGCGTGGACCACCGTGGCCAGATCCGACTCCCCAAGGTATGGGCGCAGCTGGTGCACAAGTTTTAATTGATTTCGTTCATTTGTTCTTTTGTTTTTAAGGTACTCATTACGCACAGAGCATTTTTATATATATAGATGTGTTATTGTGATCATTTTATGTTTATGTGTTTGTTTTATGTCATGCTGTTTACTCTGTATGTTCTGGTGATGTTACTTGGAAACTGCCCTGAGTCTCCCTCGGGGAGATAGAGCAGTATATAAATAAAGATGATGATGATGATGATGATGATGATGATTATTGAATGGCCATCTTCCAGGAGTGGTTTGATTGTGAAAGCAAGGCAGAATGAGGGTTGGTCTAGATCAGTGTTTCTCAACCTGGGGGTCGGGACCCCTGGGGGGGTCGTGAGGGGGTGTCAGAGGGGTCCCTGAAGACCATCAGAATACACAATATTTTCTGTTGATCATGGGGGTTCTGTGTGGGAAGTTTGGCCTAATTCTATCATTGGTGGGGTTCAGAATGCTCTTTGATTGTAGGTGAACTATAAATCCCAGCAACTACAACTCCCAAATGTCAAGGTCTATTTTCCCCAAACTCCACCAGAGTCCACATTTGGACATACTGAGTGTTTGTGCCAAGTTTGGTCCAGATTGATCATTGTTTGAGTCCACAGTGCTCTCTGGATTTAGGTGAACTACAACTCCCAAACTCAAGGTCAATGCCCACCAAGCCATTCTAGCATTTTCTGTTGGTTATGGGATTTCTGTGTGGCCAGGTCTGATTCAATTCCATCATTGGTGGAGTTCAGAAAGCTCTTTGATTGTAGGCGAACTATAAATCCCAGCAACTACAACTCCCAAATGACAACATCAATCTCCTCCAACCCCACCAGTATTCAAATTTGGGCGTATCAGGTATTTGTGCCAAATTTGGTCCAGTGAATAAAAATCCATCCTGCATATCAGATATTGACATTACTCTCACAACAGTGGCAAAATTCCAGTTATGAAGTAGCAACAAAAATAACGTTATGATTGGGGGTCACCACAACATGAGGAACTGTATGAAGGGGTCACGGCATTAGAAAGGTTGAGAAACACTGGTCTAGATGACCTCCTGGGGTCTCTTCCCACTCGAGGATTCTGTATCTCATTGGATCTGCTTTCCCCACAGTGGTGATTAAAACAGAGCTGGGTGGGTAGAATCATAGAATCAAAGAGTTGGAAGAGACCTCCTGGGCCATCCAGTCCGACCCCATTCTGCCAAGAAGCAGGAATATTGCATTCAAATCACCCCTGACAAATGGCCATCCAGCCTCTGCTTAAAAGCTTCCAAAGAAGGAGCCTCTACCACACTCCGGGGCAGAGAGTTCCACTGCTGAACGGCTCTCACAGTCAGGAAGTTCTTCCTCATGTTCAGATGGAATCTCCTCTCTTGTAGTTTGAAGCCATTGTTCCACGTCCTAGTCTCCAAGGAAGCAGAAAACAAGCTTGCTCCCTCCTCCCTGTGGCTTCCTCTCACATATTTATACATGGCTATCATATCTCCTCTCAGCCTTCTCTTCTTCAGGCTAAACATGCCCAGCTCCTTAAGCCGCTCCTCATAAGGCTTGTTCTCCAGACCCTTGATCATTTTAGTCGCCCTCCTCTGGACACATTCCAGCTTGTCAATATCTCTCTTCAATTGTGGTGACCAGAATTGGACACAATATTCCAGGTGTGGTCTAACCAAAGCAGAATAGAGGGGTAGCATTACTTCCTTAGATCTAGATACTATGCTCCTTTTGATGCAGGCCAAAATCCCATTGGCTTTTTTTGCCGCCACATCACAGGTTTTTGCCGCCACATCGTAGGTTCTGGGGTTATGAGGAGCGGCTTAAGGAGCTGGGCATGTTTAGCCTGAAGAAGAGAAGGCTGAGAGGGGATATGATAGCCATGATAGGTCTCTTCCAACTCTTTGATTCTATGATTCTATGATTCTAGGGAGGGAAGGAGGGGGGGAGGGAAGGAAGGAAGGAAGGGGGGAGGGAGGGAGGGAAGGAAGGAAGGAAAAGGGAAAGAAAGAAAGAAGGAAGGAAGAAGGAAAGAAGAAAGGGAGAGTGAGGGAGGAAGAAGGAAAGAAGAGAAGGAAGGAAGAAGGGAGGAAGACAGAAAGATGGAAAGAAGGAAGAAAAGAAAAGGGAAGGAAGGAATGAAAGAAAGAAGAAGGAAAGAAGAAGGAGAAGGAGGGAGGAAGAAGGAAAGGAAAGAAGAGAAGGAGGGAAGGAAGAAGGGAGGAAAGACAGAAAGATGGAAGGAAAGAAGGAAGGACAGAAAAGGGAAAGAAAGAAGGAAAGAAGAAAGGGAGAGGGAGGGAGGAAGAAGGAAAGGAAAGAAGAGAAGGAAGAAGGGAGGAAGACAGAAAGATGGAAAGAAGGAAGGAAAGAAGGACAAAAAAGGGAAAGAAGGAAGGAAGGAAGGATGGAAAAGGGAAAGAAAGAAAGAAGGAAAGAAGAAAGGGAGAGGGAGGGAGAAAGAAGGAAAGGAAAGAAGAGAAGGAAGAAGGGAGGAAGACAGAAAGATGGAAAGAAGGAAGGGAAGAAGGACAAAAAAGGGAAAGAAGGAAGGAAGGACGGAAAAGGGAAAGAAAGAAAGAAGGAAAGAAGAAAGGGAGAGGGAGGGAGAAAGAAGGAAAGGAAAGAAGAGAAGGAAGAAGGGAGGAAGACAGAAAGATGGAAAGAAGGAAGGAAAGAAGGACAAAAAAGGGAAAGAAGGAAGGAAGGAAGGAAGGAAGGAAGGAAGGAAGGAAGGAAGGACGGAAAAGGGAAAGAAAGAAAGAAGGAAAGAAGAAAGGGAGAGGGAGGGAGAAAGAAGGAAAGGAAAGAAAAGAAGGAAGAAGGGAGGAAGACAGAAAGATGGAAAGAAGGAAGGAAAGAAGGACAAAAAAGGGAAAGAAGGAAGGAAGGAAAGAAGAAAGGAAGTAAGGGAGAAGGAGGGAAAAAGAAGGAAAGGAAAGAAGAGAAGGAAGAAGGGAGGAAAGACAGAAAGATGGAAAGAAGGAAGGAAAGAAGGACAAAAAAGGGAAAGAAGGAAGGAAGAAGGAAAAAAGAAAGGGAGAGGGAGGGAGGAAGAAGGAAAGGAAAGAAGAGAAGGAAGAAAGGAAGAAGGGAGGAAAGACAGAAAGATGGAATGAAAGAAGGAAAGAAGGAAGGACGGAAAAGGGAAAGAAAGAAGGAAAGAAGAAAGGGGGAGAGAGGGAGGAAGAAGGAAAGGAAAGAAGGAAGGAAGGAAGAAGGGAGGAAAGACAGAAAGATGGAAAGAAGGAAGGAAAGAAGGACAAAAAAGGGAAAGAAGGAAGGAAGGAAGGACGGAAAAGGGAAAGAAAGAAAGAAGGAAAGAAGAAAGAGGGAGAGAGGGAGGAAGAAGGAAAGGAAAGAAGGAAGGAAGGAAGAAGGGAGGAAAGACAGAAAGATGGAAAGAAGGAAGGAAAGAAGGACAAAAAAGGGAAAGAAGGAAGGAAGGAAGGACGGAAAAGGGAAAGAAAGAAAGAAGGAAAGAAGAAAGGGAGAGGGAGGGAGAAAGAAGGAAAGGAAAGAAGAGAAGGAAGAAGGGAGGAAGACAGAAAGATGGAAAGAAGGAAGGAAAGAAGGACAAAAAAGGGAAAGAAGGAAGGAAGGAAAGAAGAAAGGAAGTAAGGGAGAAGGAGGGAAAAAGGGAGAAGGAAGAAGGGAGGAAAGACAGAAAGATGGAAAGAAGGAAGGAAAGAAGGACAAAAAAGGGAAAGAAGGAAGGAAAGAAAAGAAAGAAAGAAGGAAGAAGGAAAGAAGAAAGGGAGAGTGAGGGAGGGAGGAAGAAGGAAAGGAAAGCAAAGAAGGAAAGAAGAGAAGGAAGGGAGAAGGGAGGAAAGACAGAAAGATGGAAAGAAGGAAGGAAAGGACAAAAAGGAAAGAAGGAAGGAAGGAAAAGAAAGAAGGAAGGAAGAAGGAAAGAAGAAAGCGAGAGTGAAGAAGGGAAGAAGAAGGAAAGGAAAGAAGAGAAGGAAGGAAGACAGAAAGATAGAAAGAAGGAAGGAAAGAAGGACAAAAAGGGAAAGAAGGAAGGAAAGAAGAAAGGGAGAAGGAGGGAGGGAGGAAGAAGGAAAGAGGAAAAGAAGAAAAGGAAAGAAGGAAGGAGACAAGAAGGAAGGAAGGAAAGGAGGAAGGCAAGAAGCTGCACCCATACCTTGGCAGAATGGGGTTAGACTGGATGGCCCATGAGGTCTCTTCCAACTCTTTGATTCTATGATTCTAGGGAGGGAAGGAGGGGGGGAGGGAAGGAAGGAAGGAAGGGGGGAGGGAGGGAGGGAAGGAAGGAAAAGGGAAAGAAAGAAAGAAGGAAGGAAGAAGGAAAGAAGAAAGGGAGAGTGAGGGAGGAAGAAGGAAAGAAGAGAAGGAAGGAAGAAGGGAGGAAGACAGAAAGATGGAAAGAAGGAAGGAAAGAAAAGGGAAGGAAGGACTGAAAGAAAGAAGAAGGAAAGAAGAAAGGGAGAAGGAGGGAGGAAGAAGGAAAGGAAAGAAGAGAAGGAGGGAAGGAAGAAGGGAGGAAAGACAGAAAGATGGAAGGAAAGAAGGAAGGACGGAAAAGGGAAAGAAAGAAGGAAAGAAGAAAGGGAGAGGGAGGGAGGAAGAAGGAAAGGAAAGAAGAGAAGGAAGAAGGGAGGAAGACAGAAAGATGGAAAGAAGGAAGGGAAGAAGGACAAAAAAGGGAAAGAAGGAAGGAAGGAAGGACGGAAAAGGGAAAGAAAGAAAGAAGGAAAGAAGAAAGGGAGAGGGAGGGAGAAAGAAGGAAAGGAAAGAAGAGAAGGAAGAAGGGAGGAAGACAGAAAGATGGAAAGAAGGAAGGAAAGAAGGACAAAAAAGGGAAAGAAGGAAGGAAGGAAAGAAGAAAGGAAGTAAGGGAGAAGGAGGGAAAAAGGGAGAAGGAAGAAGGGAGGAAAGACAGAAAGATGGAAAGAAGGAAGGAAAGAAGGACAAAAAAGGGAAAGAAGGAAAGAAGAAAGGGAGAGTGAGGGACGAAGAAGGAAAAGAAAGAAGAGAAGGAAGGAAGAAGGGAGGAAAGACAGAAAGATGGAAAGAAGGAAGGGAAGAAGGACAAAAAAGGGAAAGAAGGAAGGAAGGAAAAGGGAAAGAAAGAAAGAAGGAAGGAAGAAGAAAGGGAGAGGGAGGGAGGGAGGGAGGAAGAAGGAAAGAAGAGAAGGGAGAAGGGAGGAAACACAGAAAGATGGAAAGAAGGAAGGAAAGAAGGACAAAAAAGGGAAAGAAGGAAGGAAGGAAAAGAAAGAAAGAAGGAAGGAAGAAGGAAAGAAGAAAGGGAGAGTGAGGGAGGGAGGAAGAAGGAAAGGAAAGCAAAGAAGGAAAGAAGAGAAAGAAGGGAGAAGGGAGGAAAGACAGAAAGATGGAAAGAAGGAAGGAAAGAAGGACAAAAAGGAAAGAAGGAAGGAAGGAAAAGAAAGAAGGAAGGAAGAAGGAAAGAAGAAAGCGAGAGTGAAGAAGGGAAGAAGAAGGAAAGGAAAGAAGAGAAGGAAGGAAGACAGAAAGATAGAAAGAAGGAAGGAAAGAAGGACAAAAAGGGAAAGAAGGAAGGAAAGAAGAAAGGGAGAAGGAGGGAGGGAGGAAGAAGGAAAGAGGAAAAGAAGAAAAGGAAAGAAGGAAGGAGACAAGAAGGAAGGAAGGAAAGGAGGAAGGCAAGAAGCTGCACCCATACCTTGGGAAGTCAGACTTGGCCACGGTGGTCCACGGTCTGGTTACATCAGGATAGACTACTGCAACATGCTCTATGTGGGGCTGCCTTTGAAGACTGTTCGGAAGCTTCAAATAGTCCAATGAGAGGCAGCCAGGTCAATAACTGGGGCGGTACACAGGGAGTACACAACCCCCATGTTACGTCAGCTCTGCTGGCTGCCTGTTTGCTTCCAGGCACAATTCAAAGTGCTGGCTTTGGCCTTATAGCCCTCAATGGCCCAGTTTACCTGTCCAAACACGTGTCCCTTTACGAACCACCACAAAGACTGAGATCTTCTGGGGAGGCCCTGCTCTTGGTCCCACCACCATCACAGGCAGGTTTGGCAGGGACGAGAGACAGGGCCTTATCAGTGATTGCCCCCCAGCTATGGAACTCCCTTCCTGGTGAGATTAGACCCGCCCCCTCCCTCCTGTCCTTCAGAAAGATGGTGAAGACTTGGCTGTGGGACCAAGCCTTTGGGGCAGGGCAAGGAGGCAATCCTAGAATGGTGTCCTGATGTTAAAGCGGATATACGTGATTGTAATGTTTGTGTATATTTATGGTTGTATGTCCCAGCATTGAATGTTTGCCACATATATATTGTGCTCCGCCCTGAGTCTCCTGCGGGGTGAGAAGGGCGGATTATAAACGTTCCAAATCAATCAATAATCAATCAAATACTTCTCTCCTTGGGCTCTCACAAGCTCCACACTCCACAGTGGCCATGAGAGGCTCCTTTTGAGCTCTAAGGCCGGCTGCTGAGGCTGGAGGTGGAAAGATCAGGGGAGGTGGGTGGGTAGGTTTTGACCCATCCGGTTCAGTCCGCAGAGGTGACGTTGAGCATGCACCCCCCCCCCCTAACAAGGGAAGGTGACTTATAGTTCTGCAAAGGACAAAGGTAGAGCTACAAGCTGGGTAGATGCGGGGAATGCCGTGGATGTAGCGTACCTGGATTTCAGGAAGGCCTTCGACAAGGTCCCCCATGACCTTCTAGCAAGGAAACTAGTCCAATGTGGGCTAGGCAAAACTACGGTGAGGTGGATCTGTAATTGGTTAAGTGGACGAACACAGAGAGTGCTCACTAATGCTTCCTCTTCATCTTGGAAAGAAGTGACAAGTGGAGTGCCGCAGGGTTCAGTCCTGGGCCCGGTCCTGTTCAACATCTTTATTAATGACTTAGATGAAGGGCTAGAAGGCATGATCATCAAGTTTGCAGACGACACCAAATTGGGAGGGATAGCTAATACTCCAGAGGACAGGAGCAGAATTCAAAGCGATCTTGACAGATTAGAGAGATGAATGGCTAAAACTAACAAAATGAAGTTCAACAGTGACAAATGCAAGATACTCCACTTTGGCAGAAAAAATGAAATGCAAAGATACAGAATGGGGGACGCCTGGCTCGAGAGCAGTACGTGTGAAAAAGATCTTGGAGTCCTCGTGGACAACAAGTTAAACATGAGCCAACAATGTGATGTGGCGGCAAAAAAAGCCAATGGGATTTTGGCCTGCATCAAGAGGAGCATAGTGTCTAGATCTAAGGAAGTAATGCTACCCCTCTATTCTGCTTTGGTTAGACCACATCTGGAATACTGTGTCCAATTCTGAGCACCACAATTCAAGAGATATATTGACAAGCTGGAATGTGTCCAGAGGAGGGCGACTAAAATGATCAAGGGTCTGGAGAACAAGCCCTATGAGGAGCGGCTTAGGGAACTGGGCATGTTTAGCCTGAAGAAGAGAAGGCTGAGAGGAGATATGATAGCCATGTATAAATATGTGAGAGGAAGCCACAGGGAGGAGGGAGCAAGCTTGTTTTCTGCTTCCTTGGAGACTAGGACGCGGAACAATGGCTTCAAACTACAAGAGAGGAGATTCCATCTGAACATTAGGAAGAACTTCCTGACTGTGAGAGCCGTTCAGCAGTGGAACTCTCTGTCCCGGAGTGTGGTGGAGGCTCCTTCTTTGGAAGCTTTTAAGCAGAGGCTGGATGGCCATCTGTCAGGGGTGATTTGAATGCAATATTCCTGCTTCTTGGCAGGGGGTTGGACTGGATGGCCCATGAGGTCTCTTCCAACTCTTTGATTCTATGATTCTATGATTCTATGAAAGGTACCAGACTGCGCAATAGGGGTTAAGTCTTGGTCACATTGCCAAGGCCTTGACAACAACAAGGATCCCACGAGACTTTTGGGAAACGGCTGGATCTTGGGACTTCTGCCCTTTGTGAGAGTTGTAGTTTCCCAAGGACCAAAGTATGAATCAGTTGCAGCACAGCTGGGGTTTCATCTGCCAGCCTTCCCAATGATCATGGACTCTCTGCCTGCATGTCTTGGACTTCAGTACATACTATCTCCCTCATGAACTCTCCTCAAAGACCTTTTAAAACTTCTGACTCCAAGCTTTCAAATAAAATGATAATTTTCCTTTATTAAATATTTGGGATGAGGGATGGGGACGGGATCTTTTCCCATATGAAATATTGATTATATATGTGTGAAATACTGAATCCAGACTGAATCCTCCTGGTCAGTGGCAAGGCCGAACAGGGTATAGGGTTACAGCCTGTGGTGGATGGGGTCGCACTCCCCTTGAAGGCGCAGGTTCGCAGCTTGGGTGTAATCCTGGATTCATCGGTGAAGAAGGGAGCATTTGCACAGCTTAGGCTCGTGCGCCAGCTGCGCCCGTACCTTGGGAAGTCTGACTTGGCCACGGTAGTCCACGCTCTGGTTACATCCCGTTTAGACTACTGCAACGCTCTCTACGTGGGGTTGCCCTTGAAGACGGCCCGGAAGCTCCAACTGGTCCAACGTGCGGCAGCCATGATACTAACAGGAGCGGGGCGCAGGGAGCATACAACTCCCCTGCTGTACCAGCTCCACTGGCTGCCGATCTGCTACCGGGCTCAATTCAAGGTGCTGGCATTGGCCTATAAAGCCCTAAACGGTTCCGGCCCAAGATACCTAACTGACCGCCTCTCGGCCTATGAGCCCACGAGGACTTTGAGATCTTCCGGGGAGGCCCTGCTATCGATCCCGCCTGCGTCACAGGCATGGCTGGCGGGGACGAGAGATAGGGCCTTCTCGGTGGTGGCTCCTCGGCTGTGGAACACCCTTCCCGTGGACATCAGGCTAGCCCCCTCCCTGTTGATATTCCGCGGGAAGCTAAAGACCTGGCTGTTTCAGAAGGCATTTGAATAGAAGTGCAATGACTGGTAACTTGACCATGGAATGGAACAACGGAAATGATATTGGATTGTGAACTTGACGATGAGACGACTCGGAATGGCTTTGTAATAATGTTGATGTTTTTGATGAGATGTTTGCTAATGATGTACTGCGGATTATTTGTCACTATGTTTGTATTTTGCACCTGTTTTTCGATGTTGTACACCGCAATGAGTCGCCATTAGGCTGAGAATTGCGGTATATAAGCCTAGTAAATCAATCAATCAATCAATCAATCAATATTCTTTGCCCTCCTGCCTTTCCTCATGCTCTTTGCCCCAGAAAAAGTGTGACCAGAGACTGTTTAGTGCCTGAGGGAGAGTCATTATCTCTCCCTGAAACCAACCTTGCCACCAAACATCAGCATGGACAATAACAAGTGAAATATCCTGTTGTTTGCTCTCGTCTGGCAGACAAGGAAGTTTCTTTGGGCATCATGATTGCTTTACAAAGGGACGAGGCTAACCCCAGGGGGTCCCCTCGCCCCGGCTCTGTTTGTTTCCTCCACAAGGCTCATCAAGGACACTCCTTATCAGATCTGGGACAGGAAAACCTTTCTTAATCCCATCACCTCCCATTCTGAATTTTGCCTATAAAAATGCCTGTAAACTCTATGCTGGTATGTAGGGCTGGGCGGTTTCATTCGTTAATTTCGTAATTCGTTATTAATTCGTTATTTTTTTTGATAACGAAGCGATATTGAACCATTCAGGAGCAACTAAAAAACGAAACGATTTTTTTTCAATTCGTTTCGTAATTGTTTCGTAATTGTTTCGAAATCGATTCGTAATTGATTCGAAATCGTTTCGTTATTATTTCCGCATGTCTGGTGCAAGTTTTATAGTCGTTGTTTGTTTTCTCAGTGAAAAAAAATAAAATTATCACACCAACAGTCAACAACAGAGGGAGAGGGAAGCTTCCTGTCCCATTTGGAGGTTTTTTTAGTGTATTGCGCGATCCTGCCCGCCATTAACGAATCGATTCGTAATTGTTTCGAAATCGATTCGTAATTGATTCGTAATTTACAAAATTTCGTAAATATCGACATTTTTTAAAGGAAAATTTCGGAATTAATTTAAAAATCGAAACGCAAAACCCCCCTAAAAACGAATCGAGTTTAGAAACAAATTTTTCCGTGGTTGCCCAGCCCTACTGGTATGCTTGTAGTGGAAATATCCCTACAGTGCATCCGATCTCAGCTGAATCGCTCATTAAACCTCGATGCCCCTTCTTCGCTTTGGCAAGAGTCTCATTTCAATTATTAATATTAAATAAAATTGCTGGAATCAGGCTTCTCTGAAGGCTTGCCAAGGTAGCGTTCCCTCTTTAGTGGGAACTAAGGGTCATCTCTCCTTGGAGTTGACCCCCCCTAAAGTCTCATTCGACTTCAGAGGTACAGTCTTTGTGTTGTTTCTATCTTCTGAAGGCCACTGGGGGCATGGTCTTGAAGGCCACTGGGGGCATGGTCTCGGTGACACAATTAACTATTAAGTTTTAAGAGTCTGAAGCTTATTAGTTTGATACTCCCGCAATTACACATAGGGAGTAACATTCTCTGTAGACCAACAGGAATTGGTCTTCATTACAGCCTATGAGAAAAAATGTTCAAAAGATTGCTTGGCCATAAAAAGGTTTCAGTGTCATTGTCGTTTGAAAACATCAGCACATTTTATTAAAATAAGGAAAACATATTCACGCTCACTTTAGTTTGAAACCGATTTCAAGTCTTGAATCAACCAACACACACTTTACAGTAGAAATATATTTTAAAAATATAAATATTTGTTATAAATAGTTAGTTTAAACATTTGACAACTGTAAACAACTGTAAATGCTACTTTAAAAAACTTTTTTTTGTCATTTAAAAAACTCCTATAAAAAACTTTAAAAAACTTTTTTTGTTGTGTCAGGAGCAACTGCTCCTTTAAAACACTTTTAAAAACTTTAAAGAACTTTAAAAAACTTTTTAAAACTTCTAAAAACTTTAAAAAACTGGATTGTAAGGATTAAAAGGACATGTTAAATAAGAAAACATTTAGCAACTGAAGAAGTGAACTGTTTCTAGAGCAGGCGATGGGAAACTTGTAGTTTTTCATATGATGTTGAATTCCAACTCCCATCATTACTAATGCTGGGACTAATGGAAAGTAAAAGCCCAACCGCTAAAGGTTTGCCAGTCTAGCTTGCAGCGATAGATCTGACTGGCAGAACAAGGACTGCTGTTATGTAGTGTACCAATGGATCTATTCATACAATGCAAAGCTTTGGGGCCACTGTGTAACCTATGGCATCCAAAAAGAAAAGGAAAGGTTGGTTTCACTGCTACACTATAATGGATACAAGAACGAGGTTTTAAGAACATCTACTTGGCCCCTGGCAGACTTTGGCGACTTGCTCAAAGGCAGACAGGAAAGCTTTGGTGCTGGGGCAACGCTACACTGGGTGGTTGGCTGACCTGCCTTGGAACCCCATTGAAGCACATCACCTTGTCGATGCGAGGGATCATCCCAGGGCACTGCGTCCATCAGCGGAGGGTTCGCTCTCCTGTCTGAGCATTCCTGAGGAATTCTTGCATCTGGGCACCCCACTGTTGGGCAACGCTACACTGGGTGGTTGGCTGACCAATGGAACCCCATTGAAGCACATCACCTGGCCGATGCGAGGGATCTTCCCTGGACCCTCTAAACCCTCCTCCATATCTGCCCCTTGCTTCTAGAGCTGGGAAACACAGAAATGCTATGGCAGGCGTTGATCTTGAAATTGGTATTGAGGGGAAAGATATTGATTAAACGACCACCTCTCCTCCACTTTAAGTGCCGCTTTCAGAGTTACAAATGTGTTTCGTCTTCAAAAGCATATATTCCAAAAGGTGAGGGATTCTGCTAGGCCTGGATCAGCTTTGGTCCACTTGCAGAAAACCAAAATGGCTCCTCCTTGGTTCAAACCAGAAGGGGAGACACTCCACACCGAGCTCTCTCTTCCGACGGGCTCACGCTTGCCTTCCTTCCTGTGGCTCGGAAAGGGTTTCGAAAGAATAAGCCGTCGGAAGGCGTCGTCCCTTGACCCGGCGGGCCTGCCTTCCCTTAGCAAGCTTTTCCTTTGATTTTCCTTCTTGTAATTCCCTTTCCGGTGGCGTGTGTCATGGATGTTGCTTGCCTCCGATAATCAGCTGGTGTATTCTCAGGGGGCAGTTGCTTTGTCACAAATTCTGGTTTTGCTCTAGCAAATCATCTTTGTTTTGTGCTGGTGGCGGTGGCAGTATTGGAGGCCAATGGCTTCCTTGCTGTGGACACGGGTCTTCCCTCTTTGTGCACCATTGCCGGGCATTTTGGAGGTACCTCCTTGAGGGGGGTGCCCCTTCTGACACCGTCGGCCGGTCGCACGATGAGGGTCTTACCTCCTAGACCGCTGACCATCCAAAGGAGGGGGTTATTGTGCACCCAGACTCACATGTCTCAGCTGTCTCTCAGAGCCCTGAGAGACTTGTCATCCACAATGCACAATGGTTTGAGTCAAGAAGCCTTCTTGAGTCAGGACTGAAGCACTGCTAGAGCTGCCAACGCACAAATTTGCTACAGGAGGATCTCAACCAACCGGAAGTCCTTCCTGTCTCTCGTCCCTGCCAAACCTGCCTGTGATGGTGGTGGGACGAAGATCTCAGTCTTTGTGGTGGTTCGTAAAGGGACACGTGTTTGGACGGGTAAACTGGGCCATTGAGGGCTATAAGGCCAAAGCCAGCACTTTGAATTGTGCCTGGTAGCAAACAGGCAGCCAGCAGAGCTGACGTAACATGGGGGTTGTGTACTCCCTGTGTGCCGCCCCAGTTATTGACCTGGCTGCCTCTCATTGGACTATTTGAAGCTTCCGAACAGTCTTCAAAGGCAGCCCCACATAGAGCATGTTGCAGTAGTCTATCCTGATGTAACCAGACTGTGGAGCACCGTGGCCAAGTCTGACTTCCCAAGGTATGGGTGCAGCTTCTTGCCTTCCTCCTTCCTTCCTTCCTTCTTGTCTCCTTCCTTCTTTCCTTTTCTTCTTTTCCTCTTTCCTTCTTCCTCCCTCCCTCCTTCTCCCTTTCTTCTTTCCTTCCTTCTTTCCCTTTTTGTCTTTCTTTCCTTCCTTCTTTCTATCTTTCTGTCTTCCTTCCTTCTCTTCTTTCCTTTCCTTCTTCTTCCCTTCTTCACTCTCGCTTTCTTCTTTCCTTCTTCCTTCCTTCTTTCTTTTCCTTCCTCCCTTCTTTCCTTTTTGTCCTTCTTTCCTTCCTTCTTTCCATCTTTCTGTCTTTCCTCCCTTCTCCCTTCCTTCTCTTCTTTCCTTCTTTGCTTTCCTTTCCTTCTTCCCCCCTCCCTCACTCTCCCTTTCTTCTTTCCTTCTTCCTTCCTTCTTTCTTTCTTTTCCTTCCTTCCTTCCTTCTTTCCCTTTTTTGTCCTTCTTTCCTTCCTTCTTTCCATCTTTCTGTGTTTCCTCCCTTCTCTTCTTTCCTTCCTCCCTCCCTCCCTCCCTCTCCCTTTCTTCTTCCTTCCTTCTTTCTTTTTTCCCTTTTCCTTCCTTCCTTCTTTCCCTTTTTTGTCCTTCTTCCCTTCCTTCTTTCCATCTTTCTGTCTTTCCTCCCTTCTTCCTTCCTTCTCTTCTTTCTTTTCCTTCTTCGTCCCTCACTCTCCCTTTCTTCTTTCCTTCTTTCTTCTTTCTTTCTTTCTTTCTTTCTTTCCCTTTTCCGTCCTTCCTTCCTTCCTTCTTTCCCTTTTTTGTCCTTCTTTCCTTCCTTCTTTCCATCTTTCTGTTTTTCCTCCCTTCTTCCTTCTCCCTTTTTCCCTCCTTCTCCCTTACTTCCTTTCTTCTTTCCTTCCTTCCTTCTTTCCCTTTTTTGTCCTTCTTTCCTTCCTTCTTTCCATCTTTCTGTCTTCCTCCCTTCTTCCTTCTCTTCTTTCCTTTCCTTCTTTCTCCCTCCCTCTCCCTTTCTTCTTTCCTTCTTTCTTTCTTTCCCTTTTCCGTCCTTCTTTCCTTCCTTCTTTCCCTTTTTTGTTCTTCTTTCCTTCCTTTCCATCTTTCTGTCTTCCTCCCTTCTTCCTTCTCTTCTTTCCTTTCCTTCTTCCTCCCTCCCTCTCCCTTTCTTCTTTCCTTCTTTCTTTCCCTTTTCCGTCCTTCCTTCTTTCCTTCCATCTTTCCGTCTTTCCTCCCTTCTTCTTTCCTTCCTTCTCTTCTTTCCTTTCCTTCTTCCTCCTTCTCCCTATCTTCTTTCCTTCCTTCCTTCTTTCCCTTTTTTGTCCTTCTTTCCTTCCTTCTTTCCATCTTTCTGTCTTCCTCCCTTCTTCCTTCTCTTCTTTCCTTTCCTTCTTTCTCCCTCCCTCTCCCTTTCTTCTTTCCTTCTTTCTTTCTTTCCCTTTTCCGTCCGTCCTTCCTTCCTTCTTTCCCTTTTTTGTCCTTCTTTCCTTCCTTCTTTCCATCTTTCTGTCTTCCTCCCTTCTTCCTTCTCTTCTTTCCTTTCCTTCTTCCTCCTTCCCTCTCCCTTTCTTCTTTCCTTCTTTCTTTCCCTTTTCCGTCCTTCCTTCTTTCCTTCCATCTTTCTGTCTTTCCTCCCTTCTTCCTTCCCTCCTTCTCTTCTTTCCTTTCCTTCTTCCTCCCTCCTTCTCCCTTTCTTCTTTCCTTCTTCTTTCTTTCATTCCTTCCTTCCCTTTTCTTTCCTTCCTTCTTTCCATCTTTCTGTCTTCCTCCCTTCTTCCTCCCTCACTCTCCCTTTCTTCTTTCCTTCTTCCTTCCTTCTTTCTTTCTTTCTTTCTTTCTTTCTTTCTTTCCCTTTTCCTTCCTTCCCTCCCCCCCTCCTTCCCTCCCTAGAATCATAGAATCATAGAATCAAAGAGTTGGAAGAGACCTCATGGGCCATCCAGTCCAACCCCATTCTGCCAAGAAGCAGGAATATTGCATTCAAATCACCCCTGACAGATGACCATCCAGCCTCTGTTTAAAAGCTTCCAAAGAAGGAGCCTCCACCACACTCCGGGGCAGAGAGTTCCACTGCTGAACGGCTCTCACAGTCAGGAAGTTCCTCCTAATGTTCACATGGAATCTCCTCTCTTGTAGTTTGAAGCCATTGTTCCGCGTCCTAGTCTCCAAGGAAGCAGAAAACAAGCTTGCTCCCTCCTCCCTGTGGCTTCCTCTCACATATTTATACATGGCTATCATATCTCCTCTCAGCCTTCTCTTCTTCAGGCTAAACATGCCCAGCTCCTTAAGCCGCTCCTCATAGGGCTTGTTCTTCAGACCGTTTATCATTTTAGTCGCCCTCCTCTGGACACATTCCAGCTTGTCAATATCTCTCTTGAATTGTGGTGCCCAGAATTGGACACAATATTCCAGGTGTGGTCTAACCAAAGCGGAATAGAGCATGGGGAGCATTACTTCCTTAGATCTAGACACTAGGCTCCTATTGATGCAGGCCAAAATCCCACTGGCTTTTTTTGCCGCCACATCACATTCCTGGCTCATGTTTAACTTGTTGTTCACGAGGACTCCCCACGAGGGGAAATCAAAGTGGGGCTTCCTTAAAGGGGACAAGATGGGAATCATTTCAGCTCTGGATTTTCTGTTTGTGTTTTGTCTTGATTTCTTACAATGTTTTATAGTCATACGTTTAACTGTTTGTTTAACTTTGTATTGTACTGTGAATGTTGCAATTGGCCAGCTTGATTATCATTAAATGGCTTTGCAGCTTCAAAGCCTGGCTGCTTCCTGCCTGGGGGGGTCCTTTGTTAAGAGGTGTTAGCTTTTATTTATTTATCGTGTCAGGAGCAGACCAAACAGTTGTATTGCATTTTTGAACAAACAAACAAACAAAGCCCAAAGTTTGCAAGCTTGGTAGTTAGCTGGCCCTGATTGTTTCCTGAAAGGGAGATGAGCACCAACCCCAGAGTCCAACACGACTAGACTCAATGGCAGGGGAAACCTTTACCTTTACTACTCAAACCAGTAGCTAGTTCTTCCTGTCTCTACACTGCCACCTTGTGGCTACCTCTGGCCACTACATGCACACAAATTTATTTGCCAGTAGCCATTTTTTCTATCTTAATACTGCCATTCTGTGGATGCCTCTGTGGATGCATACATACAAACTAATAGCCCAGTATAAGACAAGTATAAGACAAGCATCCCGAGCTCTGAGGATGACCTGGGAGGGAATCCCACTGGTGCATTGCAGCGCACCCAAATACCTGGGAGTCACTCTGGACCGTGCTCTTACCTACAAGAAGCACTGCCTGAACATCAAGCAAAAAGTGGGTGCTAGAAACAATATCATGCGAAAGCTGACTGGCACAACCTGGGGATCACAACCAGACACAGTGAAGACATCTGCCCCTGCACTATGCTACTTGCGCTATGCTACTCTGCTGCTGAGTATGCATGCCCATCTCATCAAGCTAAAACACATCTCACCACGCTAAAACAGTGGATGTGGCTCTTAATGAGACATGCCGCATTATCACGGGGTGTCTGCGCCCTACACCACTGGAGAAATTACACTGTTTAGCCGATATTGCACCACTTGACATCCGCCAGAAAGTAGCAGCCAATAGTGAAAGGACCAAGGCAGAGACATCCCCAGCTCATCCCCTGTTTGGGTATCAGACAGCACGTCAACGACTTAAATCAAGAAACAGTTTTCTAAGATCTACAGAGACACTCGCTGGAACACCCCAGCAAGCTAGAGTCCAAAAGTGGCAGGCTCAAACCCAGAACCTCAACCAATGGCTGATACCCAATGAGAGCCTCCCCTCTTTGCACACAGAAGACTGTGCGACTTGGAAGGCGCTGAACAGCCTGCGCTCTGGCACCACGAGATGCAGAGCCAACCTTCAGAAATGGGGCTACAAAGTGGAATCCACGACTTGTGAGTGTGGAGAAGAGCAAACCACTGACCACCTGCTGCAATGCAACCTGAGCCCTGCCACATGCACAATGGAGGACCTCCTTGAGGCAACACCAGAGGCACTCCAAGTGGCCAGATACTGGTCAAATCAACTACCAAGCTTGCAAACTTTGTTTTGTCTGTTTGTTTGTTAAATGTAATGCAACCATTCAGTCTGCTCCTGACATGATAAATAAATATATCCCAGTAGCTAATTCTGGAAGTCTGATGGTGCGAGGTGGGATGAATAAGGGGGATGCAGTCGGATTTCAAAGAACAGGAGCAGGCTTCCTACATTTGGGCAACAGGTGAATTGTGAACAGGTGTGTTGTCTTGCACAAGGGAAAGGACACCTTTGGTGAGCATGACACATTGTCTCTTGGTTTGGATGGCCTCCCCCAATTTCCGCAGCAGTGAAGCCCAGTCTGCCCCAGTGATCATGGTCCCCTTTGCTAGGAAATCCATCCTTCCCACTCCGTGCTGGTCCCAATATCCTGTGAGCATGATCTTGCCTGCTAAGAGTTGGGCACGAGCCTTTTTTGGAGGCCGTGAGTCAGGATGCTTCCACTGCATCTACTGGACTTGAGTCTCAGGATCAGAGTGATGGACCCAGCTTTCCTCCTGTGTGATCCGTCTGTTGAAAAAGTCCTGGTTTCCATAGCACATCATTGTCAAGAGAGCATTCGACTCGTTCCTACTTCTGGAAAGGTGTGAGCAGCCGGGGGATCCAGCGAGTGGATATCTTATGCATGGGAAGATGGTATTGGGTGTTTTTTTCCATGGACCCCACACTCATCCTGACATTTTGGGCTAGGTGGCAAATGGTTACGCAGCCATTTTCCAAAATAGCGACCTCCACTTACTGGATGGCGTGTTCCTCAATAACAGAGTGGGGTCACCCTGGAATTGGAGCTGTTTGCACCCAAGTCTGGCCACATTTGAATGGACGACGCCAGTTCTTGACTCCATCATATAATGGGGAATCCTCACCATCAACCTCTTTCATCTCATCAAACGTCTCCTTTGATGTGCAGCCTTGCAAGGAAAGGAACTTGAGGACTGCTTGGTATTCCCACTGGATCTGTTATCAAACCTCACTCCACTCCAGCAACCATCACATCAAGACCATTCTCAGTCCTGCGTTGTAAATTGCCACATACGAGGGGCCTTCATTAAAAATTTCCCCTGACCCACTTCTATTTATCACAGGATGCTGAAACTGCACATGTGTAAAGATAGAAGTCCCTACAGGAATAGCAGCAATGCTTATTTATTAATTATTTCTTTACGACATTTATATGCTGCCCTTCTCATCCCGAAGGGGACTCAGAGCGGCTTACAAGGTATATATACATACAATATATTATTAGTATAGTACAATATCAGTTTTAAATATTGCTATATTGTACTATATCAATTATACTGTAATATTATTAGTAATATTACATGTACCGTATATTCTGGTGTATAAAACTACTTTTTAACCCAAGGAAATCTTCTCAAAAGTCAGGAGTCGTCTTATACGTGGGAGTCGTCTTATGCACAGGAGTCGTCTTATAGAGAGGGTGCTGAAACTTCCAATTGGATTGGAGAATCTGTGCTTGCCGCATATGGTGGGGGGAGCTCAAAAATGGCAATGGCCGTGTCCCTGCCGTACGCAGCAACTGCATGAAAGCATTAAGGCCGACGCTGTACAAGTACAGTAGAAGAAAATCCATTCATCAGGATTCGTGGACTTAATGTGGTCCCAATGGTGAGGTGAAGGGGTGCCTCACCGGGAAGGTGTAAGTCAGTGGTTCTCAACCTGGGTCCCCAGATGTTTTTAGCCTACAACTCCCAGAAATCCCAGCCAGTTTACCAGCTCTTAGGATTTCTGGGAGCTGAAGGCCAAAAACATCTGGGGACCCCAGGTTGAGAACCACTGGTGTAAGCGAAGGGCGGAGCAAGCTGCAGGCGTCCGGGGCACCCGGGGTATGGAAACCAGAGATAGAGTGGCTCTGGGCCCAGACAAACACACCTGTCTGGCCCCGCCCTTGTATCCTACTACCATATCTCCTCCTCTGCCTTTCAGATCTTGCTCCTGAAGACTGCAGTGGAATGGTGCAGGTGCGCATGTGCAAGATCTGAGAGGCAGAGAAGGAGGTATGGTAATAGGAAAATTACCATATTGAAATCAAATCTGATGCTTTTAAAAATGTTACTTGGTGTGCATTGGAAAAGGGGTAGTTTTATATGGCAAATATATTCCAAACTCTATATTTTAACTGGAAAAGTTGGGGGTCGTCTTATACACCAAGTTGTCTTATATACCGGAATATACAGTAATATAAATATATAATTATAATATCATATCATATTATTATTATATTGCATTACATTATAATATTATAAACCTTGCTTCAAGGATGGATTGCCTACTCTTTGCTACTCAAATCATGTATGTTAATGGAGAGGTTGGATGGCTATCTCTCAAGAGACCTTTCATAGAATCATAGAATCAAAGAGTTGGAAGAGACCTCATGGGCCATCCAGTCCAACCCCATTCTGCCAAGAAGCAGGAATATTGCATTCAAATCACCCCTGACAAATGGCCATCCAGCCTCTGCTTAAAAGCTTCCAAAGAAGGAGCCTCCACCACACTCCGGGGCAGAGAGTTCCACTGCTGAACGGCTCTCACAGTCAGGAAGTTCTTCCTAATGTTCAGATGGAATCTCCTCTCTTGTAGTTTGAAGCCATTGTTCTGCGTCCTAGTCTCCAAGGAAGCAGAAAACAAGCTTGCTCCCTCCTCCCTGTGGCTTCCTCTCACATATTTATACATGGCTATCATATCTCCTCTCAGCCTTCTCTTCTTCAGGCTAAACATGCCCAGCTCCTTAAGCCGCTCCTCATAGGGCTTTTTCTCCAGACCCTTGATCATTTTAGTCGCCCTCCTCTGGACACATTCCAGCTTGTCAATATCTCTCTTGAATTGTGGTGCCCAGAATTGATGGTGTTTGATGGTGTTTTTCTGCCTAGCAGAAAGGGGTTGGACTAGATGGCCCTTCGGGGTCCCATCCACTATCAAAATATATTATATTGCTGAATGGAGCCGGTACTGAAGAAGGCACAGCAAATACAAAACCACAGGAGTCCAAAAGCAGAGACAAGAGAAATTTACTAAACTTATCCCAGTATTGGAAAATAAGACTCACACAATACAAATGTAAAATCAGTACAAAAAAGCTAAGACGTGGCAAAGGCATATAGTTTGGATGCAGCATGTCAACACCGGGAATGAGCAAGAGAAATGCCAAATAGTAAACAAATGGAAATATAACCAAGGACATGATCTTCAGAACTATATCTATGGTCCCAACTGATATAAAACGTGAATATTTTGTTGTTGGAGTTGGAAGGGATGGTGTTAGACTCAAGAGGGGAACCTTGCGTTCTCCCAAACTGAGCTCCAACAAGCCGATAATTGTCAATCAAGGGACCGACAAAGTTGACATCTAACAACATCTGTGGATGACTCCACAGGTCAGTGATAGGAATGTATAAGGAATTAGGAAGGCAAGTGAAGACAAGACACGGATGAGTTAGAGAGTTCATTAGATAGAAAAAGAGAATGCTGCTTCCGTTCAAGAATTAAAACACTGCCTGTTTCAAAGAGCAGTAGCACAGAAGGACTTGATGACAGGCTTAAGCCACGTACACGAAGCTCAGCAAAAGCCCTTCCAAGGGCTCCAACTTCAGGCCCTGCAGGCTCAGCTGTTTCTTCTCCCGGCTGGGATTTGTGCTGAGCTCCACCACAACTTCGGGGGGCAGGTGGGCGTGCGCTATGGAGACGGTACTCTCTTGGGCCTCGAAGTTGAGCACCGCCAGGAAGCGCTTGTTCTGGTCCCAGACCCGCAAGTAGGAGAAGACCCCTGGGCTGGAACTGCATATAATCTTTTTTGTAATTTTTAAAAAATGTTTTCAAATGTCAAGCATATCTAAAACAAAATGATAAAAGTGGCTAAGCTGTTCCTCTTCCTCCTCCTCCTCTTCCTCTTCTTCTTCTTCCTTCTCTTTCTCTTCTTCCTTCTCTTCCCATTGTTCCTCCTCTACTTCCTCTTCTTCCTCCTCCTCTTCCTCCTCTGCTTCTTCTTTGTCTTCCTCCTCCCCGTCGGTGGGGACGTCTGGAGGCAGACTGGCCAGCTCCTCCAGGACCACTTCCTCCTCTTCCTCCTCTAAGATGGTCTCGAGAGATGGAATGCGGCTAGCCAGCCTCCCCCTCTGGCCCTTCTGCGGGCGCACCACAGCCCTCCTTTCGGCCGAGATACAAGAGAACAAACTCTTTACCCTCTTCCAGAAGCTTTTACGCCTTCGTGGAATACTTAGTAGAAGCTTTTCCTCTTCCGTTTGAATGTCTCCAACACGATGGGGCCTCTGGAAAGGTAGTCTCCAGCGTGGCATGGCTGTAAGAAAAACAAGAACAGACTTAGCAAGTGTTATATGAATTAAAACAAAAACTATACAATTTTCGAAATATCCTCCACTAAAGCACACACCTTTCCCCCCCAATCCCGCCTCGCTCTTCCCACCCGTGAACCCCCAGCCATGACTCCCGACATAGCATCTAACAATACTAGGCCTGGGCGGTTTCGTTCGTTAATTTTGTAATTCGTTGAATATTCGTTAATTTTAACAATGACAAAACGATTACAAAACATATTTTCAAACCCGGAAGTGTTTTTAAATATCGAAACGGCATCCTCCATCTTTTTTACGGGCTTCCGCCCGTTTCGGAAATGACGTTTTAGGGATGGAGGATGCTGGGTGCGCCGGGAGCCAATCCTGCGCTCCCAAGCACCGTGGCTGATTGTGATTGGGCGGGCTGCCCTTTAAAAGCGGCTCCGCATGGCCGCATTGCTCATTGCGAAGGAGACGGGAGGTGCGGGAGGGAGGCTTGATGGTTGGCTCTGTCTTGGCTGCTTGCTTGCATTCATTCATTCATTCATTCATTCATTCATTGCTTGTGCTTGCATTCATTCATTCATTCATTCATTGCTGGGAGCAGCGGGGAGGCTTTGCCCTGTTTTCGCCCCACAACAGGGTAGGGCAAGCATTGTTAATTTTCCATTTTTAAATATTTCTGAAAAATATCTTTCTTTTATTCTTAAAAAAATTCAAAAAATATTCTAAAAAAAGAAAAGACCCTTGTGTGCCTGTGTGTGTGAGTTTGTCCCTGTCCTGTGGCTGTGTTCGCTCCACAACAGGGCAAGCATTGTTAATTTTCCATTTTTAAATATTTCTGAAAATATTTATAAATAAATATTTCAAAAAAAATTCAAAAAATATCCTAAAAACGAAATTTCGTAAATACTGAACTTTTTCAAAGGAAAATTTTGTAATTATTTTATATATCGAAACGCAAAAACCCCCCAAATACAAATCGATTTTAGAAACAAATTTTTGCGTTGTTACCCAGGCCTAAACAATACCCAAAGCTCAAATTGTTAACAAACCCCTCATCAGGTTCTTGTGGGTTTTTTTCGGGCTATAGGGCCATGTTCTAGAGTAGGGCTGTCCAACCACGGAAAAATTTGTTTCTAAACTCGATTCGTTTTTAGGCGGTTTTTGCGTTTTGTTATTTAAAAGAATTCCGAATTTTTTCTTAAAAAAAGTTCGATATTTATGAAATTTCGGAAATTACGAAACAATTTCGAAACAATAACGAATCGATTCGTTAATGGCGGATGCAATTGCACAATACGCTAAAAAACCCTCCAAATGGGACAGGAGGAACTTCTGAAGCTTCCCTCTCCCTCTGTTGTTGACTGTTGGTGTGATAATTTATTTTTTTATCACTGATAAAACTTGCACCAGACATACGGAAACAATAACGAAATAATAACGAAACAATTTCGAAACAATTATGAAATAAATTTTAAAAATTCGTTTCGATTTTAAGTTGCTCCTGAATGGTTCAAAATCGCTTTGTTATCAAAAAAAATAACGAATTAATAACGAATTACGAAATTAACAAACGAAACTGCCCAGCCCTATTCTAGAGGCATTTCTCCTGACATTTCGCCTGCATCTATGGCAAGCATCCTCAGAGGTAGTGAGGTCTGTTGGAAATAGGACAATGGGTTTATATATCTGTGGAATGGCTGGGGTGGGGCAAAGAGCTCTTCTCTGCTGGAGCTAGGTGTGAATGTTTCAGCTGATCACCTTCATTAGCATTTGAAGGCCTGCCTGAGCCTGGGAAAACCTTTTGTTGAGAGGTGTTAAGATGTGCCTGGTTGTTTCCTCTCTGTTGTTTTGCTGTTGTAATTTTAGAGTTTTTTAATACTGGTAGCCAGATTTTGTTCATTTTCATGGTCTCTTCCTTTCTGTTGAAATTGTCCACATGCTTGTGGATTTCAATGGCTTCTCTGTGTAGTCTGACATGGTGGTTGTTGGTGTGGTCCAGCATTTCTGTGTTCTCAAATAATATGCTATGTCCAGGCTGGTTCATCAGGTGCTCTGCTATGGCTGACTTCTCTGGTTGGAGTAGTCTGCAGTGCCTTTCATGTTCCTGGATTCGTGTCTGGGCAATGCTGCTGCGTTTGGTGGTCCCTCTGTAGACTTGTCCACAGCTGCATGGAACATGGTAGACTCCTGCAGAGGTGAGAGGATCCCTCTTGTCCTTTGCTGAACGGAGCATTTGTTGGATTTTCTTGGTGGGTTTGTAGATTGTTTGTATGTTGTGTTTCCTCATCAGCTTCCCTCTGCGGTCAGTGGTTCCCTTGATGTATGGCAGGAACACTTTCCCTCTGGGTGGATCTTCATCTTGACTCTCGTGGCTTGTTCTTGGTCTTGCAGCTCTTCTGATGTCTGAGGTGGAGTCTCCATTGGCCTGGAGAGCCCGGTTGAGGTGGTTCAGTTCATCTTGGAGGAGAAGGTGGGCTTCGCAGATTCTTTTTGTACGGTTTGCCAAGGCTTTAATGGTGCTTCTTTTTTGACTTGGGTGATGGTTGGAGTTTTCATGTAGTATGTTATGCTTCTTTGATAACGTCTGCTAGCTCACGCCCGGCAAAATTGTTCAAAATAATTCGATCTCTAACGACGGTTCCTACTGTACCAAAAAGTGGTGATCAGACCCATCAGCCGAGGATTTTCAGAGCTATTTTGCAGACAAGATCTCGCTATTTTGCCGGGATCTCCCTGCCACAATTGATACAGTGAGAGAACTTGGGACTCCGTGGCCACTTGCTGGGCCCATCCTCGACCGGTTCATCCCGCTGGACACAGAGGCTGTCGATAGGCTCATAGCTGCAGCTAGACCGACCACTTGCTCCCTCGATCCGTGTCCCTTTTGATTGGTGAAATCCTGCTTGGAGGGATTACGCAACCCTCTGTTGAAGATCATAAACAGCTCCCTTGAGCAAGGAGTTTTTCCAGAGGGTTTAAAAGAGGCGGTGGTCTCTCTCTCCCCTGCTGAATGAACCAGACTTAGATCCTTCGGTTCCCTCCAGTTACAGCCCAGTTTCGAATCTCTCATTCCTGGGCAAGGTGATTGAGAGGGCAGCAGCGGAGCAGTTGCAGCAATTCCTAGACCACACAGCCGGACTAGATCCCTTCCAGTCCGGCTTCCGTGTGGGGCACGGGACAGAGACTGTGCTGGTCTCCATCACGGATCACCTCCGATGCCAGCTTGACCAGGGCGGGTCAGCGCTGCTCGTGCTATTGGTTCTCACAGCAGCATTTGACACAGTCGACCACAATCTCTTGACCCACCGCCTTGCTGTCACTGGGGGAGAGCTTTAAACTGGCTGTCCTCCTTCCTTCACAACCGTGGACAGCGAGTGGAGAGGGGAGGCCTGGTCTCCGAGAGGTCCCCTCTCTCTCTCTTGTGGGGTTCCTCAGGGGGCCATTCTCTCCCCTCTGTTGTTTAACATCTCTATGCGACCACTTGCTCAGCTGGTTCGAGGTTTTGGGCTTGAGTGTTACCAGTACGCCAATGACACTCAGCTGGTGCTGAAGATGGAAATCCGACCGCACTCTGTACCCGATTGTTTCCATCAGTGCCTCGAGGCCGTTACTGGATGGCTGCGTGCCAGCAGGTTGAGGGTGAATCCAGCAAAGACGGAGATCCTATGGCTGGGTCAACCGGGCAGTGGGGACATCCAGCTGCCTACCCTGGATGGCGAGGCGCTATGCCCATCATCACTGGTCAAGAGTCTGGGAGTCCTTTTGGACCCTCTGCTGACGATGGCGGCCCAGGTCTCCGCCGTGAGCAGAACTGCCTTCTTTCACCTGCGGCAGGCTAGACGGCTGGCCCCCTCCCTGTCCAGGGACGACCTCGCTACGGTGATCCAGGCTACGGTCATCTCAAGACTGGACTACTGTAATGCCCTCTACATTGGCCTTCCTCTGTCGGTGATCCGGAAACTCAAGTTGGTACAAAACGCAGCTGCTCGGCTTCTTGCGGGAACTCCGATGAGATGCCACATAACACCAATCTTACTGCAGCTGCATTGGTTACCAATTGAGCACCGGATCACTTTCAAAGTGATGGGACTCACCTTTAAGGCCTTGCATGGTCTGGGGCCGATGTACCTGAGGGACCGCCTCACCCCCTACCAACCCCAGAGATCCCTCCGTTCTGAGGACCAAGATCTATTGGAAATTCCCAATGTCAAGACCTTGCGTCTAACAGCAACCAGACGCAGAGCCTTCACAGCAGTGGCGCCATCAGTCTGGAATACTCTGCCACCTGAAGTCTGTGCCTTGTGGGACTTATCAGCTTTCCGCAGGGCATGGAAGACATATCTATTTCGACGGGCCTTTGATCTCTGATTGTTTTTAAATTGTTTTAAATTGTGTTCGATTGTAGCCTGTTCTTCTAAGCCGCTCTGAGCCCCAGGGGAGTGGCGGCATATAAGTTCAAATAATAAATAAATAAATAAATAAAATATATTTAAATTCAACTGTCAACAACAGGAAGAAAATCTTATTAAAAAGTACTAGCTGTCCCCTGCCATGCGTTGCTGTGGCCCAGTCTGTTGATATGGAAAATAACGTAATGAGAAAATGTTGGTTTCTTCAGGGGCCCCTTTCAAATCTATGATACTATATTTGTGTGTGTGAATCATGTCTATCTATAACTATGGCTGGATGGCTCTTTGTCAGGAGGACTTTGACGACGTTTTCTTGCCCTGTTGAAGGGAGTTGGACTGGATGGCCTTAAGTATTTTCTGATGGTCATGGGGGTTCAGTGTGGGAAGTTTGCCCCGATTCTGTTGTTCGTGGGGTTCAGAATGCTTTTTGATTGTAGGTGAACTGTGAATCCCAGTGACTACAACTCTCAAATGTCAAGGTCTATTTCCCCCAAATGCCATCTGTGTTCATATTTGGGCGTATTGTGTGCTTGTGCCAAGTTTGGTCCAGATCCATCATTGTTTGAGTCCATGGTAGTCTCTGGATGTAGGTGAACTACAACTCCCAAACTTGGTCATGGGGGTTCTGTGTGGGAAGTTTGCCCCAATTCTGTCATTCGTGGGGTTCAGAACACTCTTTGATTGTAGGTGAACTATAAATCCCAGTAATGACAACTCCCAAATGTCAAGGTCTATTCCCCCCAAACTCTATCTGTATTCATATTTGAGCATATGGAATATTCGTGCCAAGTTTGGTCCAGATCCATCATTGTTTGAGTCCATGGTAGTCTCTGGATGTAGGTGAACTACAACTCCCAAACTCAAGGTCAATGCTTACCAAACCCTTCTAGTGTTTTCTGTTGGTCATGGGAGACCTGTATGCCCCAGTTGGTTCAATTATATCATGCTATTTGATTGTAGGTGAACTATAAATCCTAGCAACTACAATTCCCTATCTATCTATCTATCTATCTATCTATCTATCTATCTATCTATCTATATCTATGGCAGGATGGCTCTTTGTCAGGAGGACTTTGACAACGTTTTCTTGCCCTGTTGAACAGAGTTGGACTGGATGGCCTTAAGTATTTTCTGATGGTCATGGGGGTTCAGTGTGGGAAGTTTGCCCCGATTCTGTCGTTCATGGGGTTCAGAATGCTTTTTGATTGTAGATGAACTGTGAATCCCAGTAACTACAAATCCCAAATGTCAAGGTCTATTTCCCTCAAATGCCATCTGTGTTCATATTTGGGCGTATTGTGTGCTTGTGCCAAGTTTGGTCCAGATCCATCATTGTTTATTTCTCCTCAAACTCCACCACTATTCACATTTGGGCAAATTGAGTATTCATGCCAAGTTTGGTTCAGATCCATCATTGTTTGAGTCCACAGTGCTCTCTGGATGTAGGTGAACTATAATTCCCAAACTCAAGGTTAATGCCCACCAAACCCTTCCAATATTTTCTGTTGGTCATGGGAGTTCTGTGTGCCAAGTTTGGTTCAATTCTATCATTGGTGGAGTTCAGAATGCTCTTTGATTGTGTTGTTGTTGTTGTTCATTCATTCAGTCGTCTCCGACTCTTCGTGACCTCATGGACCAGCCCACGCCAGAGCTCCCTGTCGGCCGTCACCACCCCCGGCTTCTTCAAGGTCAGTCCAGTCACTTCAAGGATGCCATCCATCCATCTTGCCCTTGGTCGGCCCCTCTTCCTTTTGCCTTCCACTTTCCCCAGCATCATTCCCTTCTCTAGGCTTTCCTGTCTCCTCCTGATGTGGCCAAAGGACTTCAGCTTCGTCTCTAGTCTCCTTCCCTCCAATGAGCAGCCGGGCTTTATTTCCTGGAGAATGGACTGGTTGGATCTTCTCGCAGTCCAAGGCACTCTCAGCACTTTCCTCCAACACCACAGCTCAAAAGCATCGATTTTCCTTCGCTCAGCCTTCCCTAAGGTCCAGCTCTCACATCCGTAGGTGACTACAGGGAAGACCATGGTTTTGACTAGGCAATGGATCTTTGTTGCCAGTCTGATGTCTCTACTCTTGACTATTTTATCGAGACTGGACATTGCTCTCCTCCCAAGAAGGAAGCGTCTTCTGATTTCCTGGCCACAGTCTGCGTCTGCACTCATCTTTGCACCTAGAAATACAAAGTCTGTCACGGCCTCCACGTTTTCTCCCTCTATTTCCCAGTTGTCAATCATTCTTGTTGCCATAATCTTGGGTTTTTTGACGTTTAGCTGCAACCCGGCTTTTGCGCTTTCCTCTTTCACCTTGATTAGAAGGCTCCTCAGCTCCTCCTCGCTTTCAGCCATCAGAGTGGTGTCATCTGCATATCTGAGGTTGTTAATGTTTCTTCCCGCAATTTTCACCCCAGCTTTGCATTCATCCAGCTCCGCACATCCTCGCATGATGTGTTCTGCATACACGTTAAAAAGGTTGGGTGAGAGGATGCAGCCTTGCCGGACGCCTTTCCCAATCTTGAACCAGTCTGTTGTTCCGTGGTCAGTTCTGACTGTTGCTCCTTGGTCCTTGTACAGATTCCTCAGGAGAGAGGGAAGGGGGCTTGGGATGCCCATCCCACCAAGAACTTGGCACAATTTATGATGATCCACACAGTCAAGGGCTTTCGAATAGTCAATGAAGCAGAAGTAGATGTTTTTCTGAAACTCCCTGCCTTTCTCCATTCTCCAGCATCCGGATGTTGGCAATCTGGTCTCTCGTTCCTCTGCCTTTTCTAAACCCAGCTTGAACATCCGGCAACTCTCGCTCCATGTCTTGCTGGAGCCTTCCTTGCAGGATCTTGAGCATTACCTTACTGGCATGATGAGAAATAAGGGCCACTGTACGGAAGTTGGAGCAGTCTTTCGCATTTCCCTTTTTTGGTTGTAGGTGAACTATAAATCCCAGCAACTACAACTCCCAAATGACAAAATCATCATTTTTTGAGTGATGGTCACTCCTTGTGGTTCTGAGATGTTTTGTTGCCAAATTTGGTGTGATTTCGTTCATTGGTTCTTTTGTTTTTAAGGTACTCATTATGCACAGAGCATTTTTATATAGATAGATAGATAGATAGATAGATAGATAGATAGATGGGTGTTTGTTCTTAATAAAAATAGCACTTTATGAGATGATGATCATTCCTTTTTCTCTTCAAACTAACAAAGTCTTAGCACTGAAATCCCAAGGGGAAAAAAGGTATTTTATTTCCAGTTTTGCATTTGGCTTACCTGATGGTATGGTGATAGGATTTAAGAAGATGAGAAGTTTTGTATGGAAGGACTGCTCCTGATTCAGCCACGATCTAACCTGAGGAAATAGAATGAGACACAAAGAAGCACAGGCTTAATTTGTAGGATATTTCTTAAAGGTTCAGTATAATTCACCATCTATCTACAAACCAGTTGCAAGAAAATGTATTGTCGAAGGCTTTCATGGCCGGAATCACTGGGTTGTTGTAGGTTTTTTCAGGCTATATGGCTATGGTCTAGAGGCATTCTCTCCTGACGTTTCGCCTGCATCTATGGCAAGCATCCTCGGAGGTAGTGAGGTCTGTTGGAACTAGGAAATGAACAGGGTGGGACAAAGGACTCTTGTCTGCTGGAGCTAGGTGTGAATGTTTCAACTGACCACCTTGATTAGCATATAATGGCCTGACAGTGCCTAGAGCAAACTTTTGTTAAGAGGTGATTAGGTGTCCTTAGAATCATAGAATCAGAGAGTTGGAAGAGATCTCATGGGCCATCCAGTCCAACCCCCTGCCAAGAAGCAGGAATATTGCATTCAAATCACCCCTGACAGATGGCCATCCAGCCTCTGTTTAAAACCTTCCAAAGAAGGATCCTCCACCACACTCCGGGGCAGAGAGTTCCACTGCTGAACGGCTCTCATGTTCAGAGGAAGAACTTCCTTTAGAGATTGTTGGGAGAGCTTTGATAGTATTTCCTTAATGGTAAACCGGGCTTGGGCTAGATGGCCTTTGGGAGTTACTTTCCAACTTTAATACAATATAGACTGCCTGGGAGCTTCCAAAGAAGGAGCCTCCACCACACTCCGGAGCAGAGAGTTCCACTGCTGAACGGCTCTCACAGTCAGAACGTTCTTCCTCATGTTCAGATGGAATCTCCTCTCTTGTAGTTTGAAGCCATTGTTCCATTGCGTCCTAGTCTCCAAGGAAGCAGAAAACAAGCTTGCTCCCTCCTCCCTGTGGCTTCCTCTCACATATTTATACATGGCTATTAGGCTTGTTTGATCGTGTTCGTTAGTTTCTAAAGTCGTTATTAATTCGTATTTAAATTAGCTTACGATCCAACATCGAGCCATGCAAGAATAGTGTGAAGAGTAATTAAGAATCGAAACAATTTTTCCAAATTTTCGTAATTATTTCGTAATTATTTCGGAATTATTAAGACGGGAAAGAAGGAGAGAAAAGGTGCCAGCGTTGCCTTTCCTCCCCATCCTCCTCCTCCTCCTCCTCCTCCTCCTCCTGGAGATATTTTATTATCTTATTACTTATTTTATTATTTTATTTTATTATTTTTATGTTATTATTTTATTTTATTATTTTATTATTTTATTAATTTTAAGTGATTTTAATTTGTATTTTTACTAACTTAATGTATTTTAATTTCATCCTGAATTTCAGAAGTTCCCCCTGTCCTGTTTGGAGGTGTTTTTAGCGCATTGGGAAATCGCGTCCACCATTAACGAATCGCTAGGTTCTTGTGGGTTTTTTCGGGCTATAGAGCCATGTTCTAGAGGCATTTCTCCTGACGTTTCGCCTGCATCTATGGCAAGCATCCTCAGAGGTAGTGAGGTCTGTTGGAATTAGGACAATGGGTTTGTATATCTGTGGAATGGCTGGGGTGGGGCAAAGAGCTCTTCTCTGCTGGAGCTAGGTGTGAACGTTTCAACTGATCACCTTCATTAGCATTTGAAGGCCTGGCTGAGCCTGGGAAAATCTCTTGCTGGGAGGTGTTAATCTGTGCCTGGTTGTTTCCTCTCTGTTGTTTTGCTGTTGTAATTTTAGAGTTTTTTAATACTGGTAGCCAGATTTTGTTCATTTTCATGGTCTCTTCCTTTCTGTTGAAATTGTCCACATGCTTGTGGATTTCAATGGCTTCTCTGTGTAGTCTGACATGGTGGTTGTTGGTGTGGTCCAGCCTTTCTGTGTTCTCAAATAATATGCTGTGTCCAGGCTGGTTCATCAGGTGCTCTGCTATGGCTGACTTCTCTGGTTGAAGGAGTCTGCAGTGCCTTTCATGTTCCTTGAACATGGCTCTATAGCCCGAAAAAACCCACAAGAACCTAGTGATTCCAGCCATGAAAGCCTTCGACAATACATTAACAAATCGATTCGTAATTAACAAAATTTTATAAATTTCGAAATTTCGAAATCTTAAATTTTGGAAGTCCTCAGGAATTCGAAACGCTGGCGCCCCCTGGAAACAAAGCAAGTTTAGAACCAATTTTTTTCTTGATCAAACAAGCCTAATGGCTATCATGTCTCCTCTCAGCCTTCTCTTCTTCAGGCTAAACATGCCCAGCTCCTTAAGCCGCTCCTCATAGGGCTTGTTCTCCAGACCCTTCGTCATTTGAGTCGCTCTCCTCTGGACACATTCCAGCTTGTCAATATCTCTCTTCAGTTGTGGTGCCCAGAATTGGACACAATATTCCAGATGTGGTCTAACCAAAGCAGAATAGAGGGGTAGCATGACTTCCCTAGATCTAGACACTATAGAGGCCAAAATCCAATTGGCGTTTTTTGCCGCCACATCACATTGTTGGCTCATGTTTAACTTGTTGTCCACGAGGACGCCAAGATCTTTTTCACACGTACTGCTCTCGAGCCAGGCATCGTCCCCCATTCTGTATCGTTGCATTTCGTTTTTCCTGCCAAAGTGGAGTATCTTGCATTTGTCACTGTTGAACTTCATTTTGTTAGTTTTGGCCAATCATCTCTCTAATCTGTCAAGATCGTTCCTTGTTTGTTTCCTCTCTGTTGTGGTGCTGTTGTAATTTTAGAGTCATTCCACAGATATAAAAACAAAAACAAACCAGACCTGAATTCCAAAGAAGCACAAGCCAAAAAACCCGAAGGACAGCAAGACACAAGAGCCACCTCCTGTCTCTCTCGCCAACGGTCAACAGTGAGATTCCAGGGCCAACAGCCTTTCCCTGGAATGTCAGCAACGCATCAGAATGGTCTCCATGGCTCCTCCCTGAAGGTTCCAACTGACATCCCCAGGATTCAATAGATTTACATATTGATTTATCGTGTCTGAAGCAAGTTGAGGGTGCAGTCAAAATGCATAATAAAATAATATATAATAATATATTCAATTATAAAAGAATATAATAAAAAAGTATTATATTATAATCAGAAATACTAATACTAATATAATTATATTATGATATATGACATTATAATACAATGATATATTACAATACAAAATGATATCATAAAAATAATATAAGAATATATAATAATAATGGTATTATATCATTGGGGAGCCCCCGGTGGCGCAGTGGGTTAAAGCACTGAGCTGCTGAGCTTGTTGATCGAAAGGTCGCAGGTTCGATTCCGGGGAGCGGCGTGAGCTTCCGCTGTCAGCCCTAGCTTCTGCCAACCTAGCAGTTCGAAAACATGCAAATGTGAGTAGATCAATAGGTACCGCTCCGGCGGGAAGGTAAGGGCGCTCCATGCAGTCATGCCGGCCACATGACCTTGGAGGTGTCTACGGACAATGCCGGCTCTTTGGCTTAGAAATGGAGATGAGCACCACACCCCAGACATGACTGGACTTAATGTCAGGGGACTACCTTTACCTTTTTATATCATTATCAAAACCATTTTTTGAGTGATGGTCACTCCTTGGGTTAGTAGGTGTCTTGTGTCTTAATTTGGCGGCAATTTGTCCAGTGGTTTTCAAGTTATGTTAATCCCACAACCAAACACTATATATATATATATATGGTAAATGTAGTCCCCTGACATTAAGTCCAGTCATGTCTGACTCTGGGGTGTGGTGCTCATCTGCATTTCTAAGCCGAAGAGCCAGCGTTGTCCGTAGACACCTCCAAGGTCATGTGGCCGGCATGACTGCATGGAGCGCCCTTACCTTCCCGCCGGAGCGGTACCTATTGATCTACTCACATTTGTAATGTAAATGTAATAATAATAATAATAATAATAATAATGGAAATGTAAATGTAAAAATACCAGTAATAATATCATAAAATAATAAATGTTATAACAATAATAGGGTAAAATTATAAATGTAGTAATAATAATAGAGTAAAATTATAAATGCATTAAAAATAATAACAGAGGAAAGTAGTCAATAACCTTGACTCGAGTATAAGCCGAGGGGATTTTTTCAGCCTAAAAAAAGGGCTGAAAAACTAGGCTTATACTCGAGTATATACAGTACATACAATATATTATATTATTAGCATAGTACGATATCAGTATTTTATATTACTATATTGTACTATACCATTATATTGCAATATTATTAGTAATATTACATGTAATATCAAATATTTAATTATAATATCATATTATTACATTATATGGAGCCCCCTTGTGCCGGCAGTACTGAAGACCGACAGGTCGCAGGTTCGAATCTGGGGAGAGGCGGATGAGCTCCCTCTGTCAGCTCCAGCTCCCCAAGCGGGGACATGAGAGAAGCCTCCCACAGGGATGATAAAAAAATCAAATCATCCGGGCGTCTCCTGGGCAACGTCCTTGCAGACGGCCAATTCTCTCACACCAGAAGCGACTTGCAGTTTCTCAAGTCGCTCCTGACACGACAAATTACATTGTATTGCATTATAATATTATAAATATTATATGTATATACAATATATTATATTATATTATATTATATTATATTATATTATATTATATTATATTATATTATTAGCATAGCACAAGAGACAAGATGGAACTGTCCCCTGGCCCCCTCTTTGCTTTGGCTTTGATAGAAGAAGAACAATCCCTATGAGGAGCGGCTTAAGGAGCTGGGCATGTTTAGCCTGAAGAAGACAAGGATGAGAGGAGATAAGATAGCCATGTATAAATATGTGAGAGGAAGCCACAGGGAGGAGGGAGCAAGCTTGTTTTCTGCTTCCTTGGAGACTAGGACACGGAACAATGGCTTCAAACTACAAGAGAGGAGATTCCATCTGAACATGAGAAAGAACTTCCTGACTGTGAGAGCCGTTCAGCAGTGGAACTCTCTGCCCCGGAGTGTGGTGGAGGTTCCTTCTTTGGAAGCTTTTAAACAGAGGCTGGATGGCCATCTGTTGGGGGTGATTTGAATGCAATATTCCTGCTTCTTGGCGGAATGGGGTTAGACTGGATGGCCCATGAGGTCTCTTCCAACTCTGATTCTATGATTCTATGATAGAAAGCCTGAGACAGAGCCAGCCTGCGGCCTTGGCACTCACCCGTTTGAGCATGATAATGCCCAGTCCAGCCACAGCCGTGAATTGGGTCGCAACCAGCATCATGAGGACGGCCACACCAGTGTTCAGCTTCAGGGCTGAGAGGCTCACGATCCAACCACTGCAAGCAAAGATGAGAAAAGAAGAAAATAGTACACTCTTGATATGTGTGCATTTCACAGTGACCACGGCGGAGAAACAAATAAACATGGCAGGACAGAGCCCTCCTTCTAATCCAACCCACAACATAAGACAAACAATGTAGGGATGCAAGGATTTTGCCCCACCTGAAGCCCAGCCGGGAATGCCGATGGCCTGCAGAACAAAAACCACGTCCTGTGCAAAGAAGATGAAGAAGAAGACGAAGAAGTTGAAAGAGCTGTCGCTCCTGGAAGAAAAGAAATGAGCAAGGAGCCAGTTAGCACATCTTGTTCTCTGAGCCTTACCCACCATATTGGTCCAGAAAATTTGGGGAGCAATATTCACCACAAAAAAATGGAGAAAATATTGACAAAAATATTCATAAAAATACTCAAGAAAATATTTCCTTCCCCGAGTTAAAAAAAGACTTTTGGGTCTAAATATAGCTTTATTGAGATGGATGCTCATCTGTTGTGAGGACTTTGATGGTGTTCTGGAACAGCTGTTCCAGGAGCTACAGATTTATTTGCTGTGTTTATATGTTTGTGTGCAAACCCATGCTTGGGATTTTGCAGCAGGGGGTTTCCTGTTATAATTTGCATTTATAGGGTAGGCCACCTGCCAATTATAGTTAGGATTCCTGGTCCCGCCCCTTTTTTGCTTTTTGGAGGGAAGGGAGCCTTTTCCAGTCAGTCACAGAAAGGTTAGCCAATGTATAGGATGTGTTTACTTCCCTGTACAAAGGCTTCAACCTTTAAGAGCTCCAGGGAAAGAACACCAGGGAAGCATTCCCACAGCTTTAAGGGTCTCCTAAGAACTCCAGGGATTCCTTCCTACAGCCTTGGGAGTTTCCAGGAAGACAGCCAACTCTAAAGAACATCCATTGCCTGTCTGGTAGGTCCTCTCAGTGTCTCGAGAAGCAGTTCGGCCTGGCAGAGGAGCCCACACCAGCGGGGGTTGGATTTTAGTTAGCCTTGGGAGAAGTTAAAAAGGGGAATTTTCCTTTGAAGAAAGTTATGTGGACAAGTTTGAGAAAGCTGATACCTTACCAAGAAAGCTTTACAATTCCTGTTGGATTCATTAATAAAAGACTTTGTTGTACCTTTTAAGCCACTTGAAGATTCCTTCTGTAAAGGAAGCCTCTGAGAACTTTTCCTAGGGTCCCTGGCTTCCCGCTGGGTAAAGGTTGCACATCCTATATCTAAAGTCAACTAGCTATAGGCCCAGCGGTGACAGAACATTAAAGATTGGAGCCGGTGGCTTCTGCCACCCGGGAGGACAGAAAAGGACTTTTAGAGTTTCAAACATTGTATAAAGAAGCCTGTACCAGCCATTTCAAGCCTTTATTACCAGCATCCATCTGTGTGTGTCTGAGGAGTTTCGGCCATCTTGAAGAGGAGCCCATCTGTTCGTGCTTCTTCATTTTCGGCCATTTTGGAAGACCAGAAGGGAGGGGCTGGCAGCCTCCTTCTTTGCTTCAGCTCTCTTCCCACCATTTTGAAGATCTACTCAGTTTGCAAGTTGCTACATTTCTCCTCCAGCTTTTGCACAGCAGGTCTGCATGGAATTGCAACAGTTTGTTCCAGCTACAGTTTCCAGACAGGAGCAAGCTTTTCCCGCCCTTTTTGAAGCTCAGCTCTGCAGAAGCCTTTGGTGCTTGGCTTCCAGATTCCTGGAAAGGGTTGTTTTTTTTTTTTGCAATCGCCTTTGGCTTTTTACAGCCTTTCAGCAAGAGTTCAATGTGCATCTGAATTATTGCATCTGCTGTGTTTATTCTCTGCTTTAAAGTTATAAGGTTTTGAGTGTGTTTGCAACTGCATTGATTGAATTGCTTGCTCTGTCCTAACTGCATTGCTTTAAAGTGATAAGCCATTTGTGTGTGCGCATTATTGCTTTGATATATTGCTTGTTTTATCTGTTATACTTGCATTGATTCACTGACTGCTTTATTACTGCATTTCCATATTGTGTGTTCCATTGACTGCTGGTTATTGATATACTGATTGCTCCAATTGGCATTTTACCTGTATTGCTATACTGTTTGGGCAATTTGCTGTCATGGCTCACATCTCAGGTTCCCCAAAGGCTTTAAGTGTACAGAGCAGTCAGGGAGGTGCTTCTGGCCAAAGCAAGCACAGCCACACCAGCAGGAAGCATAGCAACAGACATGGCTCCGCGTCAGGATCGTCTGTCTCCAGAAGAAGCTCCTCATCGATGGCGGCCTTTTACAACAGGGAAACAAGGCGTCTCAAACTGCAAGAAAAAATCCTAGAAGCAGAAGCTGAGGCCGCAGCGGCAGACCTAGGCCTGAACTTCGAGCGGGCTCAACTAGAGTTAGAGGCGAAGCAAAAGCAGTCACAAGCCGAGTTAGAGGCGAAATTAAAGTTGTCGCGCATCCAGCAGGAGGCAGCGCAGAAAAGAGTCCGTGCCGACATCTTGGCAAAGGCGCTGCAAGGAGAACTATCTCAAGAAAATGTCAACCGTTTGCCAACGCCTCCTACCACACCTCTTCTGCCAACCCACGTTGGTTTCCAAGACGGCAACCTGGTGCATGCGGACAGCGACATTGCGCCACACAGGCTGGTCGAGCAATTCAGGGCCAGGAGCCCACAGCCATCAACTCAGGTACCAAAGTCTAGTCCAGAAATCAGAGTTTCGCCCAGAAGGACAAAAAAGGGAAAGAAGGAAGGAAGGAAGGACGCAAAAGGGAAAGAAGGAAGGAAGGAAGGGAGAAGGAGGGAGGAAGAAGGAAAGGAAAGAAGAGAAGGAAGGAAGGAAGGAAGAAGGGATGAAGACAGAAAGATGGAAAGAAGGAAGGAAAGAAGGACAAAAAAGGGAAAGAAGGAAGGAAGGAAAGAAAATAGGGAGAAGGAGGAAGAAGGAAAGGAAAGAAGAGAAGGAAGGAAGGAAGGAAGAAGACAGAAAGATGGAAAGAAGGAAGGGAAGAAGGATAAAAAAGGGAAAGAAGGAAGGAAGGAAGGAAAAGGGAAAGAAAGGAAGAAGGAAAGAAGAAAGGGAGAGGGAGGGAGGAAGAAGGAAAGGAAAGAAGAGAAGGGAGGAAGAAGGGAGGAAGACAGAAAGATGGAAAGAAGGAAGGAAAGAAAAGGGAAAGAAGGAAGGAATGAAAGAAAGAAGAAGGAAAGAAGAAAGGGAGAAGGAGGGAGGAAGGAGGAAAGCAAAGAAGAGAAGGAGGGAAGGAAGAAGGGAGGAAAGACAGAAAGATGGAAGGAAAGAAGGAAGGACGGAAAAGGGAAAGAAAGAAGGAAAGAAGAAAGGGAGAGGGAGGGAGGAATAAGGAAAGGAAAGAAGAGAAGGAAGAAGGGAGGAAGACAGAAAGATGGAAAGAAGGAAGGAAAGAAGGACAAAAAAGGGAAAGAAGGAAGGAAGGAAAGAAGAAAGGAAGTAAGGGAGAAGGAGGGAAAAAGAAGGAAAGGAAAGAAGAGAAGGAAGAAGGGAGGAAAGACAGAAAGATGGAAAGAAGGAAGGAAAGAAGGACAAAAAAGGGAAAGAAGGAAGGAAGGAAGGACGGAAAAGGGAAAGAAAGAAGGAAGAAGGAAAGAAGAAAGGGAGAGTGAGGGACGAAGAAGGAAAAGAAAGAAGAGAAGGAAGGAAGGAAGGAAGAAGGGAGGAAAGACAGAAAGATGGAAAGAAGGAAGGGAAGAAGGACAAAAAAGGGAAAGAAGGAAGGAAGGAAAAGGGAAAGAAAGAAAGAAAGAAGGAAGGAAGAAGTAAAGAAGAAAGGGAGAGGGAGGGAGGGAGGAAGAAGGAAAGAAGAGAAGGGAGAAGGGAGGAAACACAGAAAGATGGAAAGAAGGAAGGAAAGAAGGACAAAAAAGGGAAAGAAGGAAGGAAGGAAGGAAAAGGAAAAGAAAGAAAGAAAGAAGGAAGGAAGGAAGAAGAAAGGGAGAGTAAGGAAGGGAGAAGGGAGGAAAGACAGAAAGATGGAAAGAAGGAAGGAAAGAAGGACAAAAAGGGGAAAGAAGGAAGGAAGGAAAAGAAAGAAGGAAGGAAGAAGGAAAGAAGAAAGCGAGAGTGAAGAAAGGAAGAAGAAGGAAAGGAAAGAAGGGAAGGAAGGAAGAAGGAAGGAAGGAAGAAGGAAGGAAGACAGAAAGAAGGAAGGAAAGAAGGTCAAAAAGGGAAAGAAGGAAGGAAAGAAGAAAGGGAGAAGGAGGGAGGGAGGAAGAAGGAAAGAGGAAAAGAAGAAAAGGAAAGAAGGAAGGAGACAAGAAGGAAGGAAGGAAGATGGAAAGATAGAAGGAAGGAAGGAAGGAGGAAGGCAAGAAGCTGCACCCATACCTTGGGAAGTCAGACTTGGCCACGGTGGTCCACGGTCTCGTTACATCAGGATAGACTACTGCAACATGCTCTATGTGGGGCTGCCTTTGAAGACTGTTCGGAAGCTTCAAATAGTCCAATGAGAGGCAGCCAGGTCAATAACTGGGGCGGCACACAGGGAGTACACAACCCCCATGTTACGTCAGCTCTGCTGGCTGCCTGTTTGCTACCAGGCACAATTCAAAGTGCTGGCTTTGGCCTTATAGCCCTCAATGGCCCAGTTTACCTGTCCAAACACGTGTCCCTTTACAAACCACCACAAAGATTGAGATCTTCTGGGGAGGCCCTGCTCTTGGTCCCACCACCATCACAGGCAGGTTTGGCAGGGAGGAGAGACAGGGCCTTATCAGTGATTGCCCCCCAGCTATGGAACTCCCTTCCTGGTGAGATTAGACCAGCCCCCTCCCCCCTGTCCTTCAGAAAGATGGTGAAGACTTGGCTGTGGGACCAAGCCTTTGGGGCAGGGCAAGGAGGCAATCCTAGAATGGTGTCCTGAGATGGATTTTAAGCAGCTGATGTTAAAGCGGATATACGTGATTGTAATGTTTGTGTATATTTATGGTTGTATGTCCCAGCATTGAATGTTTGCCACATATATATTGTGCTCCGCCCTGAGTCTCCTGCGGGGTGAGAAGGGTGGATTATAAACGTTCCATATCAATCAATAATCAATCAAATACTTCTCTCCTTGGGCTCTCACAAGCTCCACACTCCACAGTGGCCACGAGAGGCTCCTTTCGAGCTCTAAGGCCGGCTGCTGAGGCTGGAGGTGGAAAGATCACGGGAGGTGGGTGGGTAGGTTTTGACCCATCCGGTTCAGTCCGCAGAGGTGACGTCGAGCATGCGCCCCCCCCCCCCTAACAAGGGAAGGTGACTTATAGTTCTGCAAAGGACAAAGGTACCAGACTGCGCAATAGGGGTTAAGTCTTGGTCACATTGCCAAGGCATTGACAACAACAAGGATCCCACGAGGCTTTTGGGAAATGGCTGGATCTTGAGACTTCTGCCCTTCGTGAGAGTTGTAGTTTCCCAAGGACCAAAGTATGAATCAGTTGCAGCACAGCTGGGGTTTCATCTGCCAGCCTTCCCAATGATCATGGACTCTCTGCCTGCATGTCTTGGACTTCAGTACATACTATCTCCCTCATGAACTCTCCTCAAAGACCTTTTAAAACTTCTGACTCCAAGCTTTCAAATAAAATGATAATTTTCCTTTATTAAATATTTGGGATGAGGGATGGGGACGGGATCTTTTCCCGTATGAAATATTGATTATATATGTGTGAAATACTGAATCCAGACAAGACAGAGGTACTCCTGGTCAGTCGCAAGGCCGAACGGGGTATAGGGTTACAGCCTGTGGTGGATGGGGTCGCACTCCCCTTGAAGGCGCAGGTTCGCAGCTTGGGTGTGATCCTGGATTCATCGGTGAAGAGGGGAGCATTTGCACAGCTTAGGCTCGTGCGCCAGCTGCGCCCGTACCTTGGGAAGTCTGACTTGGCCACGGTAGTCCACGCTCTGGTTACATCCCGTTTAGACTGCTGCAACGCTCTCTACGTGGGGTTGCCCTTGAAGACGGCCCGGAAGCTCCAACTGGTCCAACGTGCGGCAGCCATGATACTAACAGGAGCAGGGCGCAGGGAGCATACAACCCCCCTGCTGTACCAGCTCCACTGGCTGCCGATCTGCTACCGGGCTCAATTCAAGGTGCTGGCATTGGCCTATAAAGCCCTAAACGGTTCCGGCCCAAGATACCTAACTGACCGCCTCTCGGCCTATGAGCCCACGAGGACTTTGAGATCTTCCGGGGAGGCCCTGCTATCGATCCCGCCTGCGTCACAGGCACGGCTGGCGGGGACGAGAGATAGGGCCTTCTCGGTGGTGGCTCCTCGGCTGTGGAACACCCTTCCCGTGGACATCAGGCTAGCCCCCTCCCTGTTGATATTCCGCGGGAAGCTAAAGACCTGGCTGTTTCAGAAGGCATTTGAATAGAAGTGCAATGACTGGTAACTTGACCATGGAACGGAACAACGGAAATGATATTGGATTGTGAACTTGACGATGAGACGACTCGGAATGGCTTTGTAATAATGTTGATGTTTTTGATGAGATGTTTGCTACTGATGTACTGCGGATTATTTGTCACTATGTTTGTATTTTGCACCTGTTTTTCGATGTTGTACACCGCAATGAGTCGCCATTAGGCTGAGAATTGCGGTATAGAAGCGTAGTAAATAAATAAATGAATAAATAAATAAATATTCTTTGCCCTCCTGCCTTTCCTCATGCTCTTTGCCCCAGAAAAAGTGTGACCTGTTTAGTGCCTGAGGGAGAGTCATTATCTCTCCCCGAAACCAACCTTGCCACCAAACATCAGCATGGACAATAACAAGTGAAATATCCTGTTGTTTGCTCTCGTCTGGCAGACAAGGAAGTTTCTTTGGGCATCATGATTGCTTTACAAAGGGACGAGGCTAACCCCAGGGGGTCCCCTCGCCCCGGCTCTGTTTGTTTCCTCCACAAGGCTCATCAAGGACACTCCTTATCAGATCTGGGACAGGAAAACCTTTCTTAATCCCATCACCTCCCATTCTGAATTTTGCCTATAAAAATGCCTGTAAACTCTATGCTGGTATGTAGGGCTGGGCGGTTTCATTCGTTAATTTCGTAATTCGTTATTAATTCGTTATTTTTTTTGATAACGAAGCGATATTGAACCATTCAGGAGCAACTAAAAAACAAAACGAATTTTTTCAATTCGTTTCGTAATTGTTTCGAAATCGATTAGTAATTGATTCGAAATCGTTTCGTTATTATTTCCACATGTCTGGTGCAAGTTTTATAGTCGTTGTTTGTTTTCTCAGTGAAAAAAAATAAATTATCACACCAACAGTCAACAACAGAGGGAGAGGGAAGCTTCCTGTCCCATTTGGAGGTTTTTTTAGTGTATTGAGCGATTGCGCCCGCCATTAACAAATCGATTCGTAATTGATTCGTAATTTACAAAATTTCGTAAATATCGAAATTTTTTAAAGGAACATTTCGGAATTAATTTAAAAATCGAAACGCAAAACCCCCCTAAAAACGAATCGAGTTTAGAAACAAATTTTTCCGTGGTTGCCCAGCCCTACTGGTATGCTTGTAGTGGAAATATCCCTACAGTGCATCCGATCTCAGCTGAATCGCTCATTAAACCTCGATGCCCCTTCTTCGCTTTGGCAAGAGTCTCATTTCAATTATTAATATTAAATAAAATTGCTGGAATCAGGCTTCTCTGAAGGCTTGCCAAGGTAGCGTTCCCTCTTTGGTGGGAACTAAGGGTCATCTCTCCTTGGAGTTGACCCCCCCCTAAAGTCTCATTCGACTTCAGAGGTACAGTCTTTGTGTTGTTTCTATCTTCTGAAGGCCACTGGGGGCATGGTCTTGAAGGCCACTGGGGGCATGGTCTTGAAGGCCACTGGGGGCATGGTCTCGGTGACACAATTAACTATTAAGTTTTAAGAGTCTGAAGCTTATTAGTTTGATACTCCCGCAATTACACATAGGGAGGAACATTCTCTGTAGACCAACAGGAATTGGTCTTCATTACAGCCTATGAGAAAAAATGTTCAAAAGATTGCTTGGCCATAACAAGGTTTCAGTGTCATTGTCATTTGAAAACATCAGCACATTTTATTAAAATAAGGAAAACATATTCACGCTCACTTTAGTTTGAAACCGATTTCAAGTCTTGAATCAACACACTTTACAGTAGAAATATATTTTAAAAATATAAATATTTGTTATAAATAGTTAGTTTAAACATTTGACAACTGTAAACAACTGTAAATGCTCCTTCTTTGGAAGCTTTTAAGCAGAGGCTGGATGGCCATTTGTCAGGGGTGGTTTGAATGCAATATTCCTGCTTCTTGGCAGAATGGGGTTGGACTGGATGGCCCATGAGGTCTCTTCCAACTCTTTGATTCTATGATTCTATGAATGGTTTATACAAACATTTAACTGTTTGTTTAACTTTGTATTGTACTGTGAATGTTGCAATTGGCCAGCTTGATTATCATTAAATGGCTTTGCAGCTTCAAAGCCTGGCTGCTTCCTGCCTGGGGGGGGGTCCTTTGTTAAGAGGTGTTAGCTTTTATTTATTTATCATGTCAGGAGCAGACCAAACAGTTGCATTGCATTTTTGAACAAACAAACAAACAAAGCACAAAGTTTTCAAGCTTGGTAGTTAGCTGGCCCTGATTGTTTCCTGAAAGGGAGATGAGCACCAACCCCAGAGTCCAACACGACTAGACTCAATGGCAGGGGAAACCTTTACCTTTACTACTCAAACCAGTAGCTAGTTCTTCCTGTCTCTACACTGCCACCTTGTGGCTACCTCTGGCCACTACATGCACACAAATTTATTTGCCAGTAGCCATTTTTTCTATCTTAATACTGCCATTCTGTGGATGCCTCTGTGGATGCATACATACAAACTAATAGCCCAGTATAAGACAAGTATAAAACAAGCATCCCGAGCTCTGAGGATGACTTGGGAGGGAATCCCACTGGAGCATTGCAGCGCACCCAAATACCTGGGAGTCACTCTGGACCGTGCTCTTACCTACAAGAAGCACTGCCTGAACATCAAGCAAAAAGTGGGTGCTAGAAACAATATCATACGAAAGCTGACTGGCACAACCTGGGGATCACAACCAGACACAGTGAAGACATCTGCCCTTGTGCTATGCTACTCTGCTGCTGAGTATGCATGCCCATCTCACCAAGCTAAAACACATCTCACCACGCTAAAACAGTGGATGTGGCTCTTAATGAGACATGCCGCATTATCACGGGGTGTGTGTGCCCTACACCACTGGAGAAATTACACTGTTTAGCCAATATTGCACCACTTGACATCCGCCAGGAAGAAGCAGCCAATAGTGAAAGGACCAAGGCAGAGACATCCCCAGCTCATCCCGTTTGGGTATCAGACAGCACGTCAACGACTTAAATCAAGAAACAGTTTTCTAAGATCTACAGAGACACTCGCTGGAACACCCCAGCAAGCGAGAGTCCAAAAGTGGCAGGCTCAAACCCAGAACCTCAACCAATGGCTGATACCCAATGAGAGCCTCCCCTCTTTGCACACAGAAGACTGTGCGACTTGGAAGGCGCTGAACAGCCTGCGCTCTGGCACCACGAGATGCAGAGCCAACCTTCAGAAATGGGGCTACAAAGTGGAATCCACGACTTGCGAGTGCGGAGAAGAGCAAACCACTGACCACCTGCTGCAATGCAACCTGAGCCCTGCCACATGCACAATGGAGGACCTCCTTGAGGCAACACCAGAGGCACTCCAAGTGGCCAGATACTGGTCAAAGATACTAATCAACTATCAAGCTTGCAAACTTTGTGTTTTGTCTGTTTGTTTGTTAAAAAATGTAATGCAACCATTCAGTCTGCTCCTGACACGATAAATAAATATATCCCAGTAGGTAATTCTGGAAGTCTGATGGTGCGAGGTGGGATGAATAAGGGGGATGCGGTCGGATTCCAAAGCACAGGAGCAGGCTTCCTACATTTGGAGAACAGGTGAGTTGTGAACTGGTGCGTTGTCTTGCACAAGGCAAAGGGCACCTTTGGTGAGCATGACACATTGTCTCTTGGTTTGGATGGCCTCCCCCAATTTCCGCAGCAGTGAAGCCTAGTCTGCCCCAGTGATCATGGTCCCATTTGCTAGGAAATCCATCCATCCCACTCTGTGCTGGTCCCAGTATCCTGTGAGCATGACCTAGCCTGCTAAGAGTTGGGCACGAGCCTTTTTTGGAGGCCGTGAGTCAGGATGCTTCCACTGCATCTACTGGACTTGAGTCTCAGGATCATCGTGATGGACCCAGCTTTCCTCCTGTGTGATCCGTCTGTTGAAAAAGTCCTGGTTTCCATAGCACATCATTGTCAAGAGAGCATTCGACTCATTCCTACTTCTGGAAAGGTATGAGCAGCTGGGGGATCCAGCGAGTGGATATCTTATGCATGGGAAGATGGTCTTGGGTGTTTTTTTCCATGGACCCCACACTCATCCTGACATTTTGGGCTAGGTGGCAAATGGTTACGCAGCCATTTTCCAAAATAGCGACCTCCACTTACTGGATGGCGTGTTCCTCAATAGCAGAGTGGGGTCACCCTGGAATTGGAGCTGTTTGCACCCAAGTCTGACCACATTTGAATGGACGACGCCAGTTCTTGACTCCATCATATAATGGGGAATCCTCACCATCAACCTCTTTCATCTCATCAAACGTCTCATTTGATGTGCAGCCTTGCAAGGAAAGGAACTTGAGGACTGCTTGGTATTCCCACTGGATCTGTTATCAAACCTCACTCCACTCCAGCAACCATCACATCAAGACCATTCTCAGTCCTGCGTTGTAAATTGCCACATACGAGGGGCCTTCATTAAAAATTTCCCCTGACCCACTTCTATTTATCACAGGATGCTGAAACTGCACACGTGTAAAGATAGAAGTCTCTACAAGATTAGCGGCAATGCTTATTTATTTATTATTTCTTTACGACATTTATATGCCGCCCTTCTCACCCCGAAGGGGACTCAGAGCGGCTTACATATACATACAATATATTATTAGTATAGTACAATATCAGTTTTAAATATTGCTATATTGTACTATATCAATTATACTGTAATATTATTAGTAATATTACATGTACCGTATATTCTGGTGTATAAAACTACTTTTTAACCCAAGGAAATATTCTCAAAAGTCAGGAGTCGTCTTATACGTGGGAGTCGTCTTATGCACAGGAGTCGTCTTATAGAGAGGGTGCTGAAACTTCCAATTGGATTGGAGAATCTGTGCTTGCCGCATATGGTGGGGGGAGCTCAAAAATGGCAATGGCCGTGTCCCTGCCGTACGCAGCAACTGCATGAAAGCATTAAGGCCGACGCTGTACAAGTACAGTAGAAGAAAATCCATTCATCAGGATTCGTGGACTTAATGTGGTCCCAATGGTGAGGTGAAGGGGTGCCTCACCGGGAAGGTGTAAGTCAGTGGTTCTCAACCTGGGTCCCCAGATGTTTTTGGCCTACAACTCCCAGAAATCCCAGCCAGTTTACCAGCTCTTAGGATTTCTGGGAGTTGAAGGCCAAAAACATCTGGGGACCCCAGGTTGAGAACCACTGGTGTAAGTGAAGGGCGGAGCAAGCTGCAGGCGTCCGGGGCACCCGGGGTATGGAAACAAGAGATAGAGTGGCTCTGGGCCTAGACAAACACACCTGTCTGCCCCGCCCTTGTATCCTATTACCATACCTCCTCCTCTGCCTTTCAGATCTCGCTCCTGAAGACTGCAGTGAAATGGTGCAGGTGCGCATGTGCAAGATCTGAGAGGCAGAGAAGGAGGTATGGTAATAGGAAAATTACCATATTGAAATCAAATCTGATGCTTTTAAAAATGTTACTTGGTGTGCATTGGAAAAGGGGTAGTTTTATATGGCAAATATATTCCAAACTCTATATTTTAACTGGAAAAGTTGGGGGTCGTCTTATACGCCCAGTTGTCTTATATGCAGGAATATACGATAATATAAATATATAATTATAATATCATATCATATTATTATTATATTGCATTACATTATAATATTATAAACCTTGCTTCAAGGATGGATTGCCTACTCTTTGCTACTCAAATCATGTATGTTAATGGAGAGGTTGGATGGCTATCTGTCAAGAGACCTTTCATAGAATCATAGAATCAAAGAGTTGGAAGAGACCTCATGGGCCATCCAGTCCAACCCCATTCTGCCAAGAAGCAGGAATATTGCATTCAAATCACCCCTGACAAATGGCCATCCAGCCTCTGCTTAAAAGCTTCCAAAGAAGGAGCCTCCACCACACTCCGGGGCAGAGAGTTCCACTGCTGAATGGCTCTCACAGTCAGGAAGTTCCTCCTAATGTTCAGATGGAATCTCCTCTCTTGTAGTTTGAAGCCATTGTTCCGCGTCCTAGTCTCCAAGGAAGCAGAAAACAAGCTTGCTCCCTCCTCCCTGTGGCTTCCTCTCACATATTTATACATGGCTATCATATCTCCTCTCAGCCTTCTCTTCTTCAGGCTAAACATGCCCAGCTCCTTAAGCCGCTCCTCATAGGGCTTTTTCTCCAGACCCTTGATCATTTTAGTCGCCCTCCTCTGGACACATTCCAGCTTGTCAATATCTCTCTTGAATTGTGGTGCCCAGAATTGATGGTGTTTGATGGTGTTTTTCTGCCTAGCAGAAAGGGGTTGGACTAGATGGCCCTTTGGGATCCCATCCACTATCAAAATATATTATATTGCTGAATGGAGCTGGTACTGAAGAAGGCACAGGAAATACAAAATCACAGGAGTCCAAAAGCAGAGACAAGAGAATTTTACTAAACTTATCCCAGTATTGGAAAATAAGACTCACACAGTACAAATGTAAAATCAGTACAAAAAAACTAAGACGAGGCAAAGGCATATAGTTTGGATGCAGCATGTCAACACCGGGGATGGGCAAGAGAAATGCCAAATAGTAAACAAATGGAAATATAACCAAGGACATGATCTTCAGAACTATATCTATGGTCCCAACTGATATAAAACGTGAATATTTTGTTGTTATTGGAGTTGGAAGGGATGGTGTTAGACTCAAGAGGGGAACCTTGCGTTCTCCCAAACTGAGCTCCAACAAGCCGATAATTGTCAATCAAGGGACCGACAAAGTTGACATCTAACAACATCTGTGGATGACTCCACAGGTCAGTGATAGGAATATATAAGGAATTAGGAAGGCAAGTGAAGACAAGACACGGATGAGTTAGAGAGTTCATTAGATAGAAAAAGAGAATGCTGCTTCCGTTCAAGAATTAAAACACTGCCTGTTTCAAAGAGCAGTAGCACAGAAGGACTTGATGATAGGCTTAAGCCACGTACACGAAGCTCAGCAAAAGCCCTTCCAAGGGCTCCAACTTCAGGCCCTGCAGGCTCAGCTGTTTCTTCTCCCGGCTGGGATTCGTGCTGAGCTCCACCACAACTTCGGGGGGCAGGTGGGCGTGCGCTATGGAGACGGTACTCTCTTGGGCCTCGAAGTTGAGCACCGCCAGGAAGCGCTTGTTCTGGTCCCAGACCCGCAAGTAGGAGAAGACCCCTGGGCTGGAACTGCATATAATCTTTTTTGTAATTTTTAAAAAATGTTTTCAAATGTCAAGCATATCTAAAACAAAATGATAAAAGTGGCTAAGCTGTTCCTCTTCCTCCTCCTCCTCCTCCTCTTCTTCTTCTTCCTTCTCTTTCTCTTCTTCCTTCTCTTCCCATTGTTCCTCCTCTACTTCCTCTTCTTCCTCCTCCTCTTCCTCCTCTTCTTCTTCTTTGTCTTCCTCCTCCCCGTCGGTGGAGACGTCTGGAGGCAGACTGGCCAGCTCCTCCAGGACCACTTCCTCCTCTTCCTCCTCTAAGATGGTCTCGAGAGATGGAATGCGGCTAGCCAGCCTCCCCCTCTGGCCCTTCTGCGGGCGCACCACAGCCCTCCTTTCGGCCGAGATACAAGAGAATAAACTCTTTACCCTCTTCCAGAAGCTTCTACGCCTTCGTGGAATACTTAGTAGAAGCTTTTCCTCCTCCGTTTGAATGTCTGCAACACGATGGGGCCTCTGAAACGGGAGTCTAAAGCGTGGCATGGCTGTAAGAAAAACAAGAACAGACTTAGCAAGTGTTATATGGATTAAAACAAAGAACTATACAATTTTCGAAATATCCTCCACTAAAGCACACACCTTTTCCCCCCAATCCCGCCTCGCTCTTCCCACCCGTGAACCCCCAGCCATGACTCCCGACATAGCATCTAACAATACTAGGCCTGGGCGGTTTCGTTCGTTAATTTTGTAATTCGTTGAATATTCGTTAATTTTAACAATTACAAAACGATTACAAAACATATTTTCAAACCCAGAAGTGTTTTTAAATATCGAAACGGCATCCTCCATCTTTTTTACGGGCTTCCGCCCGTTTCGGAAATGACGTTTTAGGGATGGAGGATGCTGGGTGCACCGGGAGCCAATCCTGCGCTCCCAAGCACCGTGGCTGATTGTGATTGGGCGGGCTGCCCTTTAAAAGCGGCTCCGCGTGGCCGCATTGCTCATTGCGAAGGAGACGGGAGGTGCGGGAGGGAGGCTTGATGGTTGGCTCTGTCTTGGCTGCTTGCTTGCATTCATTCATTCATTCATTCATTCATTGCTTGTGCTTGCATTCATTCATTCATTCATTCATTGCTGGGAGCAGCGGGGAGGCTTTGCCCTGTTTTCGCCCCACAACAGGGTAGGGCAAGCATTTTGTTAATTTTCCATTTTTAAATATTTCTGAAAAATATCTTTTTCTTTTATTCTTAAAAAAATTCAAAAAATATTCTAAAAAAAGAAAAGACCCTTGTGTGCCTGTGTGTGTGAGTTTGTCCCTGTCCTGTGGCTGTGTTCGCTCCACAACAGGGCAAGCATTGTTAATTTTCCATTTTTAAATATTTCTGAAAAATATTTTTCTTTTATTCTTAAAAAAATTCAAAAAATATTCTAAAAAAAGAAAAGACCCTTGTGTGCCTGTGTGTGTGAGTTTGTCCCTGTCCTGTGGCTGTGTTCGCTCCACAACAGGGCAAGCATGGTTAATTTTCCATTTTTAAATATTTCTGAAAATATTTATAAATAAATATTTCAAAAAAATTCAAAAAATATCCTAAAAACAAAATTAACGAAATTTCGTAAATACTGAACTTTTTCAAAGGAAAATTTTGTAATTATTTTAAATATCGAAACGTAAAAACCCCCCAAATACAAATCGATTTTAGAAACAAATTTTTGCGTTGTTACCCAGGCCTAAACAATACCCAAGGCTCAAATTGTTAACAAACCCCTCATCAGGTTCTTGTGGGTTTTTTTCGGGCTATAGGGCCATGTTCTAGAGTAGGGCTGTCCAACCACGGAAAAATTTGTTTCTAAACTCGATTCGTTTTTAGGCGGTTTTTGCGTTTCGTTATTTAAAAGAATTCCGATTTTTTTCTTTTAAAAAGTTCGATATTTACGAAATTTCGGAAATTACGAAACAATTTCGAAACAATAACAAATCGATTCGTTAATGGCGGACGCGATTGCGCAATACGCTAAAAAACCCTCCAAATGGGACAGGAGGAACTTCTGAAGCTTCCCTCTCCCTCTGTTGTTGACTGTTGGTGTGATAATTATCTTTTTTATCACTGATAAAACAAACAACAACTATAAAACTTGCACCAGACATACGGAAACAATTACGAAACAATTACGAAACAATTACGAAATAAATTTTAAAAATTCGTTTCGATTTTAAGTTGCTCCTGAATGGTTCAATATCGCTTCGTTATAAAAAAAATAACGAATTGATAACAAATTACGAAATTAACGAACGAAACCGCCCAGCCCTATTCTAGAGGCATTTCTCCTGACGTTTCGCCTGCATCTATGGCAAGTATCCTCAGAGGTAGTGAGGTCTGTTGGAAATAGGACAATGGGTTTATATATCTGTGGAATGACTGGGGTGGGGCAAAGAGCTCTTCTCTGCTGGAGCTAGGTGTGAATGTTTCAGCTGATCACCTTCATTAGCATTTAAAGGCCTGCCTGAGCCTGGGAAAACCTTTTGTTGAGAGGTGTTAAGATGTGCCTGGTTGTTTCCTCTCTGTTGTTGTGCTGTTGTAATTTTAGAGTTTTTTAATACTAGTAGCCAGATTTTGTTCATTTTCATGGTATCTTCCTTTCTGTTGAAATTGTCCACATGCTTGTGGATTTCAGTGGCTTCTCTGTGTAGCCTGACATGGTGGTTGTTGGTGTGGTCCAGCATTTCTGTGTTCTCAAATAATATACTGTGTCCAGGCTGGTTCATCAGGTGCTCTGCTATGGTTGACTTCTCTGGTTGGAGTAGTCTGCAGTGCCTTTCATGTTCCTGGATTCGTGTCTGGGCAATGCTGCTGCGTTTGGTGGTCCTTATGTAGACTTGTCCACAGCTGCAAGGTATACGGTAGACTCCTGCAGAGGTGAGAGGATCCTTCTTGTCCTTTGCTGAACGTAGCATTTGTTGGATTTTCTTGGTGGGTTTGTAGATTGTTTGCATGTTGTGTTTCCTCATCAGCTTCCCTATGCGGTCAGTGGTTCCTTTGATGTATGGCAGGAACACTTTTCCTTTGGGTGGATCTTCATCTTGACTCTCGTGGCTTGTTCTCGGTTGTCTTGCAGCTCTTCTGATGTCTGAGGTGGATTCTCCATTGGCCTGGAGAGCCCGGTTGAGGTGGTTCAGTTCATCTTGGAGGAGGTGGGCTTCGCAGATTCTTTTTGCACGGTCTGCCAAGGCTTTAATTGTGCTTCTTTTTTGACTTGGGTGATGGTTGGAGTTTTCATGTAGTATATTATGCTTCTTTGATAGCGTCTGCTAGCTCACGCCCGGCAAAATTGTTCAAAATAATTCGATCTCTAACGACGGTTCCTACTGTCCCAAAAAGTGGTGATCAGACCCATCAGCCAAGGATTTTCAGAGCTATTTTGCAGACAAGATCTCGCTATTTTGCCGGGATCTCCCTGCCACAATTGATACAGTGAGAGAACTTGAGACTCCGTGGCCACTTGCTGGGCCCATCCTCGACCGGTTAATCCCGCTGGACGCAGAGGCTGTCGATAGGCTCATAGCTGCAGCTAGACCGACCACTTGCTCCCTCGATCCGTGTCCCTTTTGATTGGTGAAATCCTGCTTGGAGGGATTACGCGACCCTCTGTTGAAGATCATAAACAGCTCCCTTGAGCAAGAAGTTTTTCCAGAGGGTTTAAAAGAGGCGGTGGTCTCTCTCTCCCCTGCTGAAGAAACCAGATTTAGATCCTTCGGTTCCCTCCAGTTACCGCCCAGTTTCGAATCTCTCATTCCTGGGCAAGGTGATGGAGAGGGCAGCAGCGGAGCAGTTGCAGCAATTCCTAGACGACACAGCCGGACTAGATCCCTTCTAGTCCGGCTTCCGTGCGGGGCACGGGACAGAGACTGTGCTGGTCTCCATCACGGATCACCTTTGATGCCAGCTTGACCAGGATGGGTCAGCGCTGCTCGTGTTATTGGATCTCACAGCAGCATTTGACACAGTCAACCACAATCTCTTGATCCACCGCCTTGCTGTTGCTGGAGTCAGGGGGAGAGCTTTAAACTGGCTGTCCTCCTTTCTTCACAACCATGGACAGCAAGTGGAGAGGGGAGGCCTGGTCTCTGAGAGGTCCCCTCTCTCTCTCTTGTGGGGTTCCTCAGGGGGCCATTCTCTCCCCTCTGTTGCTTAACATCTATATGCGACCACTTGCTCAGCTGGTTCGAGGTTTTGGGCTCGAGTGTTACCAGTACGCCGATGACACTCAGCTGGTGCTGAAGATGGAAGGCCGACCGGACTCTGTACCTGATTGTTTCCATCAGTGCCTCGAGGCCGTTACTGGATGGCTGCGTGCCAGCAGGTTGAGGGTGAATCCAGCAAAGACGGAGATCCTATGGCTGGGTCAACCAGGCAGTGGGGACATCCAGCTGCCTACCCTGGATGGCAAGGCGCTATGCCCGTCATCGTTGGTAAAGAGTCTGGGAGTCCTTTTGGACCCTCTGCTGAGGATGGAGGCCCAGGTCACCGCCATGAGCAGAACCGCCTTTTTTCACCTGCGGCAGGCTAGACGGCTGGCCCCCTCCCTGTCCAGGGACGACCTCGCTACGGTGATCCAGGCTACGATCATCTCAAGACTGGACTACTGTAATGCCCTCTACATTGGCCTTCCTCTGTCGGTGATCCGGAAACTCAAGTTGGTACAAAACGCAGCTGCTCGGCTTCTTGCGGGAACTCCGATGAGATGCCACATAACACCAATCTTACTGCAGCTACATTGGTTACCAATTGAGCACCGGATCACTTTCAAAGTGATAGTACTCACCTTTAAGGCCTTGCATGGTCTGGGGCCGATGTACCTGAGGGACCGCCTCACCCCCTCCCAACCCCAGAGATCCCTCCATTCTGAGGACCAAGATCTATTGGAAATTCCCAATGTCAAGACCTTGCGTCTAACAGCAACCAGACGCAGAGCCTTCACAGCAGTGGCACCATCACTCTGGAATACTCTGCCACCTGAAGTCCGTGCCTTGCGGGACTTATCAGCTTTCCGCAGGGCATGGAAGACAGATCTATTTCGACGGGCCTTTGATCTTTGATTGTTTTTAATTGTTTTAAATTGTTTTTAAATTGTGTTCGATTTTAGCCTGTTCTTGTAAGCCGCTCCGAGCCCCAGGGGAGTGGGGGCATATAAGTCCAAATAATAAATAAATAAATAAATAAAATATATTTCAATTCAACTATCAACAACAGGAAGAAAATCTTTTTAAAAAGTACTAGCTGTCCCCTGCCACGCGTTGCTGTGGCCCAGTCTGTTGATATGGAAAATAACGTAATGAGAAAACGTTGGTTTCTTTAGGGGCCCCTTTCAAATCTATGATACAATATTTGTGTGTGTGAATCATGTCTATCTATCCCTATGGCTGGATGGCTCTTTGTCAGGAGGGCTTTGATTACGTTTTCTTGCCCTGATGAAGGGAGTTGGACTGGATGGCCTTAAGTATTTTCTGTTGGTCGTGGGGGTTCTGTGTGGGAAGTTTGCCCCATTCTGTCGTTCGTGAGGTTCAGAATGCTCTTTGATTGTAGGTGAACTATAAATCCCAGTAACGACAACTCCCAAATGTCAAGGTCTATTTCCCCCAAACTCTATCTGTGTTCATATTTGAGCATATGGAATATTCGTGCCAAGTTTGGTCCAGGTCCATCATTGTTTGAGTCCATGGTAGTCTCTGGTTGTAGGTGAATTACAACTCCCAAACTCAAGGTCAATGCTTACCAAACCCTTGTAGTGTTTTCTGTTGGTCATCGGAGTCCTGTATGCCCCGGTTGGTTCAATTATATCATGCTATTTGATTGTAGGTGAACTATAAATCCCAGCAACTACAATTCCCTATCTATCTATCTCTCTATCTCTCTATCTCTCTATCTCTCTATCTCTCTATCTCTCTATCTCTCTATCTCTCTATCTATCTATCTATCTATCTATCTCTATGGCTGGATGGCTCTTTGTCAGGAGGACTTTGACGACGTTTTCTTGCCCTGATGAAGGGAGTTGGACTGGATGGCCTTAAGTATTTTCTGATGGTCATGGGGGTTCTGTGTGGGAAGTTTGCCCCAATTCTGTCGTTCGTGGGGTTCAGAATGCTTTTTGATTGTAGGTGAACTGTGAATCCCAGTGACTACAACTCTCAAATGTCAAGGTCTATTTCCCCAAAATGCCATCTGTGTTCATATTTGGGCGTATTGTGCGCTTGTGCCAAGTTTGGTCCAGATCCATCATTGTTTGAGTCCACAGTGCTCTCTGGATGTGTTGTTGTTCATTCGTTCAGTCGTCTCCGACTCTTCGTGACCTCATGGACCAGCCCATGCCAGAGCTCCCTGTCGGCCGTCACCACCCCCAGCTCCTTCAAGGTCAGTCCAGTCACTTCAAGGATGCCATCCATCCATCTTGCCCTTGGTCGGCCCCTCTTCCTTTTGCCTTCTCTGGATGTAGGTGAACTATAATTCCCAAACTCAAGGTTAATGCCCACCAAACCCTTCCAATATTTTCTGTTGGTCATGGGAGTACTGTGTGCCAAGTTTGGTTCAATTCATGCCTCTTCAAGTTCTACAGCACTGCTGGTCACAGCTGACCTCCAGCTGGAGCGCTCAAGGGCCAGGGCTTCCCAGTTCTCAGTGTCTATGCCAGAGTTTTTAAAGTTAGCTTTGAGTCCATCTTTAAATCTCTTTTCCTGTCCTCCAACATTCCGTTTTCCATTCTTGAGTTCAGAGTAGAGCAACTGCTTTGGGAGACGGTGGTTGGGCATCCAGACAACGTGGCCGGTCCAGTGGAGTTGATGGCGGAGGCCCATCGCTTCAATGCTGGTGGTCTTCCATATTATTTACACTAGCCATCCCCTGATACATGTTGCAGTGGCCCACATGGGGGTTCTGTGTGGGAGGTTTGGCCCAATTCTATTGTTGGTGGGGTTCAGAATACTCTGTGATTGTAAGGGAACTATAAATCCCAGCAACTACAACTCCAAAATGTCAAGATTCTATTTTCCCCAAACTCCACCAGTGTTCACATTTGGGCATATTGAGTTTTCATGTAATTTGGTCCAGATCCAGCATTGTTTGAGTCCACAGTGATCTCTGGATGTAGGTGAACTATAACTCCCAAACTCAAGATCAATGTCCACCAAACCCTTCTACTGTTTTCTGTTGATCTTGGAAATCCTGTGTGCCAAGTTTGGTTCAATTCCATCGTTGGTGGAGTTCAGAATGCTCTTTGATTGGAGGCGAACTATAAATCCCAGCAACTACAACTCCCAAAAGACAAAATCATCATTTTTTGATTGATGGTCACTCCTTGTGGTTCTGAGATGTTTTCTTGCCAAATTTGGTGTGATTTCATTCATTGGTTCTTTTGTTTTTAAGGTACTCATTATGCACAGAGCATTTTTATATATATATAGATGGGTGTTTGTTCTTAATAAAAATAGCACTTTATGAGATGATGATCATTACTTTTTCTCTTCAAACTAACAAAGTCTTAGCACTGAAATCCCAAGGTGAAAACAGGTATTTTATTTCCAGTTTTGCATTTGGCTTACCTGATGGTGTGGTGATAGGATTTAAGAAGATGAGAAGTTTTGTATGGAAGGACTGCTCCTGGTTCAGCCACGATCTAACCTGAGGAAATAGAATGAGACACAAAGAAGCACAGGCTTAATTTGTAGGATATTTCTTAAAAGTTCAGTATAATTCACCATCTATCTACAAATCAGTTGCAAGAAAATGTATTGTCGAAGGCTTTCATGGCCGGAATCACTGGGTTGTTGTAGGTTTTTTCAGGCTATATGGCCATGGTCTAGAGGCATTCTCTCCTGACGTTTCGCCTGCATCTATGGCAAGCATCCTCAGAGGTAGTGAGGTCTGTTGGAACTAGGAAATGAGCAGGGTGGGACAAAGGACTCTTGTCTGCTGGAGCTAGGTGTGAATGTTTCAACTGACCACCTTGATTAGCATATAATGGCCTGACAGTGCCTAGAGCAAACTTTTGTTAAGAGGTGATTAGGTGTCCTTAGAATCATAGAATCAAAGAGTTGGAAGAGACCTCATGGGCCATCCAGTCCAACCCCATTCTGCCAAGAAGCAGGAATATTGCACTCAAATCACCCCTGACAGATGGCCATCCAGCCTCTGCTTAAAAGCTTCCAAAGAAGGATCCTCCACCACACTCCGGGGCAGAGAGTTCCACTGCTGAACGGCTCTCACAGTCAGGAAGTTCTTCCTCATGTTCAGGTGGAATCTCCTTTCTTGTAGTTTGAAGCCGTTGTTCCGCGTCCTAGTCTCCAAGGAAGCAGAAAACACGCTTGCTCCCTCCTCCCTGTGGCTTCCTCTCACATATTTATCCATGGCTATTAGGCTTGTTTGATCGTGTTTGTTAGTTTCTAAAGTCGTTATTAAATTCGTAATGATCGTGTTCGTTAGTTTCTAAAGTATTTAAATTAGCTTACGATCCAATATCGAGCCATGCAGGAATAGTGTGAAGAGTAATTAAGAATCAAAACAATTTTTCCAAATTTTCGTAATTATTTCGTAATTATTTCGACGGCAAAGAAGGAGAGAAAAGGTGCCAGCGTTGCCTTTCCTCCCCATCCTCCTCCTCCTCCTGGAGATATTTTATTATCTTATTACTTATTTTATTATTTTATTTTATTTTATTTTATTATTTTATTATTTTATTATTTTATTTTATTTTATTATTTTATTAATTTTAAGTGATTTTAATTTGTATTTTTAATAACTTAATGTATTTTAATTTCATCCTGAATTTCAGAAGTTCCCCCTGTCCTGTTTGGAGGTGTTTTTAGCGCATTGGGAAATCGCGTCCGCCATTAACGAATCGCTAGGTTCTTGTGGGTTTTTTTGGGCTATAGAGCCATGTTCTAGAGGCATTTCTCCTGACGTTTCGCCTGCATCTATGGCAAGCATCCTCAGAGGTTGTGAGGTCTGTTGGAATTAGGACAATGGGTTTGTATATCTGTGGAATGGCTGGGGTGGGGCAAAGAGCTCTTCTCTGCTGGAGCTAGGTGTGAATGTTTCAACTGATCACCTTCATTAGCATTTGAAGGCCTGCCTGAGCCTGGGAAAATCTCTTGCTGGGAGGTGTTAATCTGTGCCTGGTTGTTTCCTCTCTGTTGTTTTGCTGTTGTAATTTTAGAGTTTTTTAATACTGGTAGCCAGATTTTGTTCATTTTCCTGGTCTCTTCCTTTCTGTTGAAATTGTCCACATGCTTGTGGATTTCAATGGCTTCTCTGTGTACTCTGACATGGTGGTTGTTGGTGTGGTCCAGCATTTCTGTGTTCTCAAATAATATGCTGTGTCCAGGCTGGTTCCTCAGGTGCTCTGCTATGGCTGACTTCTCTGGTTGAAGGAGTCTGCAGTGCCTTTCATGTTCCTTGAACATGGCTCTATAGCCCGAAAAAACCCACAAGAACCTAGTGATTCCAGACATGAAAGCCTTCGACAATACATTAACAAATCGATTTGTAATTAACGAGATTTCGTAAATTTCGAAATTTTGAAATCTTAAATTTCGGAAGTCCTCAGAAATTCGAAACGCTGGCGCCCCCTGGAAACAAAGCGAGTTTAGAGCCAAATTTTTTCTTGATCAAACAAGCCTAATGGCTATCATGTCTCCTCTCAGCCTTCTCTTCTTCAGGCTAAACATGCCCATCTCCTTAAGCCGCTCCTCATAGGGCTTGTTCTCCAGACCCTTCGTCATTTGAGTCGCCCTCCTCTGGACACATTCCAGCTTGTCAATATCTCTCTTGAATTGTGGTGCCCAGAATTGGACACAACACACCTGGAATATTGTGTCCAATTCTGGGCACCACAATCTAACCAAAGCGGAATAGAGGGGTAGCATTACTTCCCTGGATCTAGACACTATAGAGGCCAAAATCCAATTGGCGTTTTTTGCCGCCACATCACATCGTTGGCTCATGTTTAACTTGTTGTCCACGAGGACTCCAAGATCTTTTTCACACGTACTGCTCTCGAGCCAGGCATCGTCGTCCCCCATTCTGTATCTTTGCATTTCGTTTTTCCTGCCAAAGTGGAGTATCCTGCATTTGTCCCTGTTGAACTTCATTTTGTTAGTTTTGGCCAATCATCTCTCTAATCTGTCAAGATCGTTCCTTGTTTGTTTCCTCTCTGTTGTGGTGCTGTTGTAATTTTAGAGTCATTTCACAGATATATATATATAAAACCAAACCAGACCTGAATTCCAAAGAAGCACAAGCCAAAAAACCCGAAGGACAGCAAGACACAAGAGCCACCTCCTGTCTCTCTCGCCAACGGTCAACAGTGAGATTCCAGGGCCAACAGCCTTTCCCTGGAATATCAGCAACGCATCAGAATGGTCTCCATGGCTCCTCCCTGAAGGTTCCAACTGACATCCCCAGGATGAAAGAGATTGACTTATTGATTTATCGTGCCTGAAGCAAGTTGAGGGTGCAGTCAAAATGCATAATAAAATAATATATAATAATATAATAAAAAATATTATATTATAATCAGAAATACTAATACTAATATAATTATATTATGATATATGACATAATAATACATTGATATATTACAATACAAAATGATATCATAAAAATAATATAAGAATATATAATAATAATAATGGTATTATATCATTGGGGAGCCCCCGGTGGCGCAGTTGGTTAAAGCACTGAGCTGCTGAGCTTGTTGATCGAAAGGTCGCAGGTTCGATTCCGGGGAGCGGCGTGAGCTTCCGCTGTCAGCCCTAGCTTCTGCCAACCTAGCAGTTTGAAAACATGCAAATGTGATCGCTCCGGCGGGAAGGTAACGGCGCTCCATGCAGTCATGCCAGTGGCCACATGACCTTGGAGGTGTCTACGGAACAACTGAACATGTGCTCCTCCAATGTGTGTTCTATAGAGACATTAGAGCTCATTTCATCACTCCATGGCTTTTAAAACGTCCAGGGCGCACTGAAAGATATGACACCTCCCTGTTGCTCTCGGACTCTTGCTCTGCGACAACCTACAGTGTTGCCAAGTTCTGTGCAGCAGCAATCAACATTAGACGGCTGATGACCGACTCCACCAGGCAACTTCCTGCCGAGAATATCGTTAGAATGATTTGTAATCACTGAAATGCTGAAAATGCTCCCCTCTCATCTCTTTTCTAGCTTCCCAGTCGTCTGATATTGGTTCTTAGCCGCCCCCTATTCATACATGCACTTTAAACTGTAAGTTTAGTCTGTTTTATCTTTTTCATTTGTCTCTTTTATAACATGTTTTTAATCTGCTTTGAATCTGCGTTTATTCTGATCTACTTGGGAACTGCGATTCCCTTCCTTGGGCACCGATGCCCCATCCTGTACTGTGCTGGTCAAAGACCGTCATAAATCATTGATTGATTGATACTTTTTAGGGCTTTTATTGCAAAAAAAAGTAGATTTTGTCATTGAAACCTCTCAATTATTTTAAGTTGGGAAATGAAGACTATGTGTGCCAAACTTGGTCCAGATCCATCAAGCCACGTGGGAGCCTTTGTGGTACAAACCTAGCAATGTATATTGATTGACGACATTTCTATGCCGCCTTTCTCACCCCGAAGGGGACTCAGAGCGGCTTACAAAATATATATACCGTATATACTTGAGTATAATCTGACCCAAATATAAGCCGAGGCACCTAATTTTATCACAAAAAACTGGGAAAACGCATTGACTTGCGTATAGGCCGAAGATGGGAAATGCATCTACGGGTAAATTTCAAAATAAAAATAGATACCAATACAATTACATTAATCGAGGCATCAGTAGATTAAATATTTACATAAAACTATGTAAATATTAGGAGGGCGACTAAAATGATCAAGGGTCTGGAGAACAAGCCCTATGAGGAGCGGCTTAGGGAACTGGGCATGTTTAGCCTGAAGAAGAGAAGGCTGAGAGGAGATATGATAGCCATGTATAAATATGTGAGAGGAAGCCACAGGGAGGAGGGAGCAAGCTTGTTTTCTGCTTCCTTGGAGACTAGGACGCGGAACAATGGCTTCAAACTACAAGAGAGGAGATTCCATCTGAACATGAGGAAGAACTTCCTGACTGTGAGAGCCGTTCAGCAGTGGAACTCTCTGCCCCGGAGTGTGGTGGAGGCTCCTTCTTTGGAAGATTTTAAGCAGAGGCTGGATGGCCATCTGTCAGGGGTGATTTGAATGCAATATTCCTGCTTCTTGGCAGAATGGGGTTGGACTGGATGGCCCACGAGGTCTCTTCCAACTCTTTGATTCTTTGATTCTTTGAACTGTAATTTAAGATAAGACTGCCCAATTCTAATTAAACCATTATTCTAACCTTCTTCAATGTAAATGTGCTTACGTATCCTTCCAATAATAATAGAGTAAAATAATAAATGTAATAATAATTATAATAATAATAATAAAATAATGGAAATGTAAAAATACCAGTAATAATATCATAAAATAATAAATGTTATAACAATTAACAGAGTAAAATAATAAATGTAGTAATAAGAGTAAAATTATAAATGCATTAAAAATAATAACAGAGGAAAGTAGTAAATAACCTTGACTCGAGTATAAGCCGAGGGGATTTTTTCAGCCTAAAAAGGGGCTGAAAAACTAGGCTTATACTCGAGTATATACAGTACATACAATATATTATATTATTAGCATAGTACAATATCAGTATTATATATTACTATATTGTACTATACCATTATATTGTAATATTATTAGTAATATTACATGTAATATAAAATATTTAATTATAATATCATATTATTACATTATATGGAGCCCCCTTGTGCCGGCAGGACTGAAGACCGACAGGTCGCAGGTTCGAATCTGGGGAGAGGCAGATGAGCTCCCTCTGTCAGCTCCAGCTCCTCATGCGGGGACATGAGAGAAGCCTCCCACAAGGATGATAAAAACATCAAATCATCCGGGCGTCTCCTGGGCAACGTCCTTGCAGACGGCCAATTCTCTCACACCAGAAGCGACTTGCAGTTTCTCAAGTCGCTCCTGACACGACAAATTACATTGTATTGCATTATAATATTATAAATATTATATGTATATACAATATATTATATTATTATATTATTAGCATAGCACAAGAGACAAGATGGAACTGTCCCCTGGTCCCCTCTTTGCTTTGGCTTTGATAGAAGAAGAACAAGCCCTATGAGGAGCGGCTTAAGGAGCTGGGCATGTTTAGCCTGAAGAAGACAAGGATGAGAGGAGATAAGATAGCCATGTATAAATATGTGAGAGGAAGCCACAGGGAGGAGGGAGCAAGCTTGTTTTCTGCTTCCTTGGAGACTAGGACGCGGAACAATGGCTTCAAACTACAAGAGAGGAGATTGCATCTGAACATGAGGAAGAACTTCCTGACTGTGAGAGCCGTTCAGCAGTGGAACTCTCTGCCCCGGAATGTGGTGGAGGCTCCTTCTTTGGAAGCTTTTAAACAGAGGCTGGATGGCCATCTGTTGGGGGTGATTTGAATGCAATATTCCTGCTTCTTGGCAGAATGGGGTTGGACTGGATGGCCCATGAGGTCTCTTCCAACTCTTTGATTCTATGAGTCTATGATAGAAAGCCTGAGACAGAGCCAGCCTGCGGCCTTGGCACTCACCCGTTTGAGCATGATAATGCCCAGTCCAGCCACAGCCGTGAATTGGGTCGCAACCAGCATCATGAGGACGGCCACACCAGTGTTCAGCTTCAGGGCTGAGAGGCTCCCGATCCAACCACTGCAAGCAAAGATGAGAAAAGAAGAAAATAGTACACTCTTGATAGGTGTGCATTTCACAGAGACCACGACGGAGAAACAAATAAATATGCCAGGACAGAGCCCTTCTCTAATCCAACCCATAACATAAGACAAACAATGTAGGGATGCAAGGATTTTGCCCCACCTGAAGCCCCAGCCGGGAATGCCGATGGCCTGCAGAACAAAAACCACGTCCTGTGCAAAGAAGATGAAGAAGAAGACGAAGAAGTTGAAAGAGCTGTCGCTCCTGGAAGAAAAGAAGGGAGCAAGGAGCCAGTTAGCACATCTTGTTCTATGAGCCTTACCCACCATATTGGTCCAGAAAATTTGGGGAGTAATATTCATTGACAAAAATATTCAAAAATATTCATAAAAATACTCACAAAAATATTTCCTTCCCTGAGTTAAAAAAAGACTTTTGGTTCTAAATATAGCTTTATTGAGATGGATGGTCATCTGTTGTGAGGCCTTTGATGGTGTTTTCCTGCCTGGTAGCATTGGATTGGCCTGGATCGCTCTTGATATCTTTTCCAACTCTAGAAGTCTATGGGGCTCCTTTTACACTGTTATATATAATCCAGATTATCCACTTTGAACTGGGTTATATGACAATGTAGACTCATATAATCCAGTTCAAAGCAGATAAAGTGGCTTGTTGTCAGGTTCCGCTGGGTCTTAGAATGAAACACACACTCACAAGAACAGATCCTGGAATTGCGGTTTATTCAGTCCATACAGTACTAAGCCAAAGAGAGAACTGAGGTTTCCCGCCAAGAGTCTCCCAATCCCCCTCCTGGCTTCACTCCCCCCTTCCGCCCTCTGCTTATCACAGTTTAGACTACAATTCCTTTCCCACATCTTCAAAGTGAAAGCTTGGCCCAGATGGCCCTACTATAAACTAATCTATCATGGCTACTCCCTCTAGTGTCAGAAAGAAGACTTCTTGGAATTTCTGGGAAACATGAAGGCACATCCTGACATATCTCCCCCCCTCGGAAGACGGCCCCCATCTGAAAGAAAAGAAAAAGAAGCATGAGACATAATATCAAGGTTTAGGCTTTAAGGGGAAGGTAGAGTGGAACTTTTTTATGAGGCGCGGGGCGTTGACATGGTCTTGCAGCACCCACTCCGGATGGATGGCCTTAGAGGACCACTGAACCAAGTAATACAACTTTCCCCGTGTCCGTTTAGAGTCCAAAATGTCTTTGATCTCAAAATGGGTGTGGGCCCCCACCATGATGGGGACTGGTTGGGAATCTGTCTCAGACCATTTAGGAGAGGAGCACGCGGGTTTCAGCAAGCTCACGTGGAAGACCGGGTGGACCCTCCTCCAAGTGTGGGGCAGTTCTAGCTGCACTGTGACCGGGTTGACGACTTCCTGGACGGGGAAGGGCCCCATATATAAAGCGGACAATTTATGGGATGGTTGGGTGGATCTCAAATATCTGGTGGACAGGTAGACTAGGTCCCCCACTTTGAGCTGGGGCTGCAGCGACCTCTTTTTGTCAGCGAACTTCTTATAGTCCGTCTTGGCTTTGTCTAAAGTCTCTTTAACCACAGGCCAAGCCGCTGCCATCAACTTCCCCCACCCATCCGGTGAAGTCTCTCCTGGCTCCCGGGGTGCTAGGCCAGGGAACGGGGGAAAGTCCCTACCCCCTACAACAGGAGGACAGCCAGTTTAAAGCTCTCCCCCTGACTCCAGCAACAGCAAGGCGGTGGGTCAAAAGATTGTGGTCGACTGTGCCAAATGCTGCTGTGAGATCCAATAACAGAAGCAGCGCTGACCCGCCCTGGTCAAGCTGGCCTCAAAGGTGATCCGTGATGGAGACCAGCACTGTCTCTGTCCCATGCCCCGTACAGAAGCCAGACTGGAAGGGACCGAGTCCGGCTGTGTCGTCTAGGAATTGCTGCAACGGCTCCGCTGCTGCCCTCTCCATCACCTTGCCCAGGAACGAGAGGTTCGAAACTGGGCTGTAACTGGAGGGAACCGAAGGATCTAAGTCTGGTTTCTTCAGCAGGGGAGAGACCACCGCCTCTTTTAAACCCTCTCGAAAAACTCCTTGCTCAAGGGAGCTGTTTATGATCTTCAACAGAGGGTCACGTAATCCCTCCAAGCAGGATTTCACCAACCAAGAGGGACACGGATCGAGGGAGCAAGTGGTCGGTCTAGCTGCAGCTATGAGCCTATCGATAGCCTCTGCGTCCAACGGGATGAACCGGTCGAGGATGGGCCCAGCAAGTGGCCACGGAATCTCAAGTTCTCTCACTGTATCAATTGTGGCGGGGAGGTACCGGCAAAGTAGCGAGATCTTGTCTGCAAAATAGCTCTGAAAAACCTCGGCTCAAGGGGCCTGATCACCACTTTTTGGGACGGTAGGGACCGTCGATAAAGATCAAATTATCTTGAACTATTTTGCCGGATGTGAGCTAGCAGACGCTGTGATAAGAGGCATAATATACTCGCTTTACTTCGGTGATAGCATGCTCATAGGACTCCCTAAATGCCTCATAAGCTGATCTCGATGCTCCGTCACGGAGTTCTCGCCACACGCCCTCTAGCCATCTTTTCCCCGCTTCATCAGTCAGTCATAAGTCATACATACTTATTTATTTATTTATTTCCTATATTTATACCCCGCCCTTCTCCCCCCGAAGAGCAGCCTAACAAAAGCATCATACGATGCTGGCATCATAAAAACAACCACAGTACAATCAAAATATTAAAAATATTTAAACAACAATTAAAGCAATTAAGTAAGCCACATCCATTAAAATCGAAATCCAAAAACCAGTCCGGGTCAATTCATTGCCATAAGTTGTGTGATCTTCTTCCACTTGCTGCTCACTGAGCAAACGCTTGGTCCCATCACCAGGTCTGAGTCTACGCTACCATTTGAAATCCAGATTATCTGCTTTGAACTGGAGTTTCTAAAAAAGGCCAGAAACCCCACTCGATCTGTTGGACTACAACTCCCTTCGCCCACAGCCTGCTTTTAATGGACGTACTTGAAGGCCTTGTACATGGGCCGATACCAGCACAGGAAGGAACACGGGGTGAAGATCAAGGTCCAGAGGATGGAAAGGCTGAACCCGGAGCCACCGGAGGTGTCCACGCAGAACAAGGCCAGGGAGGCCAGGAAGTTGAAGAAGAGGGTCACGATGCTGGCTGCAACACACACACACAGACACAAAGAGGGTTATATTATATGGAAGCATTCATAATTCTCAGCCAAGAGCTCATAAAACCTAAATTTTCCAACTGTTTCTGTTATGCCCATCACTCCCTGCTTTCGTCTTGCAATTTAATCTCATTTTACCAAGCTTATTAATCAAGTTTTACTGTGTTTAAATTTATTTTTAGTTATAAGTATTACAGGAGCTTTAGGATACAAGGAAGCAGAAAATACCATCAATATAAATACATGAAATAACAAAATAAAATAAAAATTACAAAATAACATGATAGAGAAATAGAACACAGTGGGCGGGCCAAATGCACCAGGATAAAATTCATATACACATATACACAAATATATATACACAAAAAACACATATACACAGACTGTGCCACAGCAACGCATGGCAGGGGATGGATAGTAATATAATATAACTAGCTGTCCCCTGCCAGTGAAAGGGTTAACAGAACTTAGAAGTGTTTAAGTGCTGAAATGCAAACCTAAAGAGGGGTTTGTCCCTCTCCTCTGGCCTGCAGAAGACCAAAAGCTAAGAGGAGATAATGAATCTGGAAGACACAAGATACTGTATTGTCAAGTTCGCCTAGGGAGTACTCAGGGTGGGTTAACACCCAAAATGCTTATCTGTAACAATAATGTGTGTGTTTACGTAGTTTGTAGAAGGTTAGCAGTGAAAGACACTGAAGTGGCAAAATATGAGAAAAACATGTTTTTGAATGGTTGATCCGATAAGAGAGGTGTGTGCCCATGACACAGTGAAAAGACATGTATATAAGGTGACTGAAATATCCAAATATCAGAGACAGCCTTTTTTGAAGACACTGGTTTGTCTTGGTTGTTTCTCCCTGTGTGGCCACACTTGAAATAAAGAGATTTCTGCTTTACCTCTGGAGACTAGACTCTCTTCATTTTGCTGCCCTCTGTGACGGACTCAGCAAGGACCCCAAGCAGGGGGTCCCCTACATTTCTGGAGGTTCCACCGAGATATAGCAGAGGTGCCGGTTTGATGAGATTCTAGAGGTTGTTGGCAACCCATTCCTGAAGGCGAAGGCTGCCCAATTGGGATGTATCAACAGAGGTCGAGAAGGGATCCCAAAACAACAGACCGATCCTTTTGTTCATCTTTGTTGGGTGCCCTCGTCAGCAGGAACGCTCCACTTGAGAGGAAAGTTGGAAATCTCATCCCCAGGAACGTCAGGGAACGCAAGTCATCGTGACCAGGCGAGTAGAGTTTTTCTTGGGGAAAGGGAAAGTCTAGACTAGTAAACAGGCGCCAGAAGGGTGGAAGGTTGGAAAGTATTGTCTGTTTGGGAGTGTGATACAACTGAATAGGCACCACCCTTAGGAAAATGGGGCAAAAAGGGAGTAAGAAATGCTCAAGCCCATTGGAATGTATGGTTAAGAATTTCTCTAAGTTTAGGCAACAGATGCCAGGATGTAACAATGCCCAGAAATTGCAATTTCTGTGTCAGGTGGAATGGCTGAAATTTAATTTAAATCCCAGATGGCCAGAAACCGGAACTTAAGATTTGAAAATAGTAAGGCAATGCCTTCGTTACATAGCTGCCAACCATCTAGATTCAAGAATGTATGTAAGGTTTTAACCGAAGGAAAGGCAGGATGAATTGGATACAGAAAGGGACCATATGTGTCATAAGTACTTTTAAAAACATTAAATAGGTTCTTTTATTCCGCTTTTAGTGAGACAGGTTGCATTAGGCACTTTCAGGAAAAAAAATAGACACAGACTCCAGTACTTACATGCTCTGCTCCATGGGAAGGACAGAGGTGGTGTATTCAGAGTGTGTCAGATATGCTATGGGAAAGCATGATTCTGGACACTTTGGGGCTTCTTTCTCAAGGGAAGAGGAAGAAGTGTGCTTTTGGAGTCTTAGATTTTGTGCAGGAAGTCAGGTTCTGCTGTATGGAAAACAGAGGTCTGGTCCTTGGCATTGTGCTTAGGGAAAGAAGTTTTGGCATTTCAGTGTTTTGAAGTTATGGCATTATGGAAGTTATGGAACTGTGCATTGGCAGGCTGCAGGAAAGCAGGGTCTGGCCTTACAGGTGCTTCTCCAAGGAGGGAGAAAAGGATATGGTAATATTTGGATGCATGTGGATGAATGCGTGTACATGTGTATGAATGTTGAGTGAAAATATAATTCCCCTTTGTTTGTTTGTTAACCAATGTAATTGTGAATCCAATGTAGTTGCATAGAATCTGTATGTCTGTATGTCCAATGTCATTCTTTGTCTAAATGTTTTCTGTAATCTTATATACCTTCTCACACTGGAAATTGCACTAAAAAGAACCTATGCTTTAAAATCATTGAAAAGTCATTCATGACATATGTAATTTTAGATTTTATTTAGTCTCACTCTTATTGATGATAGTTTTCATAAAGTGTTTGCAGTTTTGAGCAGAAGACCCTCATCCTTATTGATTACAGGCTAATGACAAACAGAAGTGGGTTCATCCGAACCAGGAAAAACTTGGAAAGCTGTGCAAGTTAATTAACAGTTTTCATAGAATCATAGAATCATAGAATCAAAGAGTTGGAAGAGACCTCATGGGCCATCCAGTCCAACCCCCTGCCAAGAAGCAGGAATATTGCATTCAAATCACCCCTGACAGATGGCCATCCAGCCTCTGCTTAAAAGCCTCCAAAGAAGGAGCCTCCACCACACTCCGGGGCAGAGAGTTCCACTGCTGAACGGCTCTCACAGTCAGGAAGTTCTTCCTCATGTTCAGATGGAATCTCCTTTCTTGTAGTTTGAAGCCATTGTTCCACGTCCTAGTCTCCAGGGAAGCAGAAAACAAGCTTGCTCCCTCCTCCCTGTGGCTTCCTCTCACATGTTTGTACATGGCTATCATATCCCCCTTTATTTGGTTTCTAAACAGGAATGCAACTGGCCACCAATTAAAATGATGCAAAGCTTATGAAAAAAATTGCAATTGGACTATTAATTGGAACAGTAAATATATGTATTGTTTGTGTTTTATAGTTTTTAAGGAGTGTAATAATAATAATAATAATAATAATAATAATAATAATGGTGACTCATATTACAGGGTTAGTCAAAATGCATAGACCAATAAGCCATTCAATTGAATGGCTTATTGGCCTATGCATTTTGACTAACCCTGTATTATCTGGTACCAGAACCTATTGGTTTTTCCAGAGCTATTCAGCATCAGACCTTTTTGAAAAACAAAGCAAATGAGATATCAAAATGCAGAATTTGCTAAGATTGGTTTACATGACTGGTAAAGAACAATTGCTCTAACACAAATGAAAGCAATATATGATATAAAGTATAAGATTTATTGTATAAAGGGTATAGAAAAAAATAAGGATGAAATGATGTTTTGAATCAGATCAACCAAGTGATAGAAGGAAAGACAGAGAATACAATGGATGGAAAATATTGAGCTTCAAATAGAGAAGTACAGCTTTGGTATATGGGATTTTTCAAATAGCAAATGTGATTTTATTTATTTATCGTGTCATCAGCAACCATTGTATTACAATTCTAACAGAGCAAAACAAACACAGAGATTAAAAAGAAAAAGAAAAGAAAGAAAGAAAGAAAGAAAGAAAGAAAGAGAAAAAAACCACACAGATTTTGCAAATTTGGTATTTGGTTAAATGTCCTTTGACCAGTATCTGGCCACTTGGAGTGCCTCTGGGGTTGCCGCAAGAAGGTCCTCCATCGTGCATGTGGCAGGGCTCAGGGTGCATTGCAGCAGGTGGTCAGTGGTTTGTTCTTCTCCGCACTCGCATACTGAGGATTCCACCCTGTAGCCCCATTTCTTAAGATTGGCTCTGCATCTCGTGGTGCCAGAGCGCAATCTGTTCAGTGCCTTCCAAGTCGCCCAGTCTTCTGAGTGCCCAGGGGGGAGTCTCTCATCTGGTATCACCCATGAATTGAGGTGCTGGATTTGGGCCTGCCACTTTTCGACTCTCGCTTGCTGGGGTGTTCCAGCGAGTGTCTCTGTAGATCTAAGAAAACTATGTCTTGATTTAAGTCGTTGACGTGCTGGCTGATAGCCAAATAGGGGATGAGCTGGAGATGTCTCTGCCTTGGTCCTTTCACTATTGGCTGCTACTTCCCGGTGGATGTCAGGTGGTGCAATACCGGCTAAGCAGTGTAATTTCTCCAGTGGTGTGGGTCGCAGACACCCTGTGATAATGCGGCATGTCTCATTAAGAGCCACATCTACTGTTTTAGTGTGGAGAGATGTGTTCCACACTGGGCATGCATACTCAGCAGCAGAGTAGCATAGCGCAAGGGCAGATGTCTTCACTGTGTCTGGTTGTGATCCCCAGGTTGTGCCAGTCAGCTTTCGTATGATGTTGTTTCTAGCACCCACTTTTTGTTTGATGTTCAGGCAGTGCTTCTTGTAGGTCAGAGCACGGTCCAAAGTGACTCCCAGGTATTTGGGTGTGCTGCAATGCTCCAGTGGGATTCCTTCCCAGGTAATCCTCAGAGCTCGGGATGCTTCTCTGTTCTTAAGGTGAAAGGCACATGTCTGTGTTTTAGATGGATTAGGGATCAGTTGGTTTTCCCTGTAATAGGCAGTAAGAGCACCTAGAGCTTCGGAAAGCTTCTGTTCTACCATCTCAAAGCTCCCTGCTTGAGCAGTAATGGCACGATCATCAGCATAGATGAAACTTTCTGTCCCTTCTGGCAGTGGCTGGTCATTTGTGTAGATGTTGAACATGGATGGAGCAAGCACGCTCCCCTGAGGCAGGCCGTTCTTCTGTTTCCGCCATCTGCTTCTCTGGCCCTGGAACTCAACAAAGAAGCTCCTGTTTTGTAGCAGGTTTCCTATGAGGCGGGTGAGGTGGTAATCCTGGTCGTCTCTGGTTGCTTCTGGGTTGAGAGAATCGGCCGTCTACGAAGATGTTGCCCAGGGGACGCCCGGATGTCTTGCAATCCTGCGAGGAGGCTTCTCTCATGTCCCCCAGCAAAATGTGATACAATAAGGGTTCAATAAAGAAACATGCACCTTCTTTGGTAAGATCATGGTAAGAAGCCAAACCAATAGTAACAGGACTTTGATTTCATAAATGGGAAGGTTACAACTGACAGGGAAAATGTTTGTGGGAACATTCAGGACTCATGGGATTACTGCCGGATTGCAATTAAGTATATTTGACCAGCTGAATCATCCTTGGTTGCTTTAATGAAAGATAGAAATGAAACCTTACAACAAATAAGTAAGTCTATGAGTTGTTTGATATGGAAATAAATTTGAGATATTGGAAAGAAAAATGTTGATGTTAATAATGGGAGGACACTCAGAAGCCTTCCTGGAATTAACAAAATTACATTATTGGTTAAGAACAGATTATAAAGGATGAAGTAAGCTTGTCAAATATTCTTGGGAAGATGATATACTAAGATTGGAACTGGAAACCTTGGGGAAAATGGTCAATATTGAAGAAAATTTGGTTTGTGATATAGTTCCTATGCCTATGCATGTGGGGAAATGGTTCTGGGTTCCATATTTGTTATCCAAGAAAACCATATGCACAAGGTCCAAATATACAATTTTGAATGAAACAATTGATATTGATAGATGCAATAAATGAGAAATGGGATATGTATGTCCTTTAACAGTAAAACAAGTTGAACCATGTGCATTGGAAATGGCAGATGCAATCTGCAGGTTACAAAATCTAAAGCCCAAAACCATGGTATATGACAATGGAATGTAATGCCTATGTGCTATATCACCTAATGATTTATATTGGTCGGATGGGGAAACACAAACAGAACACCACTGGTATGATATCTTCACAGGATACATCCAATAGTATGGATAGGGATACTTATATTGCTGCTAATCATTTGGATCTTATGGCCTCTTAGACGAATGACAGGACTGACAAATCGATTATCTATATTTGAAAACAAGTTAACGTGTTTAGAAACACAATTATGAACTATGATGTTTGATTAATCATACAAGTTCAATATTAACCTAAACATATATACTCTACACTTAATCAAGTTTGATTATAAGTATAACCAACACTGAATTGCTTATCATGTATGGATCATGTATGTGATACGATAAATTAGCATTTATGTATCAAGGGGAGGAATATGTGAGGAATGAATGTTTGAATGCATGGAAAAGAGAAGAAACAGGCCTGAAGAAAAACCAACGTGGAGTTATGATATGGGACGAACTTGGCAGTCGAAGCGAGGAGGCAGTAAGGCATAACTGAACAACAATGGACAATGAGGTGTGCGGCCGAGCATGTAAGGAGTGCAGGAGGTACCCCATAAGTCATGAGACCTGGAATGCGAATGTCTTGAACTTTGGAGAGAACAAAGACATATTGTCCTTTAGTAAGAGGACAGAGCAACCTGACTGTTGAAATGAAGAAAAATGGATTTTGGCCTATAAATGCAGGGGACCCCTGACAATCTCCACGCTTCCTGAACTGCAGCAACAGAGCGTCCACGCTTCCTCGGAAAAGACTGATCATCTTCACCGGAGGAGGCTTGTGTGTGCATGAGTATGAATGAATGTGTGTGTGCACGAGAGCTCTCCTTGATGTGATTCTGATATGATTCTATGACTTAGGCTGTAGCATCCTGATGCCATACCTGTGCCAAGAAGAAACTTGTGTGACTCTAAATACTACAGTTGCCGTTAGTATACATTTAGTACATTACCCCACCTGTGAGAAGATTGTTGCTATGGTACAATCTATCTACTCCCCAACAGGTGAAAGTTGGTGGAATTGGCTAACCTCAGGGTTACCAGATTTCGGATGGCTAAAGGGATTGTTCCTGGGTATTGTCCTGTTGATTATTGTATTTTTTATAATTGTGATGTGTTTTCCCATCATCATGAGGATGTGTTATAAGTTCACCACAAGTGCGGTTCCCAAATGCCAGGGTATCGTAAAAATGTTATAACTAGATATTGATCTTGCTTCAGCTTCTGTATGATCAGCTTTCGCAAAAAGAAAAGGGAGGAGTGAAAGGGTTAACAGAACTTAGAAGTGTTTAAGTGCTGAAATGCAAACCTAAAGAGGGGTTTGTCCCTCTCCTCTGGCCTGCAGAAGACCAAAAGCTAAGAGGAGATAATGAATCTGGAAGACACAAGATACTGTATTGTCAAGTTCGCCTAGGGAGTACTCAGGGTGGGTTAACACCCAAAATGCTTATCTGTAACAATAATGTGTGTGTTTACGTAGTTTGTAGAAGGTTAGCAGTGAAAGACACTGAAGTGGCAAAATATGAGAAAAACATGTTTTTGAATGGTTGATCCGATAAGAGAGGTGTGTGCCCATGACACAGTGAAAAGACATGTATATAAGGTGACTGAAATATCCAAATATCAGAGACAGCCTTTTTTGAAGACACTGGTTTGTCTTGGTTGTTTCTCCCTGTGTGGCCACACTTGAAATAAAGAGATTTCTGCTTTACCTCTGGAGACTAGACTCTCTTCATTTTGCTGCCCTCTGTGACGGACTCAGCAAGGACCCCAAGCAGGGGGTCCCCTACACCACGCGTTGCTGTGGCCCAGTCTGTTGATCTGGGAAATAAAGTAATGAGGAATTGTTGGTTTCTAATATATGTGATGCTTGTGGGTAAACAGTATTTCTTGCTGTTTCTTTGTCAGTGTTGTTGTGGAGAGTGTCTGGTTTGCCTCCTCTGGAACATGCAACATATCATTGTTCTTCTTTAGGGGTCCCTTTCAAATCTATGATATTATATCTCTGTGTGTGTGAATCATATCTATCATCTCTCTCTATCTATCTATCTATCTATCTATCTATCTATCTATCTATGGCTGGATGGCTCTTTTTGTCAGGAGAACTTGCCCTTGAGTTGGACTGGATGGCCTTAAGTATTTTCTGTTGGTCATGGGGGTTCTGTGTGGGAAGTTTGCACCGATTTCTGTTGTTCGTGGGTTCAGAATGCTCTTTGATTGTAGGTGAACTATGAATCCCAGTGACTACAACTCCCAAATATCAAGATAGATAGGTAGATAGGTAGATAGGTAGATAGATAGATAGATAGATAGATAGATAGATAGATAGATAGATCTTGTAAGCTGCTCTGAGTCCCCTTCGGGGTGAGAAGGGCGGCCTTCAACTAAGTGCTATGTTTTTTGGAATGACCACCGGAATGGACTATGACTATGAGATTGACTATGACCCCAAACAAGACGAAGCGGATTTTTAGTTTAATTAGTTGTGTATTAGTAAGATGTTGTGTTATGGTCTTAATCTACCGTAAACTGTTGTCTTTCTATGTTCTATGTTCTGTACACCGCCACGAGTCGCCCTCGGGCTGAGAGTGGCGGTTAACAAGTGCAAATAATAAATAAATAAATAATAATAATATAAATCTATATAAATAAAAATGTAATGTTCGTTTGTGGGATTAACAGAACTCAAAAAATAGTGGGCCAACTGACACCAAATTTGGACAGCATACACCCAACAACCCAATGTATGTCCTTCACTCAATTTTTTTTTGATTTTGTCATTTGGGAGTTGTAGTTGCTGGGATTTATAGTTCACCTACAATCAAAGAGCATTCGGAACCCCACCAACAATGGAATTGAACCAAACATGGTATAACAGGACTCCCATGACCAACAGAAAACACTAGAAGGGTTTGGTGAGCATTGACCTTGAGTTTGGGAGTTGTAGTTCACCTACATCCAGAGCGCACCGTGGGCTCAAACAATGAAGGATCTGGACCAAACTTGCCACAAATATTCCATATGCCCAAATATAAACACAGATGGAGTTTGGGGAAAATAGACTTTGAAATTTGGAAGATTGTAGGATTTATAGGTCACCTACAATCAAAGAGCGTCCTGAACCCCACAAACGACAGAACCGGGGCAAACTTCCCACACAGAACCCCCATGACCAATAGAAAATACTTTAGGCCATCCAGTCCAACTCCCTTCACCAGGGCAAGAAAATGTAATCAGAGCCCTCCTGACAAAGAGTCATCCAGCCACAGATATAGAGAGATATGATTCATACACACACAGAGAGATATAGTATCATAGATTTGAAAGGGAACTCTAAAGAAGGACAGTGATATGTTGCATATTCCAGAGTAGGCAAACCAGACACTCTCCACATCAACACTGACAAAGAAACAAGAAGAAATATCATTTACCTACAAGCATAAAGAAATTACATGTATTAGAAACCAACACTTTCTTTTCCAGCTCACGAGACTGGGCCACAGCAATACGTGGCAGGGGACAGCTAGTTTGCAAATAAATAAATAAATAAATAAGATAGTCATTACTGTATATTTGCCTATGTATTTATTTTATATTTTATTGTTGATAGGGTCAGTGGACAAATCAATAAACAGATCTATCTAATCATCATCATCGGTAAAGGTAAAGGTTTTCCCCTGACATTAAGTCCAGTCGTGTCTGACTCTGGGGGTTAGTGCTCATCTCCATTTCAAAGCCGAAGCGCAGCACCGGCGTTGTCCGTAGACACCTCCAAGGTCATGTGGCCGGCATGACTGCAAAGAGCGCCGTTGCCTTCCTACCGGAGCGGTACCTATTGATCTACTCACATTTGCATGTTTTCGAACTGCTAGGTTGGCAGAAGCAATCGTCATCATCATACATTTTATTTATTATGTAAACAAAGGGCAACAAAGTCAAAGCATATCAATATACATTCTTTCATGAGCCCAGCTTGCTGTGGAATCAGACATGGGTCTATTTTTTCCATAATTCTATGCAAAATAAGTCTCTCAAGTACTTTGTAAAGATGGCACAACAGGGAGATTGATCTAAAATTGTTATTGTTGTTATTATTATTATTTCATTATTATTATTATTATTATTATTTCATTATTATTATTATTATTATTATTATTTCATTATTATTATTATCTATAGCCTTTTGGGTTATTATGGTCTTTGCCTGATTTCAAAATGGCTATTTTAAAGCCATAAGGGGAGCTTCCTTGCACCATCAGTGTTAAATATTTGCATAAATAACCACCCACTGCTAGAAGGGACAAAGAGCTTCATCTATGCTGACGATCGTGCCATCACTGCCCAAGCTGGGAGCTTTGAAATGATTGAACAGAAGTTCTCCAAAACTTTAGGTGCTCTTACTGCCTACTACAGGGAAAACCAGCTGATTCCTTTTTTAAAAAAAGATCTACAGAGATACTCGCTGGAACACCTCAGCAAGTGAGAGTCCAAAAGTGGCAGGCTGAAACCTGGAACCTCAATCAGTGGCTGATACTGGATGAGAAACTCTCTCCTGGGCACACAGGAGAGTGGATGACCTGGAAGGTACTGAACAGGCTGTGCCACAAAGTGGAGTCCACGGCATGCGAGTGTGGAGAAGAGCAAACCACAGACCACTTACTACAATGCAAAGTCTAAAGTACAAAGCATGAATGGGACCCAAGTTAGCCTATTTAGGCCCTTCTACACTATTATATAATCTACACATTATATAATGTGGACTATCAAAGCAAATAATCCACATTATCTGATTTGAACTGGAATATATGATTCTACATTGCCATATAACCCAGTTCAAAGCAGATAATTTGGATTTTAATTGGCCTAGGATGAACCCAGAACCTTCTTGAGACAAAAATCGGCATTCATTCAGTGGCAGTCCTTTTCTCCAAGGGCTTACTTACCCATCCAGAGGTAGTACATCGTAGTGACTGTTTTCTGGGATTCCACCGGAATCTCCACCGGGATGTCCTGATAGAAACACGGTTTCACCGGACAGAAGGATGGCAGAGGTGGCCAATTGTTCGGTCTGGCTGTAAGATGAAAACAGAGACAGAAAGACAAGTAAACAGGTGACTCCAGGGAGAGCATTTTATGTTGAACCATACTACTTCCTGACTATGAGAGCCGTTCAGCAGTGGAACTCTCTGCCCCGGAGTGTGGTGGAGGCTCCTTCTTTGGAGACTTTTAAACAGAGGCTGGATGGCCATCTGTCAGGGGTGATTTGAATGCAATATTGCTGCTTCTTGGCAGAATGGGGTTGGACTGGATGGCCCATGAGGTCTCTTCCAACTCTTTGATTCTATGATTCTAATAATAATAATAATAATAATAATAATAATAATAATAAACACTTGGGAAGTTTCCGACGTTTGATCCAATACAACAGCCAGCTGAGTGATCTTTTCTGCTGTGGACTCATCTTGTTGTGTTTCAAATAATAATAATAATAATAATAATAATAATAATAATAATAATATGATTGGCACACTGGGTGCAGTGCCTAAAGACCTTGGCCTGCACTTAAAAAGAATTGTCGCTGACAAAATTACCACCTGTCAGCTGTAAAAGGCCACCCTACTCGGATCTGCATGCATTATTCACTGATACATCACACAGTCCTAGACATTTGGGAAGTGTCTGACATGTGATCAAATATGAAATAGTAATCTTGTTTGTTGTCTACTCATCTTGTTGTATATCAAATAATAATAATAATAATAATAATAATAATAATAACTACTATTGGACAAGCGGTAAGTACTTTTCTATATTGCAAAGTCCATGTAGGGTGTGTGGGCGTAAAGTTATAGTCATGTTTCTTTAATGTCACTGCTATGTAATGCTCATGGAGCTATTCTATTTCTTCAGTTCAAAAATGCACAATCATAGACGCTTTTAACCCTTTTAGTTGGGTTTTGAAGGACTAGAAAGCCACGAAATAAACCCTGGGAGCTCTAAACAGGACGGCTTAAGCTGTTGAGCCGCTGAACTTGTTGACCTCAAGGTTGGCAGTTCATATTGGGGTGAGCTCCTGCTGTTCGCCCCAGCTCCTGCCAACCTAGCAATTAGAAAGCATGCAAATGTGAGCAGATCAATAAAGTACAGCCGCGGCAGGAAGGCAAACGGCACTCCATGCGGTCATGCCAGCCACACAACCCAGGAGGTGTCTATGGACAATGCCGGCTCCTCGGTTTGGAAATGGAGATGGACACTTCCTCAGAGATGGAGTTGAGCACCGCCTCCAGAAGCTGGAGATGAAAGGAGAAGCCTTTGCCTTGGTCTGTGAATTTCTGTCTCATTATATCAAGACACTGAATGTTTGCCTATCTTTGTATATATATTGTAATCCGCTCAGTATAATTATATTATTATTATTATTATTATTATTATTATTATATTTTACTGACACAAAACCACAGTATGTCACAGCAACGAGATCTATAGGCTGGATTTCGTATCACAAAATCACAAGTCGAACACTTCCCAAGCGTCTAGGACTGTGTGAATTGATGGGGTTCAGAATGCTCTGTGATTGTAGGTGAACTACAAATCCCAGCAACTACAACTCCCAAATGTCAAGATTCCATTTTCCCCAGACTCTACCAGTGTTCACATTTGGGCTTATTGAGTATTCATATAGAGTTTAGTCCAGATCCATCATTGTTTGAGTGCACAGTGATCTCTGGATGTAGGTGAACTACAACTCCAAAACCAAAGGACACTGCCCACCAAACCCTTCAAGTATTTTCTGTTGATCATGGGAGAACTGTGTGCCAAGTTTGGTTCAATTCCATCGTTTGTAGGGTTCAGAATGCTCCTTGATTGTAGGTGAACTATAAATCCCAGCAACTACAACTCCCAAATGACAAAATCAATTTTTGAGTGAAGGACATACATTAGGTTGTTAGGTGTCTTGTGTCCAAATTTGGTGTCAATTCGTCCAGCGGTTTTTGAGTTCTGTTAATCCCACAAACGAACATTACATTTTTATTTATATAGATTATTATTATTATTATTATTATTATTACATTTTACTGACACAAAACCGCAGTATGTCACAGCAACGAGATCTATAGGCTGGATTTCGTATCACAAAATCACAAGTCGAACACTTCCCAAGCGTCTAGGACTGCGTGAATTTTATTATTATTATTATTATTATTATTATTATTAGGCATGGGCAATCCATGGTTCTAAATGGTTCTAAAGTACTTACAAAATGAGGGGGTGCTGGTGCTTTGCTTCGAAAGTGTTGCTAAAATTCTGGTGGTGAATATTTCAGAACTCTAACAAAACGTTCAAAATTAGCTGTAGCGCCCGCTCCTTAGCGCCACTCCGCTGCCCTCCTGTGGACACAATGGGCATTGCAAGCATTTAAGAATGTATTTCCCATTGCTGGGCTGTAGCGCCCGCTCCTTAGCGCCACTCCGCTGCCCTCCTGTGGACACAATAGGCATTGCAAGCATTTAAGAATGTATTTCCCATTGCTGGGCTGTACCGCCCGCTCCTTAGCGCCACTCCGCTGCCCTCCTGTGGACACAATGGGCATTGCAAGCATTTAAAAATGTATTTCCCATTGCTTAGCTGTAGCACCCGCTCCTTAGCGCCACTCCGCTGCCCTCCTGTGGACACAATGGGCATTGCAAGCATTTAAGAATGTATTTCCCATTGCTGGGCTGTAGCGCCCGCTTCTTAGCGCCACTCCGCTGCCCTCCTGTGGACACAATGGGCATTGCAAGCATTTAAGAATGTATTTCCCATTGCTGGGCTGTAGCGCCCGCTCCTTAGCGCCACTCCGCTGCCCTCCTGTGGACACAATGGGCATTGCAAGCATTTAAGAATGTATTTCCCATTGCTGGGCTGTAGCGCCCGCTTCTTAGCGCCACTCCGCTGCCCTCCTGTGGACACAATGGGCATTGCAAGCATTTAAGAAAGTATTTCCCATTGCTGGGCTGTAGCGCCCGCTCCTTAGCGCCACTCCGCTGCCCTCCTGTGGACACAATGGGCATTGCAAGCATTTAAGAATGTATTTCCCATTGCTGGGCTGTAGCGCCCGCTTCTTAGCGCCACTCCGCTGCCCTCCTGTGGACACAATGGGCATTGCGAGCATTTAAGAATGTATTTCCCATTGCTGGGCTGTAGCGCCCGCTTCTTAGCGCCACTCCGCTGCCCTCCTGTGGACACAATGGGCATTGCAAGCAGTTAAGAATGTATTTCCCATTGCTGGGCTGTAGCGCCCGCTCCTTAGTACCACTCCGCTGCCCTCCTGTGGCCACAATGGGCATTGCAAGCATTTAAGAATGTATTTCCCATTGCTGGGCTGTAGCGCCCGCTCCTTAGCGCCACTCCGCTGCCCTCCTGTGGACACAATGGGCATTGCAAGCATTTAAGAATGTATTTCCCATTGCTGGGCTGTAGCGCCCGCTCCTTAGCGCCACTCCGCTGCCCTCCTGTGGACACAATGGGCATTGCAAGCATTTAAGAATGTATTTCCCATTGCTGGGCTGTAGCGCCCGCTCCTTAGCGCCACTCCGCTGCCCTCCTGTGGACACAATGGGCATTGCAAGCATTTAAGAATGTATTTCCCATTGCTTAGCTGTAGCGCCCGCTTTTTAGCGCCACTCCGCTGCCCTCCTGTGGACACAATGGGCATTGCAAGCATTTAAGAATGTATTTCCCATTGCTGGGCTGTAGCGCCCGCTCCTTAGCGCCACTCCGCTGCCCTCCTGTGGCCACAATGGGCATTGCAAGCATTTAAGAATGTATTTCCCATTGCTGGGCTGCAGCGCCCGCTCCTTAGCGCCACTCCGCTGCCCTCCTGTGGACACAATGGGCATTGCAAGCATTTAAGAATGTATTTCCCATTGCTGGGCTGTAGTGCCCGCTTTTTAGCGCCACTCCGCTGCCCTCCTGTGGACACAATGGGCATTGCAAGCATTTAAGAATGTATTTCCCATTGCTGGGCTGTAGCGCCCGCTTTTTAGCGCCACTCCGCTGCCCTCCTGTGGACACAATGGGCATTGCAAGCATTTAAGAATGTATTTCCCATTGCTGGGCTGTAGCGCCCGCTCCTTAGCGCCACTCCGCTGCCCTCCTGTGGACACAATGGGCATTGCAAGCATTTAAGAATGTATTTCCCATTGCTGGGCTGCAGCGCCCGCTCCTTAGCGCCACTCCGCTGCCCTCCTGTGGCCACAATGGGCATTGCAAGCATTTAAGAATGTATTTCCCATTGCTGGGCTGTAGCGCCCGCTTTTTAGCGCCACTCCGCTGCCCTCCTGTGGACACAATGGGCATTGCGAGCATTTAAGAATGTATTTCCCATTGCTGGGCTGTAGCGCCCGCTTCTTAGCGCCACTCCGCTGCCCTCCTGTGGACACAATGGGCATTGCAAGCAGTTAAGAATGTATTTCCCATTGCTGGGCTGTAGCGCCCGCTCCTTAGTACCACTCCGCTGCCCTCCTGTGGCCACAATGGGCATTGCAAGCATTTAAGAATGTATTTCCCATTGCTGGGCTGTAGCGCCCGCTCCTTAGCGCCACTCCGCTGCCCTCCTGTGGACACAATGGGCATTGCAAGCATTTAAGAATGTATTTCCCATTGCTGGGCTGTAGCGCCCGCTCCTTAGCGCCACTCCGCTGCCCTCCTGTGGACACAATGGGCATTGCAAGCATTTAAGAATGTATTTCCCATTGCTGGGCTGTAGCGCCCGCTTCTTAGCGCCACTCCGCTGCCCTCCTGTGGACACAATGGGCATTGCAAGCATTTAAGAATGTATTTCCCATTGCTGGGCTGTAGCGCCCGCTTTTTAGCGCCACTCCGCTGCCCTCCTGTGGACACAATGGGCATTGCAAGCATTTAAGAATGTATTTCCCATTGCTGGGCTGTAGCGCCCGCTCCTTAGCGCCACTCCGCTGCCCTCCTGTGGCCACAATGGGCATTGCAAGCATTTAAGAATGTATTTCCCATTGCTGGGCTGCAGCGCCCGCTCCTTAGCGCCACTCCGCTGCCCTCCTGTGGACACAATGGGCATTGCAAGCATTTAAGAATGTATTTCCCATTGCTGGGCTGTAGTGCCCGCTTTTTAGCGCCACTCCGCTGCCCTCCTGTGGCCACAATGGGCATTGCAAGCATTTAAGAATGTATTTCCCATTGCTGGGCTGCAGCGCCCGCTCCTTAGCGCCACTCCGCTGCCCTCCTGTGGACACAATGGGCATTGCAAGCATTTAAGAATGTATTTCCCATTGCTGGGCTGTAGTGCCCGCTTTTTAGCGCCACTCCGCTGCCCTCCTGTGGACACAATGGGCATTGCAAGCATTTAAGAATGTATTTCCCATTGCTGGGCTGTAGCGCCCGCTTTTTAGCGCCACTCCGCTGCCCTCCTGTGGACACAATGGGCATTGCAAGCATTTAAGAATGTATTTCCCATTGCTGGGCTGTAGCGCCCGCTCCTTAGCGCCACTCCGCTGCCCTCCTGTGGCCACAATGGGCATTGCAAGCATTTAAGAATGTATTTCCCATTGCTGGGCTGCAGCGCCCGCTCCTTAGCGCCACTCCGCTGCCCTCCTGTGGACACAATGGGCATTGCAAGCATTTAAGAATGTATTTCCCATTGCTGGGCTGTAGTGCCCGCTTTTTAGCGCCACTCCGCTGCCCTCCTGTGGACACAATGGGCATTGCAAGCATTTAAGAATGTATTTCCCATTGCTGGGCTGTAGCGCCCGCTTTTTAGCGCCACTCCGCTGCCCTCCTGTGGACACAATGGGCATTGCAAGCATTTAAGAATGTATTTCCCATTGCTGGGCTGCAGCGCCCGCTCCTTAGCGCCACTCCGCTGCCCTCCTGTGGCCACAATGGGCATTGCAAGCATTTAAGAATGTATTTCCCATTGCTGGGCTGTAGCGCCCGCTTTTTAGCGCCACTCCGCTGCCCTCCTGTGGACACAATGGGCATTGCGAGCATTTAAGAATGTATTTCCCATTGCTGGGCTGTAGCGCCCGCTTCTTAGCGCCACTCCGCTGCCCTCCTGTGGACACAATGGGCATTGCAAGCAGTTAAGAATGTATTTCCCATTGCTGGGCTGTAGCGCCCGCTCCTTAGTACCACTCCGCTGCCCTCCTGTGGCCACAATGGGCATTGCAAGCATTTAAGAATGTATTTCCCATTGCTGGGCTGTAGCGCCCGCTCCTTAGCGCCACTCCGCTGCCCTCCTGTGGACACAATGGGCATTGCAAGCATTTAAGAATGTATTTCCCATTGCTGGGCTGTAGCGCCCGCTCCTTAGCGCCACTCCGCTGCCCTCCTGTGGACACAATGGGCATTGCAAGCATTTAAGAATGTATTTCCCATTGCTGGGCTGTAGCGCCCGCTCCTTAGCGCCACTCCGCTGCCCTCCTGTGGACACAATGGGCATTGCAAGCATTTAAGAATGTATTTCCCATTGCTTAGCTGTAGCGCCCGCTTTTTAGCGCCACTCCGCTGCCCTCCTGTGGACACAATGGGCATTGCAAGCATTTAAGAATGTATTTCCCATTGCTGGGCTGTAGCGCCCGCTCCTTAGCGCCACTCCGCTGCCCTCCTGTGGCCACAATGGGCATTGCAAGCATTTAAGAATGTATTTCCCATTGCTGGGCTGCAGCGCCCGCTCCTTAGCGCCACTCCGCTGCCCTCCTGTGGACACAATGGGCATTGCAAGCATTTAAGAATGTATTTCCCATTGCTGGGCTGTAGTGCCCGCTTTTTAGCGCCACTCCGCTGCCCTCCTGTGGACACAATGGGCATTGCGAGCATTTAAGAATGTATTTCCCATTGCTGGGCTGTAGCGCCCGCTTCTTAGCGCCACTCCGCTGCCCTCCTGTGGACACAATGGGCATTGCAAGCAGTTAAGAATGTATTTCCCATTGCTGGGCTGTAGCGCCCGCTCCTTAGTACCACTCCGCTGCCCTCCTGTGGCCACAATGGGCATTGCAAGCATTTAAGAATGTATTTCCCATTGCTGGGCTGTAGCGCCCGCTCCTTAGCGCCACTCCGCTGCCCTCCTGTGGACACAATGGGCATTGCAAGCATTTAAGAATGTATTTCCCATTGCTGGGCTGTAGCGCCCGCTCCTTAGCGCCACTCCGCTGCCCTCCTGTGGACACAATGGGCATTGCAAGCATTTAAGAATGTATTTCCCATTGCTGGGCTGTAGCGCCCGCTTCTTAGCGCCACTCCGCTGCCCTCCTGTGGACACAATGGGCATTGCAAGCATTTAAGAATGTATTTCCCATTGCTGGGCTGTAGCGCCCGCTTTTTAGCGCCACTCCGCTGCCCTCCTGTGGACACAATGGGCATTGCAAGCATTTAAGAATGTATTTCCCATTGCTGGGCTGTAGCGCCCGCTCCTTAGCGCCACTCCGCTGCCCTCCTGTGGCCACAATGGGCATTGCAAGCATTTAAGAATGTATTTCCCATTGCTGGGCTGCAGCGCCCGCTCCTTAGCGCCACTCCGCTGCCCTCCTGTGGACACAATGGGCATTGCAAGCATTTAAGAATGTATTTCCCATTGCTGGGCTGTAGTGCCCGCTTTTTAGCGCCACTCCGCTGCCCTCCTGTGGCCACAATGGGCATTGCAAGCATTTAAGAATGTATTTCCCATTGCTGGGCTGCAGCGCCCGCTCCTTAGCGCCACTCCGCTGCCCTCCTGTGGACACAATGGGCATTGCAAGCATTTAAGAATGTATTTCCCATTGCTGGGCTGTAGTGCCCGCTTTTTAGCGCCACTCCGCTGCCCTCCTGTGGACACAATGGGCATTGCAAGCATTTAAGAATGTATTTCCCATTGCTGGGCTGTAGCGCCCGCTTTTTAGCGCCACTCCGCTGCCCTCCTGTGGACACAATGGGCATTGCAAGCATTTAAGAATGTATTTCCCATTGCTGGGCTGTAGCGCCCGCTCCTTAGCGCCACTCCGCTGCCCTCCTGTGGACACAATGGGCATTGCAAGCATTTAAGAATGTATTTCCCATTGCTGGGCTGCAGCGCCCGCTCCTTAGCGCCACTCCGCTGCCCTCCTGTGGCCACAATGGGCATTGCAAGCATTTAAGAATGTATTTCCCATTGCTGGGCTGTAGCGCCCGCTTTTTAGCGCCACTCCGCTGCCCTCCTGTGGACACAATGGGCATTGCGAGCATTTAAGAATGTATTTCCCATTGCTGGGCTGTAGCGCCCGCTTCTTAGCGCCACTCCGCTGCCCTCCTGTGGACACAATGGGCATTGCAAGCAGTTAAGAATGTATTTCCCATTGCTGGGCTGTAGCGCCCGCTCCTTAGTACCACTCCGCTGCCCTCCTGTGGCCACAATGGGCATTGCAAGCATTTAAGAATGTATTTCCCATTGCTGGGCTGTAGCGCCCGCTCCTTAGCGCCACTCCGCTGCCCTCCTGTGGACACAATGGGCATTGCAAGCATTTAAGAATGTATTTCCCATTGCTGGGCTGTAGCGCCCGCTCCTTAGCGCCACTCCGCTGCCCTCCTGTGGACACAATGGGCATTGCAAGCATTTAAGAATGTATTTCCCATTGCTGGGCTGTAGCGCCCGCTCCTTAGCGCCACTCCGCTGCCCTCCTGTGGACACAATGGGCATTGCAAGCATTTAAGAATGTATTTCCCATTGCTTAGCTGTAGCGCCCGCTTTTTAGCGCCACTCCGCTGCCCTCCTGTGGACACAATGGGCATTGCAAGCATTTAAGAATGTATTTCCCATTGCTGGGCTGTAGCGCCCGCTCCTTAGCGCCACTCCGCTGCCCTCCTGTGGCCACAATGGGCATTGCAAGCATTTAAGAATGTATTTCCCATTGCTGGGCTGCAGCGCCCGCTCCTTAGCGCCACTCCGCTGCCCTCCTGTGGACACAATGGGCATTGCAAGCATTTAAGAATGTATTTCCCATTGCTGGGCTGTAGTGCCCGCTTTTTAGCGCCACTCCGCTGCCCTCCTGTGGACACAATGGGCATTGCAAGCATTTAAGAATGTATTTCCCATTGCTGGGCTGTAGCGCCCGCTTTTTAGCGCCACTCCGCTGCCCTCCTGTGGCCACAATGGGCATTGCAAGCATTTAAGAATGTATTTCCCATTGCTGGGCTGTAGCGCCCGCTCCTTAGCGCCACTCCGCTGCCCTCCTGTGGACACAATGGGCATTGCAAGCATTTAAGAATGTATTTCCCATTGCTGGGCTGCAGCGCCCGCTCCTTAGCGCCACTCCGCTGCCCTCCTGTGGACACAATGGGCATTGCAAGCATTTAAGAATGTATTTCCCATTGCTGGGCTGTAGCGCCCGCTTTTTAGCGCCACTCCGCTGCCCTCCTGTGGACACAATGGGCATTGCAAGCATTTAAGAATGTATTTCCCATTGCTGGGCTGCAGCGCCCGCTCCTTAGCGCCACTCCGCTGCCCTCCTGTGGACACAATGGGCATTGCAAGCATTTAAGAATGTATTTCCCATTGCTGGGCTGTAGTGCCCGCTTTTTAGCGCCACTCCGCTGCCCTCCTGTGGCCACAATGGGCATTGCAAGCATTTAAGAATGTATTTCCCATTGCTGGGCTGTAGCGCCCGCTTTTTAGCGCCACTCCGCTGCCCTCCTGTGGACACAATGGGCATTGCAAGCATTTAAGAATGTATTTCCCATTGCTGGGCTGTAGCGCCCGCTCCTTAGCGCCACTCCGCTGCCCTCCTGTGGACACAATGGGCATTGCAAGCATTTAAGAATGTATTTCCCATTGCTGGGCTGTAGCGCCCGCTCCTTAGCGCCACTCCGCTGCCCTCCTGTGGACACAATGGGCATTGCAAGCATTTAAGAATGTATTTTTCAATTGCTGTGCTGTAGCGCCCGCTCCTTAGCGCCACTCCGCTGCCCTCCTGTGGACACAATGGGCATTGCAAGCATTTAAGAATGTATTTCCCATTGCTGGGCTGTAGCGCCCGCTCCTTAGCGCCACTCCGCTGCCCTCCTGTGGCCACAATGGGCATTGCAAGCATTTAAGAATGTATTTCCCATTGCTGGGCTGCAGCGCCCGCTCCTTAGCGCCACTCCGCTGCCCTCCTGTGGACACAATGGGCATTGCAAGCATTTAAGAATGTATTTTTCAATTGCTGTGCTGTAGCGCCCGCTTCTTAGCGCCACTCCGCTGCCCTCCTGTGGACACAATGGGCATTGCAAGCATTTAAGAATGTATTTCCCATTGCTGGGCTGTAGCGCCCGCTCCTTAGCGCCACTCCGCTGCCCTCCTGTGGACACAATGGGCATTGCAAGCATTTAAGAATGTATTTCCCATTGCTTAGCTGTAGCGCCCGCTTTTTAGCGCCACTCCGCTGCCCTCCTGTGGACACAATGGGCATTGCAAGCATTTAAGAATGTATTTCCCATTGCTGGGCTGTAGCGCCCGCTCCTTAGCGCCACTCCGCTGCCCTCCTGTGGACACAATGGGCATTGCAAGCATTTAAGAATGTATTTCCCATTGCTGGGCTGTAGCGCCCGCTCCTTAGCGCCACTCCGCTGCCCTCCTGTGGACACAATGGGCATTGCAAGCATTTAAGAATGTATTTCCCATTGCTGGGCTGTAGCGCCCGCTCCTTAGCGCCACTCCGCTGCCCTCCTGTGGACACAATGGGCATTGCAAGCATTTAAGAATGTACTTCCCATTGCTGGGCTGTACCGCCCGCTCCTTAGCGCCACTCCGCTGCCCTCCTGTGGACACAATGGGCATTGCAAGCATTTAAGAATGTATTTCCCATTGCTTAGCTGTAGCGCCCGCTCCTTAGCGCCACTCCGCTGCCCTCCTGTGGACACAATGGGCATTGCAAGCATTTAAGAATGTATTTCCCATTGCTTAGCTGTAGCGCCCGCTTTTTAGCGCCACTCCGCTGCCCTCCTGTGGACACAATGGGCATTGCAAGCATTTAAGAATGTATTTCCCATTGCTGGGCTGTAGCGCCCGCTCCTTAGCGCCACTCCGCTGCCCTCCTGTGGCCACAATGGGCATTGCAAGCATTTAAGAATGTATTTCCCATTGCTGGGCTGTAGCGCCCGCTCCTTAGCGCCACTCCGCTGCCCTCCTGTGGACACAATGGGCATTGCAAGCATTTAAGAATGTATTTCCCATTGCTGGGCTGTAGCGCCCGCTCCTTAGCGCCACTCCGCTGCCCTCCTGTGGACACAATGGGCATTGCAAGCATTTAAGAATGTACTTCCCATTGCTGGGCTGTACCGCCCGCTCCTTGGCGCCACTCCGCTGCCCTCCTGTGGACACAATGGGCATTGCAAGCATTTAAGAATGTATTTCCCATTGCTGGGCTGTACCGCCCGCTTCTTAGCGCCACTCCGCTGCCCTCCTGTGGACACAATGGGCATTGCAAGCATTTAAGAATGTATTTCCCATTGCTTAGCTGTAGCGCCCGCTCCTTAGCGCCACTCCGCTGCCCTCCTGTGGACACAATGGGCATTGCAAGCATTTAAGAATGTATTTTTCAATTGCTGTGCTGTAGCGCCCGCTCCTTAGCGCCACTCCGCTGCCCTCCTGTGGACACAATGGGCATTGCAAGCATTTAAGAATGTATTTCCCATTGCTGGGCTGTAGCGCCCGCTCCTTAGCGCCACTCCGCTGCCCTCCTGTGGACACAATGGGCATTGCAAGCATTTAAGAATGTATTTCCCATTGCTGGGCTGCAGCGCTCGCTTCTTAGCGCCACTCCGCTGCCCTCCTGTGGACACAATGGGCATTGCAAGCATTTAAGAATGTATTTCCCATTGCTGGGCTGTAGCGCCCGCTTTTTAGCGCCACTCCGCTGCCCTCCTGTGGACACAATGGGCATTGCAAGCATTTAAGAATGTACTTCCCATTGCTGGGCTGTAGCGCCCGCTCCTTAGCGCCACTCCGCTGCCCTCCTGTGGACACAATGGGCATTGCAAGCATTTAAGAATGTATTTCCCATTGCTGGGCTGTAGCGCCCGCTCCTTAGCGCCACTCCGCTGCCCTCCTGTGGACACAATGGGCATTGCAAGCATTTAAGAATGTATTTTTCAATTGCTGTGCTGTAGCGCCCGCTCCTTAGCGCCACTCCGCTGCCCTCCTGTGGACACAATGGGCATTGCAAGCGTTTAAGAATGTATTTCCCATTGCTGGGCTGTAGCGCCCGCTCCTTAGCGCCACTCCGCTGCCCTCCTGTGGACACAATGGGCATTGCAAGCATTTAAGAATGTATTTTTCAATTGCTGTGCTGTAGCGCCCGCTTCTTAGCGCCACTCCGCTGCCCTGCTGTGGACACAATGGGCATTGCAAGCGTTTAAGAATGTATTTCCCATTGCTGGGCTGTAGCGCCCGCTCCTTAGCGCCACTCCGCTGCCCTCCTGTGGACACAATGGGCATTGCAAGCATTTAAGAATGTATTTCCCATTGCTGGGCTGTAGCGCCCGCTCCTTAGCGCCACTCCGCTGCCCTCCTGTGGACACAATGGGCATTGCAAGCATTTAAGAATGTATTTTTCAATTGCTGTGCTGTAGCGCCCGCTCCTTAGCGCCACTCCGCTGCCCTCCTGTGGACACAATGGGCATTGCAAGCATTTAAGAATGTATTTCCCATTGCTGGGCTGTAGCGCCCGCTCCTTAGCGCCACTCCGCTGCCCTCCTGTGGCCACAATGGGCATTGCAAGCATTTAAGAATGTATTTCCCATTGCTGGGCTGCAGCGCCCGCTCCTTAGCGCCACTCCGCTGCCCTCCTGTGGACACAATGGGCATTGCAAGCATTTAAGAATGTATTTCCCATTGCTGGGCTGTAGCGCCCGCTCCTTAGCGCCACTCCGCTGCCCTCCTGTGGACACAATGGGCATTGCAAGCATTTAAGAATGTATTTCCCATTGCTGGGCTGTAGCGCCCGCTCCTTAGCGCCACTCCGCTGCCCTCCTGTGGCCACAATGGGCATTGCAAGCATTTAAGAATGTATTTCCCATTGCTTAGCTGTAGCGCCCGCTTTTTAGCGCCACTCCGCTGCCCTCCTGTGGACACAATGGGCATTGCAAGCATTTAAGAATGTATTTCCCATTGCTGGGCTGCAGCGCCCGCTCCTTAGCGCCACTCCGCTGCCCTCCTGTGGACACAATGGGCATTGCAAGCATTTAAGAATGTATTTCCCATTGCTTAGCTGTAGCGCCCGCTTTTTAGCGCCACTCCGCTGCCCTCCTGTGGACACAATGGGCATTGCAAGCATTTAAGAATGTATTTCCCATTGCTGGGCTGTAGCGCCCGCTCCTTAGCGCCACTCCGCTGCCCTCCTGTGGACACAATGGGCATTGCAAGCATTTAAGAATGTATTTCCCATTGCTGGGCTGTAGCGCCCGCTCCTTAGCGCCACTCCGCTGCCCTCCTGTGGACACAATGGGCATTGCAAGCATTTAAGAATGTATTTCCCATTGCTTAGCTGTAGCGCCCGCTCCTTAGCGCCACTCCGCTGCCCTCCTGTGGCCACAATGGGCATTGCAAGCATTTAAGAATGTATTTCCCATTGCTTAGCTGTAGCGCCCGCTTTTTAGCGCCACTCCGCTGCCCTCCTGTGGACACAATGGGCATTGCAAGCATTTAAGAATGTATTTCCCATTGCTGGGCTGCAGCGCCCGCTCCTTAGCGCCACTCCGCTGCCCTCCTGTGGACACAATGGGCATTGCAAGCATTTAAGAATGTATTTCCCATTGCTTAGCTGTAGCGCCCGCTTTTTAGCGCCACTCCGCTGCCCTCCTGTGGACACAATGGGCATTGCAAGCATTTAAGAATGTATTTCCCATTGCTGGGCTGTAGCGCCCGCTCCTTAGCGCCACTCCGCTGCCCTCCTGTGGACACAATGGGCATTGCAAGCATTTAAGAATGTATTTCCCATTGCTGGGCTGTAGCGCCCGCTCCTTAGCGCCACTCCGCTGCCCTCCTGTGGACACAATGGGCATTGCAAGCATTTAAGAATGTATTTCCCATTGCTGGGCTGTAGCGCCCGCTCCTTAGCGCCACTCCGCTGCCCTCCTGTGGACACAATGGGCATTGCAAGCATTTAAGAATGTATTTCCCATTGCTGGGCTGTAGCGCCCGCTCCTTAGCGCCACTCCGCTGCCCTCCTGTGGACACAATGGGCATTGCAAGCATTTAAGAATGTATTTCCCATTGCTGGGCTGTAGCGCCCGCTTCTTAGCGCCACTCCGCTGCCCTCCTGTGGACACAATGGGCATTGCAAGCATTTAAGAATGTATTTCCCATTGCTGGGCTGTAGCGCCCGCTCCTTAGCGCCACTCCGCTGCCCTCCTGTGGACACAATGGGCATTGCAAGCATTTAAGAATGTATTTCCCATTGCTGGGCTGTAGCGCCCGCTCCTTAGCGCCACTCCGCTGCCCTCCTGTGGACACAATGGGCATTGCAAGCGTTTAAGAATGTATTTTTCAATTGCTGTGCTGTAGCGCCCGCTCCTTAGCGCCACTCCGCTGCCCTCCTGTGGACACAATGGGCATTGCAAGCATTTAAGAATGTACTTCCCATTGCTGGGCTGTAGCGCCCGCTCCTTAGCGCCACTCCGCTGCCCTCCTGTGGACACAATGGGCATTGCAAGCATTTAAGAATGTATTTCCCATTGCTGGGCTGTAGCGCCCGCTCCTTAGCGCCACTCCGCTGCCCTCCTGTGGACACAATGGGCATTGCAAGCATTTAAGAATGTATTTCCCATTGCTGGGCTGTAGCGCCCGCTCCTTAGCGCCACTCCGCTGCCCTCCTGTGGCCACAATGGGCATTGCAAGCATTTAAGAATGTATTTCCCATTGCTGGGCTGCAGCGCCCGCTCCTTAGCGCCACTCCGCTGCCCTCCTGTGGACACAATGGGCATTGCAAGCATTTAAGAATGTATTTCCCATTGCTGGGCTGTAGCGCCCGCTCCTTAGCGCCACTCCGCTGCCCTCCTGTGGACACAATGGGCATTGCAAGCGTTTAAGAATGTATTTTTCAATTGCTGTGCTGTAGCGCCCGCTCCTTAGCGCCACTCCGCTGCCCTCCTGTGGACACAATGGGCATTGCAAGCATTTAAGAATGTACTTCCCATTGCTGGGCTGTAGCGCCCGCTCCTTAGCGCCACTCCGCTGCCCTCCTGTGGACACAATGGGCATTGCAAGCATTTAAGAATGTATTTCCCATTGCTGGGCTGTAGCGCCCGCTCCTTAGCGCCACTCCGCTGCCCTCCTGTGGACACAATGGGCATTGCAAGCATTTAAGAATGTATTTCCCATTGCTGGGCTGTAGCGCCCGCTCCTTAGCGCCACTCCGCTGCCCTCCTGTGGCCACAATGGGCATTGCAAGCATTTAAGAATGTATTTCCCATTGCTGGGCTGCAGCGCCCGCTCCTTAGCGCCACTCCGCTGCCCTCCTGTGGACACAATGGGCATTGCAAGCATTTAAGAATGTATTTCCCATTGCTGGGCTGTAGCGCCCGCTCCTTAGCGCCACTCCGCTGCCCTCCTGTGGACACAATGGGCATTGCAAGCATTTAAGAATGTATTTCCCATTGCTGGGCTGTAGCGCCCGCTCCTTAGCGCCACTCCGCTGCCCTCCTGTGGACACAATGGGCATTGCAAGCATTTAAGAATGTATTTCCCATTGCTGGGCTGTAGCGCCCGCTTTTTAGCGCCACTCCGCTGCCCTCCTGTGGACACAATGGGCATTGCAAGCATTTAAGAATGTATTTCCCATTGCTGGGCTGTAGCGCCCGCTCCTTAGCGCCACTCCGCTGCCCTCCTGTGGACACAATGGGCATTGCAAGCATTTAAGAATGTATTTCCCATTGCTGGGCTGTAGCGCCCGCTCCCTAGCGCCACTCCGCTGCCCTCCTGTGGACACAATGGGCATTGCAAGCATTTAAGAATGTATTTCCCATTGCTGGGCTGTAGCGCCCACTCCTTAGCGCCACTCCGCTGCCCTCCTGTGGACACAATGGGCATTGCAAGCATTTAAGAATGTATTTCCCATTGCTGGGCTGTACCGCCCGCTTCTTAGCGCCACTCCGCTGCCCTCCTGTGGACACAATGGGCATTGCAAGCATTTAAGAATGTATTTCCCATTGCTTAGCTGTAGCGCCCGCTTCTTAGCGCCACTCCGCTGCCCTCCTGTGGACACAATGGGCATTGCAAGCATTTAAGAATGTATTTCCCATTGCTGGGCTGTAGCGCCCGCTTCTTAGCTCCACTCCGCTGCCCTCCTGTGGACACAATGGGCATTGCAAGCATTTAAGAATGTATTTCCCATTGCTTAGCTGTAGCGCCCGCTCCTTAGCGCCACTCCGCTGCCCTCCTGTGGACACAATGGGCATTGCAATCATTTAAGAATGTATTTCCCATTGCTTAGCTGTGTTGTTGTTCATTCATTCAGTCGTCTCCGACTCTTCGTGACCTCGTGGACCAGCCCACGCCAGAGCTCCCTGTCGGCCGTCACCACCCCCAGCTCCTTCAAGGTCAGTCCAGTCACTTCAAGGATGCCATCCATCCATCTTGCCCTAGGTCGGCCCCTCTTCCTTTTGCCTTCCACTTTCCCCAGCATAATTGTTTTCTCTAGGCTTTGCTGTCTCCTCATGATGTGGCCAAAGTACTTCAACTTTGTCTCTAGTATCCTTCCTTCCAGTGAGCAGCCGGGCTTTATTTCCTGGAGAATGGACTGGTTGGATCTTCTCGCAGTCCAAGGCACTCTCAGCACTTTCCTCCAGCACCACAGCTCAAAAGCATCGATCTTCCTTCGCTCAGCCTTCCCTAAGGTCCAGCTCTCACATCCGTAGGTTACTACAGGGAATACCATGGCTTTGACTAGGCGGATCTTTGTTGCCAGTCTGATGTCTCTACTCTTTACTATTTTATCGAGACTGGACATTGCTCTCCTCCCAAGAAGTAAGCGTCTTCTGATTTCCTGGCTACAGTCTGCATCTGCAGTAATCTTTGCACCTAGAAATACAAAGTCTGTCACGGCCTCCACGGTTTCTCCCTCTATTTTCCAGTTGTCAATCATTCTTGTTGCCATAATCTTGGTTTTTTTGACGTTCAGCTGCAACCCGGCTTTTGCGCTTTCTTCTTTCACCTTAATTAGAAGGCTCCTCAGCTCCTCCTCGCTTTCGGCCATCAGAGTGGTGTCATCTGCATATCTGAGGTTGTTAATGTTTCTTCCAGCAATTTTCACCCCAGCTTTGCATTCATCAAGCCCCGCACATCGCATGATGTGTTCTGCATACAAGTTAAAAAGGTTGGGTGAGAGGATGCAGCCTTGCCGGACGCCTTTCCCAATCTTGAACCAGTCTGTTGTTCCGTGGTCAGTTCTTACTGTTGCCACTTGGTCCTTGTACAGATTCCTCAGGAGAGAGACAAGGTGGCTTGGTATGCCCATCCCACCAAGAACTTGCCACAATTTATTATGATCCACACAGTCAAAGGCTTTAGAATAGTCAATGAAGCAGAAGTAGATGTTTTTCTGAAACTCCCTGCCTTTCTCCATTATCCAGCGGATATTGGCAATCTGGTCTCTCGTTCCTCTGCCTTTTCTAAACCCAGCTTGAACATCTGGCAACTCTCGCTCCATGTATTGCTGGAGTCTTCCTTGCAGAATCTTGAGCATTACCTTACTGGCATGAGAAATAAGGGCCACTGTACGGAAGTTGGAGCAGTCTTTCGCATTTCCCTTTTTTGGTATGGGGATGTAAGTTGATTTTTTCCAGTCTGATGGCCATTCTTGTGTTTTCCATATTTGCTGGCATATGGCATGCATCACCTTGACAGCATCATCTTTTAAGATTTTAAACAGTTCAGCTGGGATCCCGTCGTCTCCTGCTGCCTTGTTGTTAGCAATGCTTCTTAAGGCCCATTCAACCTCACTCCTCAGGATGTCTGGTTCTAATTCATTCACCACACCGTCAAAGCTATCCTCGATATTGTTATCCTTCCTATACAGATCTTCTGTATAATCTCGCCACCTTCTCTTGATCTCTTCAGCTTCTGTTAGGTCCCTGCCATCTTTGTTTCTTATCATACCAATTTTTGCCTGAAATTTACCTCCAATGTTTCTAATTTTCTGGAAGAGGTCTCTTGTCCTTCCTATTCTGTTGTCTTCTTCCACTTCCAAGCATTGCTTATTTAAAAATAGTTCCTTGTCTCTTCTGGCTAACCTCTGGAATTGAGCATTTAACTGGGCATATCTCTCCTTATTATCCCTGTTTCCTTTTGCTTTCCTCCTTTCTTGGGCTACTTCCAATGTCTCAGCAGACAACCATTTTGCCTTCTTGGTTTTCTTTTTCTTTGGGACGTACTTTGTTGCCGCCTCCTGAACAATGTCGCGGACTTCTGTCCATAATTCTTCTGGGACTCTGTTTACTAAATCTAGCCCTTCAAATCTGTTCTTCACTTCCACTGTATATTCGCTAGGAATGTTAGTGAGATCATATCTAACTGGTCTGTGTATTTTTCCTGATCTCTTTAGTTTTATTCTAAATTGGGCAATAAGAAGTTCGTGATCTGAGCTACAGTCAGCCCCAGGTCTTGTTTTCACCGACTGGATGGATGTCCGCCACCTTTGGCTGCAAAGGATGTAGTCAATCTGATTTCGGTGCTGACCATCTGGTGAAGTCCATGTATAAAGCCGTCTTTTAGGTTGTTGGAAGAGAGTGTTTGTTATACACAGCGAGTTTTCCTGGCAAAATTCTATCAGCCTGCGTCCCGCTTCATTTTGTTCTCCCAGACCATGCTTGCCTGTGATCCCTGTTGTTATTTGACTTCCCACCTTGGCATTCCAGTCTCCTGTAATGAAAATAATGTCTCTTTTTGGTGTATTATCCAGTAGGTCCTGCAGATCCTCATAGAACTGATCTACTTCTGCTTCTTCAGCAGCTGTGGTTGGGGCGTATATTTGGATCACTGTAATGTTGAAAGGCTTTCCTTGCACTCGAATTGAGATCATTCTGTCATTTTTTGGGTTGTATCCAAGCACTGCTTTAGCGAATTTCTTATTAATTATGAAGGCTACTCCATTTCTTCTATGTTCCTCTTGTCCACAGTAGTAGATCTGGTTGGAAGATGGGACTCCCAGGTCGGAAGATGGCCAAAATGCTACTGGGGAGGAGCAGAGGATAAGTTCAACTAGCCCCAGATGTGATGACGCAGCTAGCTCAAAGCCGAAAGGAAGGCTAGCGGCCGACGGTACTGGAGGCGAACGACGAATCCGATGCTCTAAAGATCAACACACCATAGGAACCTGGAATGTAAGATCTATGAGCCAGGGCAAATTGGATGTTGTTATTGGTGAGATGTCAAGACTAAAGATAGACATTCTGGGGGTCAGCGAACTGAAATGGACTGGAATGGGCCACTTCACATCAGAAGATCTGCTTAGCTGTAGCGCCCGCTTTTTAGCGCCACTCCGCTGCCCTCCTGTGGACACAATGGGCATTGCAAGCATTTAAGAATGTATTTCCCATTGCTGGGCTGTAGCGCCCGCTTTTTAGCGCCACTCCGCTGCCCTCCTGTGGACACAATGGGCATTGCAAGCATTTAAGAATGTATTTCCCATTGCTTAGCTGTAGCGCCCGCTTTTTAGCGCCACTCCGCTGCCCTCCTGTGGACACAATGGGCATTGCAAGCATTTAAGAATGTATTTCCCATTGCTGGGCTGTAGCGCCCGCTCCTTAGCGCCACTCCGCTGCCCTCCTGTGGACACAATGGGCATTGCAAGCATTTAAGAATGTATTTCCCATTGCTGGGCTGTACCGCCCGCTCCTTAGCGCCACTCCGCTGCCCTCCTGTGGACACAATGGGCATTGCAAGCATTTAAGAATGTATTTCCCATTGCTGGGCTGTAGCGCCCGCTTCTTAGCGCCACTCCGCTGCCCTCCTGTGGACACAATGGGCATTGCAAGCATTTAAGAATGTATTTCCCATTGCTTAGCTGTAGAGCCCGCTTCTTAGCGCCACTCCGCTGCCCTCCTGTGGACACAATGGGCATTGCATCCGTTTAAGAATGTATTTCCCTTTGCTTAGCTGTAGTGCCTGCTCCTTGGCGCCCCTCTGCTGCCCTCCACAGGACACAATAGGAATTGCTACTGTGTAAAAACACAACAATCCAGTAATTCCAGCCACAAAACCCTTCAACATCATCATAATAATGTATTGTCGAAGGCTTTCATGGCTGGAATCACTGGGTTGTTGTAGGTTCTTTCGGGCTTTATGGCCATGTTCTTTAGAACCATTTAGAACCATGGATTGCTCATGCTTTATTATTATTATTATTATTATTATTATTAGGCACGGGCAATCCATGGTTCTAAATGGTTCTAAAGTACTTACAAAATCGGTTCTGTCATAAAAATCGCCAATAATGAAATAATAATAAAGATTTGAAAGTTTTGTTAGAGTTCTGAAATTTTCACCACCAGAACTTTAGCAACAGCTTTAGAAGCAAAGCACCAGCTTCAGCAACACTTTAGAAGCAAAGCACCGGCACTGGTTTTGTAAGTACTTTAGAATCATTTAGAACCATGGGTTGCCCATGCCTTATTATTATTATTATTATTATTATTATTAATGTGGCCCTCGCCGCTGTACTTGCTCCACCACCCAAAGCGGCATTCTGTAGTTCTCGCTCCCTCCTGTCCAACTCCTCCGCTTTGCGGTTCAGCTCTTCCTGGCGCTTCAAGAGTTCAGCCGTGGCGGCCGCTGTCGAGTCCTAATAGAAAACACGATAGGAGGAACCAAAGGCAATACACACAAAACGCACATATATAGGATGAGGGACATCTGGCTTGAAAATACTCATTGAGAAAGGGATCTGGGATTCTGAGGCCGCGGGCGATGCAATGGGTTAATCCCTTGTACTGCTGAACTGCTGACATGAAGGTCAGCAGTTCGAATCCACGGGACGGGGTGAGCTCCTGCTATTAGCACCAGCTCCTGCCAACCCAGCAGTTCAAAAACATGTAAATGTGAGTAGATCAATAAACTGTTGAGCCACTGAACTTGTTGACCTGAAGGTTGGCAATTCGAATCTGTAGGTCGGGGTGAGCTTCTGTTCTTAAACCCAGCTCCTGCCAACCTATTTATTTATTTATTTATTTCAAAGTTTTCTATACCGAGCTTCTCACCTCTTAGAGGGACTCAGCCCGGTTTACAACCATAAAAACATACAATCAGTAAAATATCATAGTTCATAATTACAATAACACATTTAAAATAACAACTATATTTAAAACTACGGTGGTCAGTCGTATACCTCATCTTCCATCCACAATCCTAGGGTGCTGTCTCATTCATCGAAAGCCTGTCTCCACAACCACGTCTTCACCCGTTTCCTGAATGTCAGGATAGACGAGGTGGTTCTGACCTCCAGTGGGAGAGAGTTCCAGAGTCGCGGGGCCACCACCGAGAAGGCCCTGTCCCTCGTCCCCACCAGGCGCGCTTGTGAGGCCGGTGGGACCGAGAGCAGGGCCTCTGCAGACGATCTTAGTAATCTTAGCAGTTCAAAAACATGCAAATGTGAGTAGATCAATAGGTACTGCCTCAGAGGGAAAAGGCAAAAAGATGCTCCATGAGGTCATGCCAACCACATGACCAGGAGGTGTCTAAGGACAATGCCACCTCCTTGGCTTGGAAATGGAGATGAGCATCGCCTCCAGAGCCGGAAATGAAAGGAGGAGCCTTTGCCTTTGTCTGTGTATTTGTGTTTCTGTGTATTTTATTGTAACAAGGCACTAAATGTTTGCCTGTGTCTGTTTAAATGGTGTAATCTGCTCTGAACGGAATATAAATAAAGTGTTATTATGATTATTATTTAGCAGACTCCAACTGGAACATGAGCCAACACTGGGATGTGGCAGCCTTGAGGATTGTACTGTAGTTCAACAACAATAATAAAAATAATTTATTTATTTATTTCATAATAATATGTTATTATTGTCATTGTTAATATTATAATTTCTTAGTATTTTATATTAGTAAAATAATAACGACAACAATAATAATTTTATGCTGTACCCTGTCTTGAGGCTTCCACTGTGCTTCTATTATTATTATTATTATTTCATTAATATAAAATAATATTATTATTATTAATAATAATGTTATGCTGTACCCTGTCTTGAGGATCCACTGTGCTTCTATTATTATTATTATTATTATTATTATTATTATTGCACTAATATAATAATAATAATTTTATGCTATACCCTGTCTTGAGGCTTCCACTGTGCTTCTATTATTATTATTATTATTATTATTTCACTAATGTATAATAATAATAATAATTTTATGCTGTACCCTGTCTTGAGGCTTCCACTGTGCTTCTATTATTATTATTATTATTATTTCACTAATGTATAATAATAATAATAATTTTATGCTGTACCCTGTCTTGAGGCTTCCACTGTGTGCTATTATTATTATTATTATTATTATTATATATTAGTGAAATAATAATAGTAATAGTAATAGAAGCACAGTAGAAGCCTCAAGACAGGGTACATCATAACAATATAATAATAATAGTAATAATAATAATTTTATGCTGTAACCTGTCTTGAGGCTTCCACAGTGCTTCTATTAATATTATTATTATTTCACTAATATAAAATCATCATCATCATCATCATCATCATCATCATCATTTTATGCTGTACCGTCTTGAGGCTTCCACTGTGCTTCTATTGTTGTTGTTATTATTATTATTATTTCACTAATATATAATAATAATAATTTTATGCTGTACTGTGTCTTGAGGCTTCTACTACTACTACTACTACTACTACTATTATTATTATTATTATTATTATTTAAGTAATAATAATAATAATAATAATTTTATGCTGTACCCTGTCTTGATGCTTCCACTGTGCTTCTATTATTATTATTATTATTATTATTATTATTATTATTATTAAAAAAAGGCAAATGCGATTTCAAGCTGCATTTGATATCGAGCTCTTTTTGTGGGGTCCTCCCGGCGGGGGAGATCCCTGAAGACCGCTAATGGGGTCTTTGACCTTGGTGAGCAGCCAGCGAGAGCCAATTGAAAACGCAAAATTATTTAAGAATTAATCTCACCAGGCTGAAGAGGTATCCAGTGACCGAAGCGTTTATTGTGATTCAGCTGAGATCAGATGCGTTACAGGAATAATTTCACCGTAAGCATACGGTACAGAGGTTTTCCGGCATTTTTATACATACAGAACAAAGGAAAAATCAGTTTGAAACTCCCGCCCACCCTCCGTCAGCTGGCTTCGCCCTGATTGGCTGGCCCTGGAACAGCTGGGAGGAGGCTTGGCCGCATGTCCCGCCCCTTGACCAACCAGCGAGCGCTGCCGCCTCCAGGGGGCCAATTGGAGCCTTCCTAGCGCCTCCGAAGATGGTCCAATCAGCAGCCAGGAGGCGGGACTCAGCTTGACAGCTCAGGGGAGGCGGGATACCCAGGAGGCGTCCGCCAGCTGATTGCTGAGCCTTTGTTTGTCAACGGGGTGACAGACGGAAGAAACAAAAGAGTTTCCTGGTCTGTTGATGAGATCTGGAGGAAATATGAAAAGGAGCTGATGATGGTATTTGGATCTCAAAACTCTGTAAACAGGGGAGCCCTGTAAACAAAGGAACTGCACAAATACCAAAGGTTGAGTTAATCATCCTTTTACCGGAGTTTCTGTTGACTTATCTCTCAGTCCATTGTCTGCTCTGAAAATGAACCTCAAGATAAGATCAACTGCGGCCATGCAGATGCAAATATGGATTTACTTTTGAGGAAATAGGATTTCCTCTTGACAGTAACCTCAGGTCACATTCCTTTTTGGGGCAAGGTTCAGAGGGGAAAAAAGGTGGGGAGGAGGGTCAGGGTACATTTCATATGATTGATTTCTATACATCTCATCATGCTTCATATCCTTTATACATTCCATAAATGAATCCCCCATCCCCAACCCAGCAAAGTTTATTAAAGACAATAATGTTTGGCAATAAAGATATTTCATTTCCATTTGAATCTTCCTGGCGAAGGCACACGCAGGCAGAGGCTGCTTGTTCTTCCTGACAAGCCCGGTCCGGGGTTTAGGTCCAGAAATGTGGCAGGGAAACAGTCCAAGGCAAGGAGGCAGAAAGTCAATCAGTGAGGGCAAAAGAGTCCGAAGAAAAGGTTCCCTGGTAGTGACATGTGGGGCAATGTCCTTTGAAAACTGTATCTCCCAGTCGGGTCCCGGGACCCATGCCTGGCCCCCTCCCCAGGGCCTCTTGGGGCAACCACCGTGGGTCTCAGGCTGCTGGAAGCAACGAGGATTGAGTACTGCCGCGGCGAAGCAGAAAGCCCAGCCAGACTGACAATCAGCTGTTTCTCTGCAAGATAAAATACTCAGAGCAAAACTAATTTTTTTCCCGGGTGAAGGAGCCCAAAACAGAGAAAAGGAGATGACAGTTAGTCTTGAAATTAGTTGTAGAAAAATACAAAATTAGAACGGCGGCGATCCGCCATCTTAGGTGTTTTTCGCGGATACGGGGGTTTGTAATGGCGGTTTCCGTATCCGCGGTCCCGCCGATCGCAGATTTGGGGTCCGGGCGGCACCTGGAGGCGCCTCCCGCGGGCTCACGGCTCTCCGGAGCCCAGAAAGTGGGTTTATGAGTGTGTTACTTAGTTAGAGCCAAGAAAGGATACAAAGAAGCATGCGGAAAGATAGAAAGTTGCGAGTTTCAAGTACTTTATTGGGGGGAAAGATACAAAGTAAAGGGAAGGGGAAGGCTAGTCGGATCTGCAGGCATTCCTGGTCTTTGAGCTAGCGGCTGGGGCACATTCCGTCTGTTGGCCGCAAAAGCTTGGTCCGGGAACTGCGGAACTCTCTGCTGCAGCTCACACCAATGTGAAGGCGGGGCTCCCTGCCGCTCTCGGGCTCACATTGATAGGAATCCGTGTTGAGATTGAGGGAAGCCATGGCCCCAATTTATTTTGCTTTGGTCAGACCTCACTCGGAATAATGCTGTGTTCAACTCCAGGAAAAGAGAGTCCACCTAAACATTAAGAAGAACTTCCTGACAGTAAGAGCTGTTCAGCCATGAAATATGCTGCCTGGGAGTCCTTCTCTGGCTGGCTGGCCATCTGTTGGGAGGGCTTTGATTGTGCATTCTCACAATCAAATGAGATTTGGGGGGGGGGGGTTGGACTGGATGTCCCTTGGGGCCTGCTCCAACTCGATGATTTCTATTATTCTTGTTACCTGAGTGCCGTAAGAGCCATAGTTCCTGGGCTCCGTGGGGCTGAGCTTCTTGGCTGGCTGCAACACAGGCGCTGGCGTCACGGGAGGAGCCGTTGGAGCTGAGGCTGGGGGCTCATACGGAGGAGCGGGCTGCTGCAAAAGGGATCAGAGGAAATGTCGTTAAAAGTTCACAAACCTGAACAATAATAAAAACTATTTATATACCGCTCCATCTCCCCGAGGGGACTCAGAGCTGTTTCCAAATCACATCATCAATACATACAGAGTAAACAACATAAACATAAGATTAACAAAGGTGTTGCTGGGGGACTCCTGCTCGGCCCCAAAGCCATTGTCCTGGGCTCAGTATTGTCCCCCATGTTGTTTAACATCTACATGAAGCCGTTGGGCGAGATCATCCGGAGTTTTGGAGTTCGATGCCATCTGTATGCAGATGACATCTAACTCTATCACTCATTTCCACCAGATGCTAAGGAGGCTGTCCAAGTCCTGGCTGCTGTGATGGTCTGTATGAGAGCGAGCAAACTGAAGTTGAATCCAGACAAGACAGAGGTCCTCCTGGTCAGTTGCAAGGCCAAAAGGTATAGGGTCACAACCTGTGCTGGATGGGGTTACACTCCCCTTGAAGACCCAGGTTCGCAGCTTGGGGGTCTTCCTGGACTCATCACTGAGCCTGGAATCCCAGGTTGCAGCGGTGGCTAGGGGTGCTTTCGCACAACTAAAATTGTGTGGCAGCTGCGCCCGTACCTTGGGAAGTCAGAATGGTGGTGGTCCACGCTCTTGTTACATCTAGGATAGACTACTGCAACACACTCTACATGGGGTTACCCTTGAAGACTGCTTCAAATAGTCCAACGAGAGGCAGCCAGGTTAATAACTGGGGTGGCATACAGGGAGCATACAACTTCCATGTTACGCCAGCTCCACTGGCTGCCGGTTTGCTACCGGGCACAATTCTAAGTACTGGCTTTGGCTTATAAAGCCCTGAACGGTCCCGGCCCAGATTACCTGTCCGAATGCATCTTTCCCTATGAATTGCGGAGATTAAGATCCTCCAGGGAGGCCCTGCTTTCGTTGTAAATTGGCCTCCCCACATAAGCAGTACCTATATTTCCTATTTGACAGAGGCAACTGTTTTTCGGGCTGCAAAGGTTGACAGCAAGCTACACACATTGTTCGGAAGCTCACTCCGACATTTTTATTTATATAGATATTATATTATATTACTAGCTGTCCCCTGCCACGCATTGCTGTGACCCAGTCTGTGTATATGTGTATATGTGTGTGTATTTGTTTATATGTGTGCTTGTGTATATATGTGGTTTTGCGCATGCGTTATAACGTATTTTTTGGGGGCGGGGTTGGCTTTTTAAGTCTCTTCTGCTATTTTTTTCATTGTTTTTATGAGTGGTCACTTGTTGGCCTGGTAGGTGTCTTGTGTCCAAATTTGGTCCCAGTTCGTCCAGTGGTTTTTGAGTTATGTTAATCCCACAAACTACCGTTACATTTTTATTTATATAGATACTAGCTGTACCCGCCATGCGTTGCTGTGGCAAACCTTCCCTCCCTCTTTTTCTCTCTCCTTCCTTCCCTCCCTCTTTCCTTCTTTCCCTCTTTTTCTTTCTCTTCTTTCTTCCTTCTCTACCTGTTTCTTTTCTCGCTTCCTTTGCTGTTTAGTTTCATCCTTCCTTGTCTGCTTCCTTCCTTCCTTCTTCTGTTCCTTCTCTCCTTCCTTCCTTCTTTTACTTTTTTATTTCCTTCTCTCTTTCCTTCCTTCTCTACCTTTCTTTCTTTCCTTCTCTCCTTCTTTCCCTCCTCCTCTCTTTCCTTCCTTCTCTATCTTCCTTTCCTTCTCTCCTTCTTTCCCTCCTCTCCCCTTCCTTCCTGCTCCGTGTTTTTCGGGTATTGTGCGTTTGTGTTCTTGCGTATTGGTGTTTTGAGGGTTCTTGGTCATACCTTGGGGGAAGAGGTATTAGCAGGGCAAATGTGGTGAGATTTCGTCTGGTGGTTAGCCATTTTTGACCGCCTAATTACAACCTTAAGGTTCTTATATATATAGATTAATTATAAGCACAGTGCAGGAGACAAGATGCGTTGAGTCCAGGAGGACCCCCAAGCTACAGACCTTCGCCTTCAGAGGGAGTGTAACCCTGTCCAGCACAGGTTGCCACCAATATCCTGGTCGCCCCGCGACTGATCAGGAGGACCTCTGTCTTATCTGGTTTGAACTTCAACAAACCTCTGAAGATAGTTGCCACAGATGCAGGCAAAACATCCGAGAGAATGCTACTGGAACATCGCCATACAGGCCTTAAAACTTGCAGCAACTCAGTGATTCCAGCCATGAAAGCCTTTGACAACACATCAAGGGTCTGGAGAACAAGCCCTATGAGGAGCGGCTTAAGGAGCTGGGCATGTTTAGCCTGGAGAAGAGAAGGCTGAGAGGAGATATGAGAGCCATGTATAAATATGAGAGAAGAAGCCACAGGGAGGAGGGAGCAAGCTTGTTTTCTGGTTCCCTGGAGACTAGGACGCGGAACAATGGCTTCAAACTACAAGAAAGGAGATTCCATCTGAACATGAGGAAAAACTTCCTGACTCTGAGAGCCGTTCAGCAGTGGAACTCTCTGCCCCAGAGTGTGGCGGAGGCTCCTTCTTTGGAAGCTTTTAAACAGAGGCTGGATGGCCATCTGTCAAGGGTGATTTGAATGCAAAATTCCTGCTTCTTGGCAGGGGGTTGGACTGGATGGCCCATGAGGTCTCTTCCAACTCTTTGATTCTATGATTTACAGTTTCTGTTTTTAAGTAGAGTGGACTGCCATCTGTCAGGAGGGCTTTGATTGTGTTCTTTCTGCCTGACAGAAGGGTTCAGGACCGGATAGCCCTGTGGTCTCCCAATTCGGGGATTCTAAAATTCCTTTTTGCAAGATTAATAAGTAGTTTATCATTCTCTGCTTCACACATATATCAAAACTGGCTTTTCCGATGGAGTGACGTACTTACCCCGGGTTTGTCAAACGGATTGTAGACGTCCAGAGTGGCATATTCCGAAGTGGGCCTGTGCTGGATGACAGCAGGGTCCTAATGGAAAGAGGAATCGAAACTTTAGACTCATTGCTAGTTGCCGTTTACAGGAAGCTAGGCAGAGCAAAGTCACCGTTCTTCAAAAAAATATATATGTGTGGCATAGGAAAGAAATGAAAGTGGCCATTACTAAGCCAATGATGGATTTCGAATATTTATTTATTTCCCCTATTTATATACCTCCCCTCTCAGCCCGAAACCTGACTCAGCACATAGAACAGCCATGGGCAAACTTGGGCCCTCCAGGTGTTTTGGACTTCATCTCCCACAATTCCTAACAGCCGATAGGCTGTTAGGAATTGTGGGAGTTGGAGTCCAAAACACCTGGAGGGCCCAAGTTTGCCCAGGATGACATAGAAGATGGTTTTGTAAGGCAACAGATCACAGGAGCTGTCTTCATAGACCTGTCAGCGGCTTATGATACTGTAAACCACCACCTCCTCCTGAGAAAAATGTATAGTATCACAAAGGACTACCACCTCACCTGCGCTTGCTACAAAACAGGAGCTTTTTTGTTGAGTTCCAGGGCCAGAGAAGCAGATGGCGGAAACAGAAGAACGGCCTGCATCTGTGGCTTGCTCCATCAATGTTCAACATCTACACAAATGACCAGCCACTGCCAGAAGGGATGGAGAGTTTCATCTATGCTGATGATCATGCCATCACCGCTCAAGCAGGGAGCTTTGAGATGGTTGAACAGAAGCTCTCCGAAGCTCTGGGTGCTCTTACTGCCTATTACAGGGAAAACCAGCTGATCCCTAACCCATCTAAAACACAGACATGCGCCTTTCACCTTAAGAACAGACAAGCATCCTGAGCTCTGAAGATCACCTGGGAAGGAATCCCACTGGAGCATTGCAGCGCACCCAAATACCTGGGAGTCACTCTGGACCGTGCTCTTACCTATAAGAAGCACTGCCTGAATATCAAGCAAAAAGTGGGTGCTAGAAACAATAGCATACGAAAGAAGGAGCCTCCACCACACTCCGGGGCAGAGAGTTCCACTGCTGAACGGCTCTCACAGTCAGGAAGTTCTTCCTCATGTTCAGATGGAATCTCCTTCAAACTACAAGAAAGGAGATTACATCTGAACATGAGGAAGAACTTCCTGACTGTGAGAGCCGTTCAGCAGTGGAACTCTCTGCCCCGGAGTGTGGTGGAGGCTCCTTCTTTGGAAGCTTTTAAACAGAGGCTGGATGGCCATCTGTCAGGGGTGATTTGAATGCAATATTCCTGCTTCTTGGCAGAATGGGGTTGGACTGGATGGCCCATGAGGTCTCTTCCAACTCTTTGATTCTATGATTCTATGACTGGCACAACCTAGGGATCACAACCAGACACAGTGAAGACATCTGCCCTTGCGCTGTGCTACTCTGCTGCTGAGTATGCATGCCCAGTGTGGAACACATCTCACCACGCTAAAACAGTGGATGTGGCTCTTAATGAGACATGCCACATTATCACGGGGTGTCTGCACCCTACACCACTGGAGAAATTACACTGTTTAGATGGTATTGCACCACCTGACATCTGCCGGAAAGTAGCAGCCAATAGTGAAAGGACCAAGGCAGTGACATCTCCAGCTCATCCCTTGTTTGGGTATCAGCCAGCACGTCAACGACTTAAATCAAGAAATAGTTTTCTAAGATCTACAGAGACACTCGCTGGAACACCTTAGCAAGCGAGAGTCCAAAAGTGGCAGGCTCAAACCCAGAACCTCAACCAATGGCTGATACCAATCGAGAGACTCCCCCCTGGGCACAGAGGACTGGGCGACTTGGGAGGCGCTGAACAGACTGCACTCTGGCACCACGAGATGCAGAGCCAACCGTAAGAAATGGGGCCACAAAGTGGAATCCTCGACATGTGAGTGTGGAGAGGAGCAAACCACTGACCACCTGCTGCAATGCACCCTGAGCCCTGCCACATGCACAATGGAGGACCTTCTTATAGTAACACCAGAGGCACTCCAAGTGGCCAGATACTGGTCAAAGGGCATCTAATCAACTACCAAGCTTGCAAACTTGTGATTTTTTTTCATTTGGGAGTTGCAGTTGCTGGGATTCATAGTTCACCTACAATCAAAGAGCATTCTTCTCTAGATCAGCCTTCTGGACGCATTAGCTGCTCTCCTTCCACCTTTGGAGCCAAGCCCAGTGTTTGGAGAACTGGCTGTTCATTGTAACGTTGACTCCTCTCTCTCCTTGCTCTCAATCAGCTTTGCGTAATATTTGCCCTCCGTGACTACGGTATCTTTCAAGGAGATAAAAGGCAACCTCTCTGTTGCGTTCTGCTATTGTCTGCCCCACACATATCATACAACTCGAGTTGCTTCTCCCCAAGACAAGGCACAATTGGAATACAGCAAAGCAGATCCCATGATGTGTCCTATGGGATACTCTGCCCAAATATCTGTGTCTTGGATTCATCGCTGAGCCTGGAAGCCCGGGTCTCGGCGGTGACCAGGGGAGCATTTGCACGGTTAAAAATTGTGCGCCAGCTGCGCCCGTACCTTGGGAAGTCTGACTTGGCCACGGTAGTCCATGCTCTGGTTACATCCTGTATAGACTACTGCAACGCTCTCTACATGGGGCTGCCATTGAAGACTACTCTGAAGCTTCAAATGGTCCAACGCTCGGCAGCCAGGATGCTAACATGAGCGGCACTCAGGGAGCATACAATTCCTCTGTTGCGCCAGCTCCACTGGCTGCCAATTTGCTACCGGGCACAATTCAAAGTGACTGTCCGAATGGGTCTCCTCCTATGAACCAGCTAGGACATTAAGATCATCTTGGTCCCGCCGGCATCACAAGCACACTTGGCGGGGACGAGAGACAGGGCCTTCTCAGTGGTGGCTCCTCGGCTGTGGAACACCCTTCCTACAGATACCAGATCGGCTCTCCCCTCCAGAGAGCACTGTGGATTCAAACAATGATGGATCTGGATCAAACTTGGCATGAATATTCAATATGCCCAAATATGAACACTGGTGAAGTTCGAGGAAAATAGACCTTGACATTTTGATAGTTGCTGGGATTTATAGTTCACCTACAACCAAAGAGCATTCAGAAGCCCACCAACGATAGAATTAGGCCAAACTTCCCACACAGAACTCCCATGACCAACAGAAAATACTGCCTGTGATGGTCTTTGGCGACCCCTCTGACACCCCCTCGCCACCCCTCCAGGGATCCCGACCCCCAGATTGAGAACCACTCTCTTAGACTAAGATACATAGTAACACAATAATGTTACAATAACACAATAACACAATAGTAATATAGTATAGTAGGATAATAATAATAGTACAATATTATTATGGTAGGATAATAATAATGAATAATAATATAACTAAAGTTCCAGATTAGACTCTTAGTTACTAAGATATATAGTAACACAATAATAACACAATAATAATATAGTATGGTAGGATAATAATCATATAAAACATCATAATAGGATAATCTATATATATAAAAATGGAAAGGGTGTTCAACGGGACGGCAAAACGCGGAAACCCCCCGACAAAAACTCACCAAATTTGCCATGCACATACCTCAACCCACAAGGTATGCACAACGCGAATCAAAATTCCAAACAACATTTCAACAAACTCACAATTACAAAAACCAACTGAGCATGCTCAGTGCCCAGGGGAGGAAGTACACATGCAATGCACTCTGGGAACTGTAGTTCTAGAACGCAGCCTGCTCGCTGGGGGCCAGGATGCTGTGCGAACGGAGAAAGGAAGGAAGGAAAGGAAGGAAGGAAGAAAGGGAGGGAGGGAAGTTGAGAAGGTATATGAAAGAAGAAAGGTAGGAAAGAAAGAATACAGAGAGAAAAGGAGGATGGGAAAGAAGGGAGAAAGGAAGGAAGGAAGGAAAGAAAAGGAAGGAAGGAGGGAAGGTGTATGAAGGAAGGAAGGAGAAGTTGAGAAGGTATATGAAAGAAGAAAGGTAGGAAAGGAGGAATAAAGAGAGAGAAGGAGGATGGGAAAGAAGGGAGAAAGGAAGGAAGGAGGAAAGGAAAGAAAGATAGAAAAAAAGAAGAAAGGGAAGGGGAAGGGAAGGTGTCGGAAGGAATGAAGGGGAATTTGGGAAGGGGAAGAGAGGGAAAAAAGCGAAGGAAGAAGAGAAAGGGAGGAAAGAAAAGAAAGAAAGAAAAGGAAGTCTGGAAGTCAAGAGCGAAGGAAGGAAGGAAAGAGATAGAGAGGAAAGAAAGGAGAGAAAGAGGAAGGAAAATAAAAAGGGAGGAGGAAGGAAAGAGGAAGAGAAGGAAGGAGAGAAGGAAAGAAAAAAGGGAGGAAAGACGGAGCAAAGGAAGAAGAGAAAGAAGGAGAGAAAGAGGGAGGGAAGGAAAGAAATAAAGAGAAGGAAGGATGGGAGCAAAAAGCTAAGGAAGGAAGTAAACAGGTAGAGAAGGAAGAAAGGAAAGAAGAAAAGGAAATGAAGGAAAGAGTGAAAGAAGGAGAGAAAGAGGGAGAGAAGGTTGGCCACAGCAACATGTGGCGGGTAAAGCTAGTATAATAATAATAATAAGAATAATAATAAGAAGAAGAATACTTTAAAATAATATAATACGGTATTATGAAGCAGTGATTTAGATCAACAGTCGAGCAGATAAGGAAGGTCCTGCCTGGCAAGCATTGACACACAACTAAAGTTCTAGATTAGACTCTTAGATACTAAGGACACAATAATAACACAATAATAATACAGTATGGTAGGATAATAATAATACAATACATCATAATAGTATAATATATATAAATAAAAATGTAGTGTTCGTTTGTGGGAATAACAGAACTCAAAAACCACTGGACGAATTGACACCAAATTTGGACACAAGACTCCTAACAACCCAATGTATGTCCTTCACTCAAAAAAATTGCTTTTGTTATTTGGGAGTTGTAGTTGCTGAGATTTATGGTTCACCTACAACCAAAGAGTATTCTGAACCCCACCAACGATGGAATTTAACCAAACTTGGCACACAGTTCTCCCATGACCAACAGAAAATACTGGAAGGGTTTAGTGGGCAGTGTCCTTTGGTTTTGGAGTTGTAGTTCATCTACATCCAGAGATCACTGTGCACTGTGCACCCCTCTCCGCTCAGGGCCATGCCTCCCTCGCTCTCCTCTCTCTCTCTCTCTCTCTCTCTCGCTGCTGCTGCTCCTGCTCCGGCTGCTGCTGCAATCCTCGCCTCTCATTGGCTGCCGGGGCCCAGCGCGTCATCAGAGGATGCGGTGGGGATTCCCAGGCGCGTGACGCCGAGGGGCGGGGCTTCGCCTTCCTGCGCTGGCCGACGGGAATTGAAGTCCACAGGGACTGGGATTGTAGTCTCTTGCCTTTCCCAGATTGGGCGGGGCTGTGTTTATCTCTCCTGGAAGCCCATGAGATCCCATGTCCTCTCAAGCCCACATCTAAGCATAGAACAGGGTAGCTGCATTGAATGGGATTATGGGAAGGAATGGGAAGGAAGGAAGGAAAAGGGAAAGAAGGAAAGAAGAAAGGGAGAGTGAGGGAGGGAGGAAGAAATAAAGGGAAGGAAAGAAGAGAAGGAAGGGAGAAGGGAGGAAAGACAGAAAGATGGAAAGAAGGACAAAAAAGGGAAGGAAGGAAGGACGGAAAAGGGAAAGAAAGAAAGAAAGGAAAGAAAGAAAGAAAGAAGGAAGGAAGGAAGAAGGAAAGAAGAAAGGGAGAGTGAGTGAGGGAGGAAGAAATAAAGGAAAGGAAAGAAGAGAAGGAAGGGAGGAAAGACAGAAAGATGGAAAGAAGGTGTTCTGGAACAGCTGTTCCAGGAGCTCCAGATTTATTTGCTGTGTTGATATGTTTGTGTGCAAACCCATGCTTGGGATTTTGTAGCAGGGGGTTTCCTGTTATAATTTGCATTTATAGGGTAAGCCACCTGCCAGTTCTAGTTAGGATCCCTGGTCCCGCCCCCTTTTTGCCTTTTGGAGGGAAGGGGCCTATTTTCAGTCACACAAGGAAGCCAGTCTATAGGACGCAGATCAGCTAGGCCCGTAGAAAGGCTTCATTCCTCAAACCTTCCGGGGAAATAGAAACAGCCATCCGGGGTCCATCCAGCGACCATCCAGGGGTCATCCACTGACCATCCAGTTCCAGGGAAACAGAAGGAAAAGGTCCCAAAGGCTCTGGCTGAGAACTCACAGCCTCTCAGCCTCACAGCACCAGAGGGGAAAACAGCCCTGAGGTTTCCACAGGACATCACTGCAGAACCACAGAATTCCAGCTAAACATCTTCTAGCTTCGTCTGGTAGGTTACTCGGTTTCCAGACGCATTTGGGGATCGGCAGTATTACCCAGACCAGCGAGGCCTAGGTGATGGACGGCCTGGGAGGGATTATAAAGAGTTCTTCCTTATGAGATAGTCCAGTCAAACCAAGTTAGTGCCAGTCTCTTAAAGACTTGAATAGTAAAGCCGTGAAGTTTTGTTTGAAGATTTGTTCCTTAATAAAGACTTTGTTGTACTTATAAAGACTCTAAGGCCCATTACTTTTGGAAGTCTCTAACCATCTCTCTTCGGGCACCCCGGCTTCCCACTGGGTTTCAAGTGTGCGTTCTATAGAATAAAGACATTTTGTTTGGACCCAGTGGCGACAGAACATTGAGGAATGATGCTGGTGACCTTTGTCACCTGGGAGTAAAAGAAAAAAGACTTTACAGCTACAGAACAGTGTTTTAAGAAGCTTGTACAAGCCATTTCAAGTCTTCATTACCTGGATCCATCCATCTGTGTGTGTCTGAGGAGTTTCGGCCATCTTGAAGAGGAGCCCATCTGTTCGTGCTTCTTCATTTTCGGCCATTTTGGAAGACCAGAAGGGAGGGGCTGGCAGCCTCCTTCTTTGCTTCAGCTCTCTTCCCACCATTTTGAAGATCTACTCAGTTTGCAAGTTGCTACATTTCTCCTCCAGCTTTTGCACAGCAGGTCTGCATGGAATTGCAACAGTTTGTTCCAGCTACAGTTTCCAGACAGGAGCAAGCTTTTCCCGCCCTTTTTGAAGCTCAGCTCTGCAGAAGCCTTTGGTGCTTGGCTTCCAGATTCCTGGAAAGGGTTTTTTTTTTTTTTTTTTTGCAATCGCCTTTGGCTTTTTACAGCCTTTCAGCAAGAGTTCAATGTGCATCTGAATTATTGCATCTGCTGTGTTTATTCTCTGCTTTAAAGTTATAAGGTTTTGAGTGTGTTTGCAACTGCATTGATTGAATTGCTTGCCCTGTCCTAACTGCATTGCTTTAAAGTGATAAGCCATTTGTGTGTGCGCATTATTGCTTTGATATATTGCTTGTTTTATCTGTTATACTTGCATTGATTCACTGACTGCTTTATTACTGCATTTCCATATTGTGTGTTCCATTGACTGCTGGTTATTGATATACTGATTACTCCAATTGGCATTTTACATGTATTGCTATACTGTTTGGGCAATTTGCTGTCATGGCTCACATCTCAGGTTCCCCAAAGGCTTTAAGTGTACAGAGCAGTCAGGGAGGTGCTTCTGGCCAAAGCAAGCACAGCCACACCAGCAGGAAGCATAGCAACAGACATGGCTCCGCGTCAGGATCGTCTGTCTCCAGAAGCAGCTCCTCATCGATGGCGGCCTTTTACAACAGGGAAACAAGGTGTCTCAAACTGCAAGAAAAAATCCTAGAAGCAGAAGCTGAGGCCGCAGCGGTAGACCTAGGCCTGAACTTCGAGCGGGCTCAACTAGAGTTAGAGGCGAAGCAAAAGCAGTCACAAGCCGAGTTAGAGGTGAAATTAAAGTTGTCGAGCATCCAGCAGGAGGCAGCGCAGAAAAGAGTCCGTGCCGACATCTTGGCAAAGGCGCTGCAAGGAGAACTATCTCAAGAAAATGTCAACCGTTTGCCAACGCCTCCTACCACACCTCTTCTGCCAACCCACATTGGTTTCCAAGACGGCAACCTGGTGCATGCGGACAGCAACATTGCGCCACACAGGCTGGTCGAGCAATTCAGGGCCAGGAGCCCACAGCCATCAACTCAGGTACCAAAGTCTAGTCCAGAAATCAGAGTTTCGCCCAGAAGGACAAAAAAGGGAAAGAAGGAAGGAAGGAAGGACGCAAAAGGGAAAGAAGGAAGGAAGGAAGGAAGGAAGGGAGAAGGAGGGAGGAAGAAGGAAAGGAAGGAAGAGAAGGAAGGAAGGAAGAAGGGATGAAGACAGAAAGATGGAAAGAAGGAAGGAAAGAAGGACAAAAAAGGGAAAGAAGGAAGGAAAGAAAGAAAATAGGGAGGAGGAAGAAGGAAAGGAGAGAAGGAAGGAAGGAAGGAAGAAGACAGAAAGATGGAAAGAAGGAAGGGAAGAAGGATAAAAAAGGGAAAGAAGGAAGGAAGGAAGGAAAAGGGAAAGAAAGGAAGAAGGAAAGAAGAAAGGGAGAGGGAGGGAGGAAGAAGGAAAGGAAAGAAGAGAAGGAAGGAAGAAGGGAGGAAGACAGAAAGATGGAAAGAAGGAAGGAAAGAAAAGGGAAAGAAGGAAGGAATGAAAGAAAGAAGAAGGAAAGAAGAAAGGGAGAAGGAGGGAGGAAGGAGGAAAGCAAAGAAGAGAAGGAGGGAAGGAAGAAGGGAGGAAAGACAGAAAGATGGAAGGAAAGAAGGAAGGACGGAAAAGGGAAAGAAAGAAGGAAAGAAGAAAGGGAGAGGGAGGGAGGAAGAAGGAAAGGAGGGAAGGAAGAAGGGAGGAAAGACAGAAAGATGGAAGGAAAGAAGGAAGGACGGAAAAGGGAAAGAAAGAAGGAAAGAAGAAAGGGAGAGTGAGGGACGAAGAAGGAAAAGAAAGAAGAGAAGGAAGGAAGGAAGAAGGGAGGAAAGACAGAAAGATGGAAAGAAGGAAGGGAAGAAGGACAAAAAAGGGAAAGAAGGAAGGAAGGAAAAGGGAAAGAAAGAAAGAAAGAAAGAAGAAAGGAAAGAAGGAAAGAAGAAAGGGAGAGGGAGGGAGGAAGAAGGAAAGAAGAGAAGGGAGAAGGGAGGAAACACAGAAATATGGAAAGAAGGAAGGAAAGAAGGACAAAAAAGGGAAAGAAGGAAGGAAGGAAGGAAAAGGAAAAGAAAGAAAGAAAGAAAGAAGGAAGGAAGAAGGAAAGAAGAAAGGGAGAGTAAGGAAGGGAGAAGGGAGGAAAGACAGAAAGATGGAAAGAAGGAAGGAAAGAAGGACAAAAAAGGGAAAGAAGGAAGGAAGGAAAAGAAAGAAGGAAGGAAGAAGGAAAGAAGAAAGCGAGAGTGTAGAAAGGAAGAAGAAGGAAAGGAAAGAAGGGAAGGAAGGAAGAAGGAAGGAAGGAAGAAGGAAGGAAGACAGAAAGAAGGAAGGAAAGAAGGACAAAAAGGGAAAGAAGGAAGGAAAGAAGAAAGGGAGAAGGAGGGAGGGAGGAAGAAGGAAAGAGGAAAAGAAGAAAAGGAAAGAAGGAAGGAAGGAAGATGGAAAGATAGAAGGAAGGAAGGAAGGAGGAAGGCAAGAAGCTGCACCCATACCTTGGGAAGTCAGACTTGGCCACGGTGGTCCACGGTCTCGTTACATCAGGATAGACTACTGCAACATGCTCTATGTGGGGCTGCCTTTGAAGACTGTTCGGAAGCTTCAAATAGTCCAATGAGAGGCAGCCAGGTTAATAACTGGGGCGGCACACAGGGAGTACACAACCCCCATGTTACGTCAGCTCTGCTGGCTGCCTGTTTGCTACCAGGCACAATTCAAAGTGCTGGCTTTGGCCTTATAGCCCTCAATGGCCCAGTTTACCCGTCCAAACACGTGTCCCTTTACGAACCACCACAAAGACTGAGATCTTCGTCCCACCACCATCACAGGCAGGTTTGGCAGGGACGAGAGACAGGAAGGAGACCCTCCTGTAGCAAATTTGTGCGTTGGCAGCTCTAGCAGTGCTTCAGTCCTGACTCAAGAAGGCTTCTTGACTCAAACCATTGTGCATTGTGGATGACAAGTCTCTCAGGGCTCTGAGAGACAGCTGAGACATGTGAGTCTGGGTGCACAATAACCCCCTCCTTTGGATGGTCAGCGGTCTAGGAGGTAAGACCCTCATCGTGCGACCGGCCGACGGTGTCAGAAGGGGCACCCCCCTCAAGGAGGTACCTCCAAAATGCCCGGCAACGGCGCACAAAGAGGGAAGACCCGTGTCCACAGCAAGGAAGCCATTGGCCTCCAATACCCACACCGCCACCAGCACAAAACAAAGATGATTTGCTAGAGCAAAACCAGAATTTGTGACAAAGCAACTGCCCCCTGAGAATACACCAGCTGATTATCGGAGGCAAGCAACATCCATGGCACACGCCACCGGAAAGGGAATTACAAGAAATTAAAGGAAAATCAAAGGAAAAGTTTGCTAAGGGGAGGCAGGCCCGCCGGGTCGAGGGACGACGCCTTCCGACGGCTTATTCTTTCGAAACCCTTTCCGAGCCACAGGAAGGAAGGCAAGTGTGAGCCCGTCGGAAGAGAGAGCTCGGTGTGGAGTGTCTCCCCTTCTGGTTTGAACCAAGGAGGAGCCATTTTGGTTTTCTGCAAGTGGACCAAAGCTGATCCAGGCCTAGCAGAATCCCTCACCTTTTGGAATATATGCTTTTGAAGACGAAACACATTTGAAACTCTGAAAGCAGCGCTTAAAGTGGAGGAGAGGTGGTCGTTTAATCAATATCTTTCCCCTCAATACCAATTTCAAGATCAACGCCTGCCATAGCATTTCTGTGTTTCCCAGCTCTAGAAGCAAGGGGCAGATATGGAGGAGGGTTTAGAGGGTCCAGGGAAGATCCCTCGCATCGGCCAGGTGATGTGCTTCAATGGGGTTCCATTGGTCAGCCAACCACCCAGTGTAGCGTTGCCCCAGCAGTGGGGTGCCCAGATGCAAGAATTCCTCAGGAATGCTCAGACAGGAGAGCGAACCCTCCGCTGATGGACGCAGTGCCCTGCGATGACACCAAAGCTTTCCTGTCTGCCTTTGAGCAAGTCGCCGAAGTCTGCCAGGGGCCAAGTAGATGTTCTTAAAACCTCGTTCTTGTATCCATTATAGTGTAGCAGTGAAACCAACCTTTCCTTTTCTTTTTGGATGCCATAGGTTACACAGTGGCCCCAAAGCTTTGCATTGTATGAATAGATTCATTGGTACACCACATAACAGCAGTCCTTGTTCTGCCAGTCAGATCTATCGCTGCAAGCTAGACTGGCAAACCTTTAGCGGTTGGGCTTTTACTTTCCATTAGTCCCAGCATTAGTAATGATGGGAGTTGGAATTCAACATCATATGAAAAACTACAAGTTTCCCATCGCCTGCTCTAGAAACAGTTCACTTCTTCAGTTGCTAAATGTTTTCTTATTTAACATGTCCTTTTAATCCTTACAATCCAGTTTTTTAAAGTTTTTAGAAGTTTTTTAAAGTTCTTTAAAGTTTTTTAAAGTGTTTTAAAGGAGCAGTTGCTCCTGACACAACAAAAAAAGTTTTTTAAAGTTTTTTAAAGGAGTTTTTTAAATGACAAAAAAAAGTTTTTTAAAGTAGCATTTACAGTTGTTTACAGTTGTCAAATGTTTAAAATAACTATTTATAACAAATATTTATATTTTTAAAATATATTTCTACTGTAAACTGTGTGTTGGTTGATTCAAGACTTGAAATCGGTTTCAAACTAAAGTGAGCGTGAATATGTTTTCCTTATTTTAATAAAATGTGCTGATGTTTTCAAACGACAATGACACTGAAACCTTGTTATGGCCAAGCAATCTTTTGAACATTTTTTCTCATAGGCTGTAATGAAGACCAATTCCTGTTGGTCTACAGAGAATGTTCCTCCCTATGTGTAATTGCGGGAGTATCAAACTAATAAGCTTCAGACTCTTAAAACTTAATAGTTAATTGTGTCACCGAGACCATGCCCCCAGTGGCCTTCAAGACCATGCCCCCAGTGGCCTTCAGAAGATAGAAACAACACAAAGACTGTACCTCTGAAGTCGAATGAGACTTTAGGGGGGGTCAACTCCAAGGAGAGATGACCCTTAGTTCCCACCAAAGAGGGAACGCTACCTTGGCAAGCCTTCAGAGAAGCCTGATTCCAGCAATTTTATTTAATATTAATAATTGAAATGAGACTCTTGCCAAAGCGAAGAAGGGGCATCGAGGTTTAATGAGCGATTCAGCTGAGATCGGATGCACTGTAGGGATATTTCCACTACAAGCATACCAGTAGGGCTGGGCAACCACGGAAAAATTTGTTTCTAAACTCGATTCGTTTTTAGGGGGGTTTTGCGTTTCGATTTTTAAATTAATTCCGAAATGTTCCTTTAAAAAATTTCGATATTTACGAAATTTTGTAAATTACGAATCAATTACGAATCGATTTCGAAACAATTACGAATCGATTCGTTAATGGCGGGCGCAATCGCTCAATACACTAAAAAAACCTCCAAATGGGACAGGAAGCTTCCCTCTCCCTCTGTTGTTGACTGTTGGTGTGATAATTTATTTTTTTTCACTGAGAAAACAAACAACAACTATAAAACTTGCACCAGACATGCGGAAATAATAACGAAACGATTTCGAATCAATTACGAATCGATTTCGAAACAATTACGAAACAATTACGAAACGAATTGAAAAAATTCGTTTCGTTTTTTAGTTGCTCCTGAATGGTTCAATATCGCTTCGTTATCAAAAAAATAACGAATTAATAACGAATTACGAAATTAACGAATGAAACCGCCCAGCCCTACATACCAGCATAGAGTTTACAGGCATTTTTATAGGCAAAATTCAGAATGGGAGGTGATGGGATTAAGAAAGGTTTTCCTGTCCCAGATCTGATAAGGAGTGTCCTTGATGAGCCTTGTGGAGGAAACAAACAGAGCCGGGGCGAGGGGACCCCCTGGGGTTAGCCTCGTCCCTTTGTAAAGCAATCATGATGTCCAAAGAAACTTCCTTGTCTGCCAGACGAGAGCAAACAACAGGATATTTCACTTGTTATTGTCCATGCTGATGTTTGGTGGCAAGGTTGGTTTCGGGGAGAGATAATGACTCTCCCTCAGGCACTAAACAGTCTCTGGTCACACTTTTTCTGGGGCAAAGAGCATGAGGAAAGGCAGGAGGGCAAAGAATATTTATTTATTTATTTATTTATTTATTTATTTATTTACTAGGCTTATATACCGCAATTCTCAGCCTAATGGCGACTCATTGCGGTGTAAAACATCGAAAAACAGGTGCAAAATACAAACATAGTGACAAATAATCCGCAGTACATCATTAGCAAAACATCTCATCAAAAACATCAACATTATTGCAAAGCCATTCCGAGTCGTCTCATCGTCAAGTTCACAATCCAATATCATTTCCGTTGTTCCGTTCCATGGTCAAGTTACCAGTCATTGCACTTCTTATTCAAATGCCTTCTGAAACAGCCAGGTCTTTAGCTTCCCGCAGAATATCAACAGGGAGGGGGCTAGCCTGATGTCCACGGGAAGGATGTTCCACAGCCGAGGAGCCACCACCGAGAAGGCCCTATCTCTCGTCCCCGCCAGCCGTGCCTGTGACGCAGGCGGGATCGATAGCAGGGCCTCCCCGGAAGATCTCAAAGTCCTCGTGGGCTCATAGGCCGAGAGGCGGTCAGTTAGGTATCTTGGGCCGGAACCGTTTAGGGCTTTATAGGCCAATGCCAGCACCTTGAATTGAGCCCGGTAGCAGATCGGTAGCCAGTGGAGCTGGTACAGCAGGGGGGTTGTATGCTCCCTGCGCCCCGCTCCTGTTAGTAACATGGCTGCCGCACGTTGGACCAGTTGGAGCTTCCGGGCCGTCTTCAAGGGCAACCCCACGTAGAGAGCGTTGCAGCAGTCTAAACGGGATGTAACCAGAGCGTGGACTACCGTGGCCAAGTCAGACTTCCCAAGGTACGGGCGCAGCTGGCGCACGAGCCTAAGCTGTGCAAATGCTCCCCTCTTCACCGATGAATCCAGGATTACACCCAAGCTGCGAACCTGCGCCTTCAAGGGGAGTGCGACCCCATCCACCACAGGCTGAAACCCTATACCCTGTTCGGCCTTGCGACTGACCAGGAGGACCTCTGTCTTGTCTGGATTCAGTATTTCACACATATATAATCAATATTTCATACGGGAAAAGATCCCGTCCCCATCCCTCATCCCAAATATTTAATAAAGGAAAATTATCATTTTATTTGAAAGCTTGGAGTCAGAAGTTTTAAAAGGTCTTTGAGGAGAGTTCATGAGAGAGATAGTATGTACTGAAGTCCAAGACATGCAGGCAGAGAGTCCATGATCCTTGGGAAGGCTGGCAGATGAAACCCCAGCTGTGCTGCAACTGATTCATACTTTGGTCCTTGGGAAACTACAACTCTCACGAAGGGCAGAAGTCCCAAGATCCAGCCGTTTCCCAAAAGCCTCGTGGGATCCTTGTTGTTGTCAAGGCCTTGGCAATGTGACCAAGACTTAACCCCTATTGCGCAGTCTGGTACCTTTGTCCTTTGCAGAACTATAAGTCACCTTCCCTTGTTGGGGGGGGGGGGGCACATGCTCAACGTCACCTCTGCTGACTGAACCGGATGGGTCAAAACCTACCCACCCACCTCCCCTGATCTTTCCAGCTCCAGCCTCAGCCGCCTGCCTTTAGAGCTCAAAAGGACCCTCTCGTGGCCACTGTGGAGTGTGGAGCTTGTGAGAGCCCAAGGAGAGAAGTATTTGATTGATTATTGATTGATTTGGAACGTTTATAATCCGCCCTTCTCACCCCGCAGGAGGCTCAGGGCGGAGCACAATATATATGTGGCAAACATTCAACCATAAATATACACAAACATTACAATCACATATATCCGCTTTAACATCAGCTGCTTAAAATCCATCTCAGGACACCATTCTAGGATTGCCTCCTTGCCCTGCCCCAAAGGCTTGGTCCCACAGCCAAGTCTTCACCATCTTTCTGAAGGACAGGAGGGAGGGGGCTGGTCTAATCTCACCAGGAAGGGAGTTCCATAGCTGGGGGGCAATCACTGATAAGGCCCTGTCTCTCGTCCCTGCCAAACCTGCCTGTGATGGTGGTGGGACCAAGAGCAGGGCCTCCCCAGAAGATCTCAGTCTTTGTGGTGGTTCGTAAAGGGACACGTGTTTGGGCAGGTAAACTGGGCCATTGAGGCCTATAAGGCCAAAGCCAGCACTTTGAATTGTGCCTGGTAGCAAACAGGCAGCCAGCGGAGCTGACGTAACATGGGGGTTGTGTACTCCCTGTGTGCCGCCCCAGTTATTAACCTGGCTGCCTCTCATTGGACTCTTTGAAGCTTCCGAACAGTCTTCAAAGGCAGCCCCACATAGAGCATGTTGCAGTAGTCTATCCTGATGTAACGAGACCGTGGACTGCATGAAAGCATTAAGGCCGACGCTGTACAAGTACAGTAGAAGAAAATCCATTCATCAGGATTCGTGGACTTAATGTGGTCCCAATGGTGAGGTGAAGGGGTGCCTCACCGGGAAGGTGTAAGTCAGTGGTTCTCAACCTGGGCCCCAGATGTTTTTGGCCTACAACTCCCAGAAATCCCAGCCAGTTTACCAGCTCTTAGGATTTCTGGGAGTTGAAGGCCAAAAACATCTGGGGACCCCAGGTTGAGAACCACTGGTGTAAGTGAAGGGCGGAGCAAGCTGCAGGCGTCCGGGGCACCCGGGGTATGGAAACCAGAGATAGAGTGGCTCTGGGCCCAGACAAACACACCTGTCTGGCCCCGCCCTTGTATCCTACTACCATATCTCCTCCTCTGCCTTTCAGATCTCGCTCCTGAAGACTGCAGTGAAATGGTGCAGGTGCGCATGTGCAAGATCTGAGAGGCAGAGAAGGAGGTATGGTAATAGGAAAATTACCATATTGAAATCAAATCTGATGCTTTTAAAAATGTTACTTGGTGTGCATTGGAAAAGGGGTAGTTTTATATGGCAAATATATTCCAAACTCTATATTTTAACTGGAAAAGTTGGGGGTCGTCTTATATGCCCAGTTGTCTTATATGCAGGAATATACGATAATATAAATATATAATTATAATATCATATCATATCATTATTATATTGCATTACATTATAATATTATAAACCTTGCTTCAAGGATGGATTGCCTACTCTTTGCTACTCAAATCATGTATGTTAATGGAGAGGTTGGATGGCTATCTGTCAAGAGACCTTTCATAAAATCATAGAATCAAAGAGTTGGAAGAGACCTCATGGGCCATCCAGTCCAACCCCATTCTGCCAAGAAGCAGGAATATTGCATTCAAATCACCCCTGACAAATGGCCATCCAGCCTCTGCTTAAAAGCTTCCAAAGAAGGAGCCTCCACCACACTCCGGGGCAGAGAGTTCCACTGCTGAACGGCTCTCACAGTCAGGAAGTTCCTCCTAATGTTCAGATGGAATCTCCTCTCTTGTAGTTTGAAGCCATTGTTCCGCGTCCTAGTCTCCAAGGAAGCAGAAAACAAGCTTGCTCCCTCCTCCCTGTGGCTTCCTCTCACATATTTATACATGGCTATCATATCTCCTCTCAGCCTTCTCTTCTTCAGGCTAAACATGCCCAGCTCCTTAAGCCGCTCCTCATAGGGCTTTTTCTCCAGACCCTTGATCATTTTAGTCGCCCTCCTCTGGACACATTCCAGCTTGTCAATATCTCTCTTGAATTGTGGTGCCCAGAATTGATGGTGTTTGATGGTGTTTTTCTGCCTAGCAGAAAGGGGTTGGACTAGATGGCCCTTCGGGATCCCATCCACTATCAAAATATATTATATTGCCGAATGGAGCTGGTACTGAAGAAGGCACAGGAAATACAAAACCACAGAAGTCCAAAAGCAGAGACAAGAGAAATTTACTAAACTTATCCCAGTATTGGAAAATAAGACTCACACAGTACAAATGTAAAATCAGTACAAAAAACTAAGACGTGGCAAAGGCATATAGTTTGGATGCAGCATGTCAACACCAGGGATGGGCAAGAGAAATAGTAAACAAATGGAAATATAACCAAGGACATGATCTTCAGAACTATATCTATGGCCCCAACTGATATAAAACGTGAATATTTTGTTGTTATTGGAGTTGGAAGGGATGGTGTTAGACTCAAGAGGGGAACCTTGCGTTCTCCCAAACTGAGCTCCAACAAGCCAATAATTGTCAATCAAGGGACCGACAAAGTTGACATCTAACAACATCTGGGGATGACTCCACAGGTCAGTGATAGGAATGTATAAGGAATTAGGAAGGCAAGTGAAGACAAGACATGGATGAGTTAGAGAGTTAATTAGATAGAAAAAGAGAATGCTGCTTCCGTTCAAGAATTAAAACACTGCCTGTTTCAAAGAGCAGTAGCACAGAAGGACTTGATGATAGGCTTAAGCCACGTACACGAAGCTCAGCAAAAGCCCTTCCAAGGGCTCCAACTTCAGGCCCTGCAGGCTCAGCTGTTTCTTCTCCCGGCTGGGATTCGTGCTGAGCTCCACCACAACTTCGGGGGGCAGGTGGGCGTGCGCTATGGAGACGGTACTCTCTTGGGCCTCGAAGTTGAGCACCGCCAGGAAGCGCTTGTTCTGGTCCCAGACCCGCAAGTAGGAAAAGACCCCTGGGCTGGAACTGGCAGCCTCCGAAAATTCGCCATGGAGAAGCGAGCGCTCCTTGCCCCGAAGGTCACTCAGCTGCTGGAAGAAGGTCAAGACCGAGTCCTTGTTGCCACTCTGCGACTTGGGGGAGAGAGTGAAGGAAAGTGAGTTATCACCATCGCTAGTAGGATGACATAATCATAGAGTCAAAAGAGGCCACAAAGGCCATGCAATCCAATCTCTCCCTCCCTCTCTGCCTTCACAGAATCATAGAAGATAACACAAAGGCCATCCAGTCCATCCATCCATCATCCTTCCCAAAAATAATAAAATTGGGTTTTTCTTGATTATTTTTGCTAATCATTTTGTTTGTTTGTTTCGCCACTTTTTTCCAGAATTCTTTAATTATGTTGCAGGTCCACCATACGTGGAAAAAAGATCCCTTCACCTTCTTGCATCTCCAGCAAGCCCCTCGTCCTGTTTTCTCTATTTTAGCTAATAACTCTGGAGTTATGTAGATTCTGTAAAACATTTTAAACATATTTTCTCTAATGGAGCTGGCCACTGAAAATCTAAACCCCCTTTTCCAAAGATGTTCCCACTCTTCCAAATTGATATTTCTACCTACATCTTTGGCCCACGTGATAACAGTTTTTATTTGGTTGTCTACTAAATTATATTTTAAAATATATTTGTAGAGCCTGGATATTAGGCCTTTGTTGCCCTTCTCGAAGATACTTTCTAACTCCAATTTATTAGAGGCAAATCCCACTAATAATCCTGCTTACGCTCCCACCTCCTTCGCAGGCGCGATTGGTGGGGACGAGGGAGAGGGCCTTCTCGGTGGTGGCCCCCCAACTCTGGAATTCACTCCACAAGGACATCAGACATGCCCCAACGCTGGCAGTCTTTAGGAGGAGCCTGAAAACGTGGTATGCCTTCCCAGAATAAGGTGGTGTGCCTTCCAGTATGCCTTCCCAGAATATGTCCTCAAATGCACTTTAATATTGACTTAGGATTGTGTGCGCTCCCTCATCTTTCTTTGAAAACCCTATCCTAGTTATACCCTACCTTGTTCATGCCCAGCATTATTCTTAAATTTTAATTATTACATTTGGCCTGGCCATAGGTTTTAAATACTTGCATGTTATTGTTATTGTGTATTTTTTGTTTATGAGATTTATTTTTACTGTTTTGTATTGATTATTTGTTATTGCCTTCGTTTATTGATGTACTGCGGGCTTGGCCTCATGTAAGACGCACCGAGTCCCTTGGGGAGATGGTAGCGGGGTACAAATAAAGAATTATTATTATTATTATTACTTTTGCATCCTTCCTAAATCTGTCGTGTAGTTGGAAAAAACTGAACCAATCTTTTAACCCAGATTCTTCCCTGCTTTTAAGTATCCATTGCCCTTTCTCTTTGACCAGGTAATCCTTGTATGTGCCAGAGTCAGCATGTGTGGCCGGATCTCTGAACTGCTTCTAGTCGGCACAGCCATAGGGGGTTTTTTGGCTCCATACCCTTCTTGTATCTTTTCCATGTTGCTAAAAGGCTGGCTCTTATTACATGCCCATTAAATTATTTGTTCACCCTGTCCTTATCATCCCATAGATAGGCATGCCATCCATATCTTAATAGAATTGGAAGACATCACAAGACACCTCCCTCCCTTCCTAGAATCATAGAACAGACCACAAAGGCCATCCAATCCATTCTTTCATCCATCCTTCCCTCCCTCCCTCGAATCATAAAATTGGAAGAGACTACAAGGGCCATCCAGTCAACCCATTCTTCCTTCCACTTATCCACCCACCCACTCACCCATTCCTACAAGCATAGAATTGGAAGAGACCTCGTGGGCCATCCAGTCCGTCCTTCCTTCCACTCATCCACCCACCCACCCACAATAGACCATAAGGGCTATTCAGTCTATCCATCCATCTTTCCACTCATCCACCCACCCATCCCTACAGTCATAGAATTAAAAGAGCAAGCTTGTATTCTACTGTCCTGGAGACTAGGATGTGGAGCAATGGCTTCAAGCTACAGGAAAGAAAGGAGATTCCACCTGAACATTAGGAAGAACTTTCTGACTGTGAGAGCTGTTCAGCAGTGGAACTCTCTGCCCCAGAGTGTGGTGGAGGCTCCTATGGAGGCTTTTAAACAGAGGCTGGATGGCCATCTGTTGGGGGTGCTTTGAACACAATTTTCCTGCTTCTTGGCAGGGGGTTGGACCGGATAGTCCACGAGGTCTCTTCCAACTCTATGATTTATTTATTTATTTATTTATTTATTTATTAATCAATCAATTTTATATGCCTCCACTCCCCAAAGGCTCAGAATGGTTCACAATATACACATGTAATACATAACATTAAAATCGAGGAAAAATTTGATCAGCAAAGTTCAAATGCCAGCCTAAATAAATAATTTGATGGTTCTGTGAGACCACAAGGGTCATCCAGTCTATCCATCCACCCACTCACCCATCCAACCTTCCACCCACCCATCCCAACAATCAAAGAAATGGAAGAGACCACAAGGCCCACCCAGTCCATCCATCCTTCCTTCCACTCATCCATCCACCTCTACAATCATAGAATTGGAAGAGTTCACAAGGGCCACCCAGTTCCAACTTCCAGAACTAGAAACAGGAACGGAAAAGCTTTGGCACTCCAGATATTCCGGAGCAAAATGCTTTACAATAAAATAAAACTGAATAAAACTGAAATTCACAGATATCGGATGGGGGATACTTGAATCTCACCTGCACTGTGACATTACTAGTTGCCGGGCTGCCCGACTGCTGTGCCTCTTTTGAGAACCCGAAGTTTGCTGAATTGTCCCACTGCATACGAATGGGGCTGGATGCTGCAGGCTGGATGGAGAAAGAAAAAGGTTAGCAATAGCTTCGACTTGAGCCGAATTCAGGCACAAAGTGCCCCCAGAACATTTACATTTTGAGTAGAGATGTCAAGCACACATGGAGACAAAAGTGATCCCTGAAAACTAGTCTTGAAACTATGGTACTTGAGACATTTTTGACTTGTATTTTATTGAATGGTTCTATTGCTTTAAACTATGGCTCAATTTGCACTTTCATATAATGCAGTATAATAATAATAATTTACTTTATTTATATTCCGCCCTATCTCCCCGAGGGAACTCAGAGCGGATTACAGTCCACATATACAACAAACATTCAATGTCGTTATACAATTAATAAAGACAGACAATACATAAACAGAGGTAAAGGTTTCCCATCTTTTTCCATCTCCTGCATCTAGAGGCTGTTATCGACTCAGGCCACAAGGGAGCGCTGTCGCTCTATCTTCTTTGCTGAGCAGATTTGTTGTCTTCAGACGCTCTCCCAATCAAATCAGCAAAGTGGTATTGATTTGGGTAATCAAATTATTGTGTTGTTGTAGGTTTTTTCGGGCTATATGGCCATGTTCTAGAGGCATTCTCTCCTGACGTTTCGCCTGCATCTATGGCAAGCACCCTCAGAGGTAGTGAGGTTTGTTGGAACTAGGAAAGTGGGTTTATATATCTGTGGAATGACCAGGATGGGACAAAGAATTCTTGTCTGTCGGAGCTAGGTTTGAATGTTTCAACTGACCACATTTGATGGCCTGGCAGTGCCTGGAGCAATCTTTTGTTGAGTGGTGATTAGATGTCCTTGTTTGTTTCCTCTCTGTTGTTTTGCTGTTGTAATTTTAGAGTTTTTTAATTTTAGAGTTTTTAAAATCAAATTATTGTTTTTGAACTGCTATGTGAACAGAAGCAGAAGCAGGGCTGATGGTTGGGAGCTCACCCCAACTCAGGCTTGAACTGTCGACCTTTCAATCAGCAAGATTTTCTGCAGCTGGCGATATAACCCGCTGTGCTAAAACCCAGCCCCTTGAAAGGATAGTGCACACTCATATAATCCATTTCAGTGCACTTCAATCTGCATTATGAGTTTACATTGACTATATAACTACATTATATGGCAGTGTAGATGGGGCCTATGTATTTTTTAGTATTTTGGTGTTTAATTTTAAGTTCATATATGTATGTTTTTCAGGTTTTAAATCAGGGGTCCTCAAACTTTTTAAACAGAGGACCAGGTCACAGTCCCTCAAACTGTTGGAGGGCCGGATTATAATTTGGAAAAAAAATGAAATGAATTAATTCCTATGCACACGGCACATACCTCATTTGTAGTGCAAAAACACTTTAAAACAATACAGTAATTAAAATGAAGAACAACTTTAACAAATATAAACTTATTAGTATTTCAAGGGGCAGTGTGGGCCTGCTTTTGGCTGATGAGATTGGTTTGTTGTTGCTGTTGTTGTGTGCTTTCAAGTCGTTTCAGACTTAGGTTGACCCAAGGGCCAGGTAAATGACCTTGGACGGCCGCATCCGGCCCCCGGGCCTTAGTTTGAGGATCCCTGCTTTAAATTATATACAGGGTTAGTCAAAATGCATAGGCCAATAAGCCATTCAATTGAATGGCTTATTGGCCTATGCATTTTGACTAACCCTGTATTGTGTTAAATGTATTGTCGAAAGCTTTCATGGCTGGAATCACTGGGTTGTTGTAGGTTTTTCGGGTTGTATGGCCATGTTCTAGAAGCATTATCTCCTGAGTTTTGCCTGTATCTATGGCAGGCATCCTCAGAAGTTGTGGGGTCTCACAACCTCTGAGGATGCCTGCCATAGATGCAGGCAAAACGTCAAGAGAGAATGCTTGTGTTTATTTTATTGTTCGTTGTGTTTAGAAGTGGGGATAACCGCAAGGACAACAACAAGAACATCAACTGAACAAACACTTGGTTTCTCTTGTCACTGGGGAACAGCAAAACGATGCATACCTTCTCCATCTACTGTTTGGAAACTAAAGTATCCTAACATGCTAGAATCGTAAACCAAGAGTAAACCTGGCCTATGATTCTGGCTGAAAAGGAGCAAGCATGAGTTTTCCGTTTGGACATCACATTGTTTACAAGGCCTGCCAGTAAAAGGAACCAAGCAGGAGTAATCAAGCACCAGTGTGTTTGTTCATCCACAGTAAGTCCAAATCCAAACGTACAGTCCCTTTGTTTATTTGGCCTCTCCTGCCACTAACTTCCTTTCTTATCTTGCATTCCTTCCCCAAAATCATCCCGGTGATTCCCTGTATAGTCTCTGTGTAGAAGCCATTGACATCTAGAGGCATGTGGACAATGTCAACAGAAAGGAGGAAACCATGAAAATGAACAAAATCTGGCTACCAGATTTTTTTTTAAAAAACCCTCTAAAATCAGGACAGTAAATAAAGAGCAACACTCAGGAAAAAGGGGAATTCCAGACTGGAAACAATCAGGGCCAGCTAACACCTCCAAACAAAGGATTCCCCCAGGCAGGAAGCAGCCAGACCTTAAAGCTGCAAGGCCATTCAATGCTAATCAAGGTGGCCAATTCCACATTTATTTTTATTTTAATAGTGTCAGGAGTGACTCCTGGTGTGAGAGAATTGGCCGTCTGCAAGGACGTTGCCCAGGGGACGCCTGGATGATTTTGATATTTTTATCATCCTTGTGGGAGGCTTCTCTCATGTCCCCACGTGAGGAGCTGGAGCTGATAGAGGGAGCTCATCCGCCTCTCCCCGGATTCGAACCTGCGACCTGTCAGTCTTCAGTCTTGCCAGCACAGGGGTTTAACCCACTGCGCCACCGGGGGCTCCGCCAATTCCACATGCCTCAAGCAGACAAGAGTTCTTTCTCCCACCCTGGACATTCCACAGATATATAATCCTCACTTGCCTAGTTTCCAACAGACCTCACAACCTTGGAGGATGCCTGTCATAGATGCGGGAAAACATCAGGAGGGAATGCTTCTGGAACATGGCCAGACAGCCCAGAAAATTCACAGCAACCCATTATTATTATTATTATTATTATTATTATTATTATTATTATTATTGAAACCCAGTATCACTCCCACCTGTCCAGGGAGGTCTCGCAGCCCAATCTCATCACCGTAGTCTGTGAAAGGTGTCCCTGGCAATGTATAGAGGAGCATGTGGTACAGGCGGAGAATCTGCTCGCCCCTCAAAGCATCCAAATAGCCAACGCTGGGTCTCGCCACCTGCAGAACGACAAGTACTTAGCATCCAAGCAAAAGAACAATATCAAAATCATTTAGTTGAATAACACTAGATAACAAACTTTGAAAACAAAATCTTTTCCTGGTTTGAAAGTGTTATTCCTGTTTGAAAACTTCATTTTTCTGGCTGCCACAAACTACCATCTATACTCGAGTATAAGCCGAGTTTTTCAGCCCCCTTTTAGACTGAAAAAGCCCCCCCCCCCAGCTTATATGCAAGTCAAAGTTATTTATTATTTTGTTCTGTTATTACTATTATTACATTTATAATTTTTCTCTATTAATGTTATTATTACAGGTCGGAGGTTTGAATCCAGGGAGAGAGCGGATGAGCTCCCTCTGTCATCTCCAGCTCTCCACATGGGGACATGAGAGAAGCCTCCCACAGGGATGGTAAAACATTTGAGCGTCCCCTGGGCAATGTCCTTGTAGATGGCCAATTCTCTCACACCAGAAGTGACTTGCAGTTTCTCAAGTCACTCCTGACATGATTATTACATTTATTATTCTATTATTATTACATTTATTACTTTACTCTAATTTTATTATCACATTTATTATTAACTCTTATTATTTTTATTATAGCATTCCATTATTTTACTCTATTATTATTACATTATTACATTTATTATTTACTCTATTATTATTATTACATTTATTATTTTACTCTCTATTGTTACTGTTATTATTACACTTCCATTATTGTACTCTATTAGTACTATTTTATTACATTTATTATTTTATTCTCTTTATTATTATTGGAAGGATATGTAAGCACATGGACCTTGAATAAGGTTAGAATAATGGTTGAGTCAGAGTTGGACAGTCTTATCTTCAGTTACAGTTTTATGTAAATATTCAAAACCATTGAACCGACTGATGCTTCAATGTCATTTTATTGGTATCTATTTTTGTTTTTATTTTGCTGTGGCCCAGTCTGTGTATATGTGTATTGTGTGTATATATGTGTGTGTATATATGTGTGTATATGTGTGTTTGCATATATATATATATATATGTAGTTTTGTGCATGTGTTGTAATGTAATTTTTGTTTTTTTGGCTTTGTAAGTCTCTTCTGCTGTGTTTTTCAGTGTCACTTGTTGGCCTGGTCTTGTGTCCAAATTTTGTGTCAATTTGTCCAGTGGTTTTTGAATTATGTTAATCCCACAAACGAACATTACATTTTTATTTATATAGACGGACCAGTAGCTGCTGCATTTCCCACCCTCGGCTTATTTATTTATTTATTTACGACATTTATATGCCACCCTTCTCACCCCAAAGGGGACTGAGCAGTTTACAAGGTATATATACATACAATATATAATATTATTAGCATAGTACAAATAATAAATATTGCTATATTGTACTATACCAATTATATTGTAATATTATTTGTAATTTTATATGTAATATAAATATATAATTATAATATCATATTATTAGTAGTAGTAATATAATATAGTAGTAATATAATACTTTATGTATTATAATGTAATATAGCATTACATTACAATATTATAAATATTATATATATATATATATATATATATATATATATATATATATATATAGGTAGGTAAAGGTAAAGGTAGTCCCCTGACATTAAGTCCAGTCATGTCTGACTCTGGGGTGTGGTGCTCATCTCCATTTCTAAGCCGAAGAGCCAGCGTTGTCCGTAGACACCTCCAAGGTCATGTGGCCAACATGACTGCATGGAGCGCCCTTACCTTCCCGCCGGAGCGGTACCTATTGATCTACTCACATTTGCATGTTTTCGAACTGCTAGGTTGGCAAAAGCTAGGGCTGACAGCGGAAGCTCACGCCGCTCCCCGGAATCAAACCTGCGACCTTTCGATCAACAAGCTCAGTAGCTCAGTGCTTTAACCCACTGCGCCACCGGGGGCCTATATATATATATATATATATATATATATATATATATATAATATTATATTATATTATACTATATTATATTATTAGAATAGCACAGGAGACAAAGTGGAACTGTCCCCTGGCCCCACTCTCTTCACTCCGGCCCAGAACAGCAGTTGGTGGTACTGGGGGAGAATCAATATGTTTTCCCAGCTTTTTGTGGTAAAATTAGGTGCGGCGGCTTATATTCGGGTCGGCTTATAATCGAGTATATAAGGTATGTTGAATTGGTTGAGACTCAATGAGACATGCACTGAAAACCTATCGCAAAATGTACTATAGCAGGATGTCCTGCAGAAGCCAAGTTTTTGCAGTTTAATAAACATATTTCCATGTTTTGGACTGCAACTCCCACAATTCCTAACAGCCTCAGGCCCTTTCCTTTTCCCCCTCAGCCGCTTAAGCTCCTGAAAGAGATGTTGTGGTCTTCATACTCATAGCCCAGCGTGCTATGAATATGAACACCACCACACCTCTTTCTACATCGCAAGGCTAGCTACTCACGCTCCATCCAGCCCACTTGTCCCCAGCTGCTCTGATGTAGTTCTTGATCAGCTGGGAGACGGTTTCTCCCCTCTTGGCATCCTCCTGGCCACTCTCTGCCAGTCCCACCAGGTACTCGCTGGTCAGCACATCGACACCTGCCGTTTCATTGAGAAGGGAGAAAATGCCCGGAGCATCCTGCTTCCGTGTCACAGCGATCAACACCCTGAAGGAGGAGGACAGAGAAGGTCCTTGAATGAGAGTCAGATCAAAATGGAAGTTTGTGTCTCTCCAGGCAACACTCTGAGCCAAGGAGACACAAACAGGGATGCAAGTATGGCATGGTTCTATGGGAACACCAAAACAACACAGGTTTATAATGTAACAGGAAGTTTTTAAATAGTACTGGCCATTCACTCAATATGCCCAAATGTGAACACTGGTGGAGTTTGGGGAAAATAGAATCTTGACATTTGGGAGTTGTAGTTGCTGGGATTTGTAGTTCACCTACAATCACAGAGCATTCTGAACCCCACCAGCGATAGAATTGGGCTACACAGAACCCCCATGACCACCAGAGTGGGCCACAGCAACGCGTAGTAGGGGACGGCTAGTAAATAAATAAATGAGGATGAAAGGAAGGAAGTCGAAGATGGAAGGAGGAAGAGGGAGAGAGGGAAGGAAGGAAGGACGAAAGGGAAGGAGGAAGGAAAAAGACAGAAGGATGAAAGGGTGGAAGAGAAGAATGGAAGGAAGGGAGGGAATGATAAGGGAATGAGAGAAGGAAAGACAAAAAGGAAGGAAGGAAGGAAGGAAGGAAGGAAGGAAGGAGGGAGGGAGGGAGGGAGGGAGGGAGGGAGGGAGGGAGGGAGGGAAGGAGAAAGAGGGAGAGAGGGAAGGACAAAAGAGTGAAAGGGAAGTATGGAAGGAAGGAAGGATAGGAGAAAGAAAAGAGAGAAGGAAGGAAGGATAGGATGGTGAGAGAGAGGAGGGCCTGAGAAAAGAGCCCAAGGGGGCGCATCTGGCATAAATGCTTAGGGCAAACAATGCCTGGGAAACTCTCATAAACCAGAGTGGCCATTTCAGGTTTGGAATTAATCCTTCCCAACATTTCTAATGCTTCCAACAGAATGTAGTTTACCTACAATCACAGAGCATTCTGAACCCCACCAACGATTGCATTGGGCCAAACCTCCCACACAGAACCCTGACAGATATCAAGGGTGCTTTGATTGTGCTTTTCCGGCCTGAAAGAATGGGGTTGGACATGGTGGTCCATGGGGTCCCTTCCAATTACAAGGTTCAATAATAATAATAATAATAATAATAATAATAATATACTGTCGAAGGCTTTCATGGCTGGAATCACTCAGTTCTTGTGGGTTTTTTCGGGCTATATGGCCATGTTCTAGAGGCATTTCTCCTGACATTTCGCCTGCATCTATGGCAAGCATCCTCAGAGGTGAGGTGAGGACCTCACCTCTGAGGATGCTTGCCATAGATGCAGGCGAAACGTCAGGAGAAATGCCTCTAGAACATGGCCATATAGCCTGAAAAAACCCACAAGAACTGAATAATATACTGTATTTATATTCCACTCTAACTCTCCAAGGGGATTTTTCATTCCAGCATCTGGAAGTAATTCTCAACTCCGGCTCTTGTTCCATTTTTCCACGCTGAGGAGCCTGTTATCCATGGACAACTTCCTGATCAAATTGCTGGCATGTCTTCAGGGGCATATTTTACCTCCCCACCAAAGTGGTATCTATTTATCTGCTCACATCGCTGTTTTCAAACTGCTAGGGCTGAGAGCGGGAGCTCACCCCAACCTGCGGCTTGAACTTCCTACCTTTGGGTTGGCAAGATTTTCTCTAACTAGCAGTTTATTTTACATCACCACCATCATCTTTAACACTAATAATGATGATGCGAGAGCCTTCTTCCCTAGAGGTTTTTAAGCAGAGGCTGGATGGTTATTTTCTGAGAAAGCTTGGATTGTGTTTTCCTTCATGGCAGAAATGGATTGAACTGGATGGCCCTTGAGATCTCTTCCTGTTCTGGGATTCTATGAACATTACCATGATTAAGCAAAACAATAAGCCAATTGTTGTATCCAAGGAGACCTCAATCCAGCTTTAGCAAATGCATGATTTTTTTGTGGCTTCAAGGCCTCTTTATCCAGCATTCCCTGATTACAAAGAGGCTTTTTGAAATCCCTAGGCCATTGCTCCCTCCCATTCATTTTGCAAGCAACTGTATGTAGTTGTCAGAACTAGAAGCCTTATCTTTCATTATCTGATCTTAGGCCTGTTGTCCAAGGAGAACGTCTATGATATCCATCACTCCCCACGGTAGAAGCCAATGGATGGAAAGAGAGCTTCCTTTCATTGGTTCTAATTTCCCCACTATTGCCTCTTTGTGGATGATCCCAGGATACAACTCAGACAAAAGGGAGGAAAAAATAAATCCATTCTGAATTTTTCCGTGCAACACACATACACTCTTTTGTTATCTACACCTTTTGATGTAATACAAAGCAATCTCTTTCAAAGGGAATTACTTGGATGAAGGGACAGAGAGTTTCATCTATGCAGATGATCATGCCATTACCGCTCAAGCAGGGAGCTTTGAGATGGTTGAACAGAAGCTCTCCGAAGCTCTAGGTGCTCTTACTGCCTATTACAGGGAAAACCAACTGATCCCTAATCCACCTAAAACACAAACATGTGCTTTTCACCTTAAGAACAGACAAGCATCCTGAGCTCTGAGGATCACCTGGGAAGGAATCCCACTGGAGCATTGCAACGCACTCTGGGAGTCACTCTGGACCGTGCTCTGACCTACAAGAGGCACTGCCTGAATATCAAGCAAAAAGTGGGTGCTAGAAACAATATCATACGAAAGCTGAATGGCACAACCTGGGGATCACAACCAGATACAGTGAAGACATCTGCCTTTGCGCTATGCTACTCTGCTGCTGAGTATGCATGCCCAGCGTGGAACACATCTCACCACGCTAAAACAGTGGATGTGGCTCTTAATGAGACATGCCGCATTATCACGGGGTGTCTGCGCCCTACACCAGTGGAGGAATTACACTACTTAGCCGGTATTGCACCACCTGACATCCGCCGGGAAGTAGCAGCCAATAGTGAAAGGACCAAGGCAGTGACATCTCCAGCTCATCCCTTGTTTGGGTATCAGCCAGCACGTCAACGACTTAAATCAAGAAATAGTTTTCGAAGATCTACAGAGACACTCGCTGGAACACCTCAGCAAGCGAGAGTCCAAAAGTTGCAGGCTCAAACCCAGAACCTCAATCAATGGCTGATACCAAATGAAAGACTCCCCCTGGGCACACAGAAAACTGAGCAACGTGGAAGATGCTGAACAGACTGCGCTCTGGCACCACGAGATGCAGAGCCAACCTTAAGAAATGGGGCTACAAAGTGGAATCCACGACATGCGAGTGTGGAGAAGAGCAAACCACTGACCACCTGCTGCAATGCAACCTGAGCCCTGCCAAATGCACAATGGAGGATCTTCTTGCAGCAACACCAGAGGCACTCCAAGTGGCCAGCTCCTGGTCAAAGGACATTTAATCAACTACCAAGCTTGCAAACTTTGTATTTTGCCTGTTTGTTTGTTTGTTTGTTTGCTTGTTTGTTAAGAAATGCAATGCAATTGTTCGATCTGCTCCTGACACGATAAATATAAAATAAATATAATACTTGGATGAACCCTTGGAACAACTGGGTTAATCTTTTCCAACTTCATAATGTCCTTTTTGAGACAATTCAATGATTAACAGCGACAAACAGTATTGCGCACACAGAGGATACTTACCTGGCATGGTCTTCGGCATATTGTTCAGTCAGGTTCTTCCAGGAATCCAAGATCTGAGTGTCCTGAAGGATGAACAAGTTGAAGGAATAGGATTGAGGCACCCGAAGTATCGCAGGCTCCCGCAATCCCGTCCCTAAAACTCCCAATTCCCTTCCCCTAAAAAGAGGACTAAAAAAATGCCCGACAACAAAACCAGGTTATTGGGTGATATGGAGAAGAAGCTTAGCTAGATTTGGCCCCCAAAAGAGTCGCCAATGGACTCAGGTGACTCAAAATACTTACATTTAAGCTCTCGACGCTTCCAACCTGGATCCCAGATACACCTTCCTTCAGCCAGAATTCAATGGCTTCCTGAGGAATGGACAATGAGAAAGTTAGTAGCCCTCTATACATTACTGGAAAGCAGAACTCTATCTGGGTTGCTAGGCCCTAGTTGTGATACTTCATTTTATGTATGACGGGGTAAAGAAATAAATACAGCCACGCGGCTTAAGGAAGAAAGTGTTGTCACTGAATTAGACACAGTCTGGCTCAAATGTGTTTTACCAGCCATGAAGTACAATGAATTGGCTGCTGGGGAAATGCATTCAGGTCCCAACTCAAGCACTAAATGTACTGGGTGACCCTAGACTTCCTTCTTTCCATCCTTCCTTTTCTTTCCTTTTTCCTTTTTCTTTCATTTCCTTCCTTCCTTGCCTTTCCTTCCTTCCCTTCTTCTCTTCCCTTTCCTTATTTTCTTCGCTTTCCTTCCTTCCCTTCTCTTTCCTTCTTTTCTTCCCTTTCCTTCCCTCCCTTTCCTTCTTTTCTTCCCTTCCCTCCCTTTCCTTTTTCACTTTCCTTCTTTTCTTTTCTTCCCTTTCCTTTCCTTCTTTTCTTCCCTTCCCTTCTTTCCCTTTCCTTCCTTCCCTTTCCTTTCCTTCCTTGCAGCTTCAAATGGTAATAAGTGCTAATCAAAGTGGCCAATTGCAACATTCACACTTGCCTCAAGTAGACATGAGTTTTCTCCCACTCTGGACATCATTCCACAGATATATAAACCTCACTTAGCTAGGTTCCAACAGACCTCACAACCTCTGAGGATGCCTGCCTTAGATGTGGGCAAAACGTCAGGAGAGAATGCTTCTGGAACATGGCCAGACAGCCCAGAAAACACACAGCAACCCAGTGATTCCGGCCATGAAAGTCTTTGACAACATAATATTTTTATTTATTGTTTATTTTTATTTGTCCCCCCTCCATAAGGGGACTCAAAGTGCCTTAGCATTGCAAAGTGCCCCCTAATTAAAATGTAAGGGATACTAGGAAAGAGAACATCTCTATGATAAACTACTTTATTTTTATCCTGCCCTATCTCCCTGAGGGAGATACATATGTGTGTGTGTGAGACTAATAAATAAATAAATAAATCACAGGAACAGGAAATACATTTTTTACAGTTCACAGAATCCTAAGATGACAGGGGTGGGAGGAAATCTTAGGTCTACACAGTCCAAGCTCTCTCTGATGCAAGAAACCTTGCATCGTTCCCATTCCCTCTCCCTTTGAGAGCTCTTTCCCTCCTTCACTCACTTTCATTTTTTCCTGGAGTTCATAGTTCTGATCCATCGGTTGGCTGAACCAAGGCGACTTACTCCGATAGTTGGGCGTCAAGTCTAAGATGACCTTTAAGCCTGAAAAAAGAGACGTGGCACAGGTCAAAAAAGCAGTTCCTTGGAGCTAAGGAAGCAAGATCCCAGGACGGGAGAGGCATCAGTCCACTCTACTATACTCTTTACTTTTTTTCTTTGCTGCCTGTAGAACATTTCGGAACTCCGCCAATGTGCCCAGACTGGAGTCGACCTCCTGGAGGTTGGTTCCGGCCTGGTCGTCTTTGGGGTTGACATGAAGCGGTCCAATCACCAAACCTTTCACTTTGAGGGAACTCAAATAATCCATTCGTTGTTTCAGACCTGAAATTGTAGGAAAAAGTAGTAATAATATAGTAATAATATACTTTGTTTATATTCAGCTCTATCTCCCCAAGGGGACTCAGGGCAGATTACAGAACACACATACGGCAAGCATTCAATGATGTTATACAATTAACAAGGACAGATAATACACAGACAGAGGTAAAGGCATTTCTGGCATCTTGGAGGCTGTGTTTGACTCTGGCCACTGCGGGGTGGTATTGCTCCATCTTCCATGTCAAGGAGCTTTGTTGCCCTTAGACGTGTTCCTGATCAATGTCCTTAAGGGTGCCTTTTTTACCTCCCACTAAAAGCGGTACCTATTAATCTACTCACATTTCTGCTTTCGATCAGCTAGGTGGGCAGGGAGGCAGGGCTAATGGCAGGTGCTCACCCTGACCCAGACAGGATTTTTCTGCAGCTAGCAGTTTAGTCCAATGTGCTAAGCCTGCCCCCCTTAGTATGGATTATGAGCAAAGTAGAACATCCTATCCCTGAGTTATAGAGAGAGTAGAGAATCAGAGAAAGGGTTCTCAGCTACTTTCATCAAGAAGAAAGGAGAGAAAAGGAACTAGGAGTCGTAGTTGACCACAAGCTGAACACGAGTCAACAATGCAGCTAGAAAGGCCAATGCGATTCTTGACAGTAGCAATAGTAGGGTCTAAAAAGCGATGAAGGTCATAGTCCCACATAGCCATGCGTGACTTTTACTCTATCACTTAAGACCTGGCTTTTTACTAGAGCATTCGATCTCTGTTAATTTTTAATTTCTGTATGTATGTATTTTTTCTTTTACAATTTAGCTGTAAATCGCCTGGAGCATTCTCGGATGGAGGGCGATTAATAAGTAATTAAATATGATGATGATGATATGGTATTATGCTTTGGTCAGTCCTCCCTTGGAGTAACTCTGTGTCCAGTTCTGGGCAAAGCAGGAAATAGACAAGATGGAAAGTGAAGGGCAAACTAAATGGTCAAAGGTCTGGAAGCCATGAATTCCCCTTGAAGAAGTGTCTGAGAGGGCTGGGTATGTCTAGCCCAGGCATGGGCGAACTTCAGCCCTCTGGGTGTTTTGGACTTTAACTCCCACAATTGTTTTCCCATGCCTGGGGGATATGTTTAAATATTGGAAAGGATGCCATGTTGAGGAGAGGCCAAGCTTTCTTTCTGCTGCTCTAGGGGCTAGAACACAGAACAATGGATTCAAATTAAGGAAAGAGATTCCACCTGAACATTGGGAGGAACTTCCTGACAGTAAGAGTTGTTTGACACTGGGATATGCTCCTATGGAGGCTGTGTGACCATCTGTCGGGAGTGCTTTGTGTCAGATTTGGGTTGGACTGGATGGACTTTGGAGTCTCTTCCACCTTTGGGATTCTGTGATTCAACACAGACTGGGTGGCCATCTCTTGGGAGGGCTCTGATTCTGTGTTCCTGCCTGCCAAAAAAGGGTTGGACTGGATGGTCTTTAAGGTCTCTTCCAACTCTAGGATTCTATGATTCTGTGTTTGTTGTTCATTCGTTCAGTTGTTTCCGACTCTTCGTGACTTCATGGACCAGCCCACGCAAGAGCTCCCTGTCAATTGTCACCACCCCCAGCTCCTTCAAGGATACCATCCATCTATCTTGCCCTTGGTCGGCTCCTCTTCCTTTTTCCTTCCATTTTCCCTGGCATAAATGTCTTCTCTAAGCTTTCCTTCTCATGATGTGGCCAAAGTACTTCATCTTGGCCTCTACTATTCTTCCCTCCAGATTCTTTGTTTAGGCACAGCAAAACGTGGCTCTGACAAAGCAGCAGCAACCAATGATGCAAATTGCATGAGAAGTTGCCCTTTCCATTCATGTCTTCTCGGCATGTGGGTGGAGGGAGAATGAAGGAGGAAGTGGATTGCCATCTCGCCTTTGCCAGTCATTCCCCTCCCGACTGAGTCAGCATTCTGCCCCTGACGTCAGGATCTGATGAAACAAAGACCAAAGGTTGCTTGCCGGGAGGAAAACAGAGCTGGCTAAAACCGGCTGCCGCTTGGCTTGGCTTGGCGCTGAGAAGTCTGCCTGCCAAAGCCGGCCAGTGTTGCTTTTGCAATAGGAAGACAAAGGCAGCTGATGATCACGAATGCCCTGAATACTGCTGAGAATAAGGGCAACTAAGAGATCAAAAGCAGGCATTTCTATACCCATAAGCCCCCTTCCTGCCTTGTCTGTAGCAAACACAACTAACTCCCATCCAGTCCGTTTTGCAAAACTGATGAGAGAATGGAAAATTGAAGGAAGAGATCTAGCCAGGATTTGATGATAAAGAGACTGGATGGTCATCTATTGGGAGAGATTAGGTTGTATTTTCCTGCTTGGCAGAAGAGGCATTGGACTGGATTGGGGTCTCTTCCAATGCTAGGCTTATATGATTCTAACCTTCTTTCTTGGCTTGGTATGTCCTATATTTGCCCTCCCCAAGTCCTCTAGATATGTCCGACTACAACTCCCATTACCCGGCATGATACACAGAGGCTGCCAAGCCTGATAAGGCTTATACCAGGCATGGACAAACTTCAGCCCTTCAGGTGTTCTTGGCTTCAACTTCCACAATTCCTAACAGCCAGTAGGCTGTTAGGAGTGGTGGAAGTTGAAGCCCAAAACATCTGGCTAGGATGGTTTTAAATGGGGTTATTTCTAATGGTGCATTTTAATATTTCGATAAATGTTTTTAATGTTTATGTATTGTATCCAGGCATTGAATGTTTGCCGTGTATATGCTGTGCTCTGAGTCCCCTTCGGGGTGAGAAGGACGGAATATAAATGTTTTAAATAAATAATAATAAAATAATAATAAATCTGGAGGGCCCAAATTTACCCATGCCTGGCTGATACAGTAAAGTCCTATCTAAAAAGAGCAGCTGCAAAGAGGCTCATACAGTACTTCCCTTTTAAAAATGGCTACCTCAAGCACCAGTTTGGGCTCTTTCCCAGGGTCATAACTGTATTGTTCTCACTTCCAGGGGAAAGAAAAGATATAGCATAAGCAACAGGCAGTCAACAGGGAAGAAGAAGTCATTGTTGGTATTGGAAAACCTAAAGCAGCCGCCACAAAGCACAAAGATCACAGTGATTTAGAGGCCTTACACTTCTGACGGCCTTCCGTCAGACTCCAGCTCTCACAATTGGGGAGTTGAAGTCCAAAACACCTGGTAGGCTGAAGTTTGCCCATGCCTGGCTTATACAATAAATCCCTATTAAAAAGAGCAGATGCAGAGAGGCTCATACAGTACTTCCCAATTAAAAATGGCTCTTTCCTAGGGTCATAACTGTATAATTGTTGCTTCCAGAGGAAAGAAAAGATAGCAGTCAACAAGCAGTCAACTGGGAAGAAGAATTATTTATTTATTTTATTTATTTATTTGCTTTACTTCTATACCGCCTTTCTCAGCCAAAATGGCGACTCAAGGCGGTTCCAATTAGTCATTGGAATTGGAAAAACTATAGCAGCCGCCGCAGAGCACAAAAATCACGGTGATTTCTCTGTGGATCTCCAGATGTTTTGGACTTTAACTCCCCCAATTGCGAGAGTTGAGGTTCAAAACACCTGGAGGGCCAAAGTTTGCCCATTCCTACCTTATACAATAAAGCCCTATTAAAAAGAGCAGCTGCAGAGAGGCTCATACAGTACTTCCCTATTAAAAACAGCTACCTCAAGTCCCCATTTGGGCTCTTTCCCAGGGTCATAACTGTAGCATTGTTGCTTCCAGAGGAAAGATAACTCCCCCACAATTGGGGGAGTTGAAGTCCAAAACACCCAGAGGGCCAAAGTTTGCCCATGTCTGATTTACAGCCCCATAAAGCAAGCCATCCAAGCTCTGTCTCACCTGCCAGGTCACCCACACCATCGGCTGCCGAGTCCTGGAAGTCTTCAACCTTCTGGATGCGGTAGAGGCCACCCTTCTGCCACCACTCTTGCTTGGGCAGGTCCTTGCAGCGTGGGGCTTGCACGATGATGGCCACGGCCCCGGCCAGCATGCCCAGCCACCCCAGCCAGAAGAGGATCAGAAGGGCCCATCGGGTGCGCACCCAGGCTGGAGTGCTGGCCACCTCCAGCAGCTCCTCCTTGGAGAGGCCGGTGAACTTGGCCGTGGCCTCGCGGTCCTTCTCCTCAGCCACCTTCACCATCACCGCCCCGTTCTTCTCACCAGGGGAGCCGGTCAGCGGGGAGGAGGCAGCGGCATTCATGGGCTGCTTCTCTGTCTCCATCTCGTTCAGCTCCACGTCCTTCATGTCCAGCTCCACATCGGGGGTCACGGCCGGGGAGCTCATAATGTCACCTGGGAGAAAAGATCAACCATCAACCAGCATCCCATTCACTATTGATACTGTCAGGCCTCACTTGGAATAATAACCCTGCAAAGCAATTCAAGGAGGAGAAAGACGGGATGGAAAGGCAATCAAAGCTATCAAAGGTTTCAAAACCCAGCCCTATACGGACACTCCTACACTGCCAAATAACATTCAGATTATCTACTTTGAACTAGATTATATAAAGGCAGTGCAGATTCATATAATCCAGTTCAAAGCAGATCATCTTCTTTGATAATTTGGATTATATGGCAGTGTAGAGGGGACCCGAGAAGTATGGTAGCTTAAGAGTATAGGTGAACAAAATAGGTTCTGTTGGTCTGTTCTTAAGACTCATTTTTCAAGTGTCTTTCAATATGTATGTGTGTGTGTGTATTTAATTATGTATATCCCGCTTTATCACTCCATACGGAGACTCAAAGTGGCTCACAATTAAAAACATTACAATACAACATAAAATATACAATAATAAAACAGGATTATAATAATATATTATTATGTATTATCAGTAGCAGTATTATTACAAATATTCTTTTTTTTGTCATGTCAGGAGCGACTTGAGAAACTGCAAGTCGCTCCTGGTTTGAGAGAATTGACGGCAAGGACGTTGCCCAGGGGACGCCAAGATGTTTTACCATCCTTGTGGAAGGTTTCTTTCAAGACCCCGCATGGGGAGCTGGAGCTGACAGAGGGAGCTCATCCACACTCTCTCCGCATTTGGACCTCCGACCTTCAGTCTTGCTGGCACAAGAGTTTCACCATTGCACCACCAGGGGCTCAAATTAATCTAATATTATAATAATTATCAGTAGTATTGTAATTAATATATTAGTATTATTATGGAGCCCCCGGTGGCGCAGTGGGTTAAAGGTCGGAGATCTGAATCCGGAGAGAATGCGGATGAGCTCCCTCTACCAGTTCCAGCTCCTCATGCGGGGACATGAGAGAAGCCTCCCAGAAGGATGATAAAAACATCAAATCATCCGGGTGTCCCCTGGGCAACGTCTTTGCAGACAGCCAATTCTCTTACACCAGAAGCGACTTGCAGGTTCTCAAGTCTCTCCTGACACGACAAAAAACAGAGTATTATTACATTACAACGGCTGTAGTAACATTATAATAATTATCAGTAGTATTATAATATATTAGTATTATTATATTACAATTACTATAATATTATAGTAATTGTCAGTACTATAGTTATATTATAATTAATCTATTAATATTATAATGGTCAGTAGTATTATATTAGTCTTATGATATACAACAACAGTTTTGTTGTTGTTCATTCGTTCAGTCGTCTCAGACTCTTCGTGACCTCATGGACCACCCCACGCCAGAGCTCCCTGTCGGCCGTCACCACCCCCAGCTCCTTCAAAGTCAGTCCAGTCACTTAATTAACAGTAGTATTACTATATTACTATATTATTATATTGTAGAGAAAGAGGGAGAGAAGCTCTGGCTAGAATAGGGTGTTTGTTTTGCCAACTCTATCACATTTCTAAGCCCGATTTGATTATATGGCTATATTATAGGGAATCCTAGAGTTGGAAGAGACCCCCCCCTCCCCCAAGGGCCACCCAGTCCAACCGCAATCAAAGCCTTCCCGACAGATGGCCATCCAGCTTCTGAATCCCAGAATCCAAGCTTCCCCATGCAATTTCCTTGCAAATCAAGAACTATGGAAGAGAGAGAAACCTTCCAGATTCAACATTCTAAGGAATTTGCACTAGCTATTCCAAAGCATGGGGAACATAAAGCGCGTCTACACTGTGGAATTAATGCGGATTGGCACCACTTGAACTGCCATGAGAGTTATAGCAAGGTAGCCACGCTCTTTGGCAGAGAGGGCTAAAGGCCTTGGGAAACTACATCTCCCAATCTAGGCAGCTTCCTAGGGAGAAGAAGCCCTACCTGCTCTCCTTTGGCGCTCCTGACAATCCGGTTTGATCCGATTCTGAGACTGGAAGGACCCGCCGGCCGGTCACCCGAAGTGAAGCAATTGCTCCGCCCCCCAAGGGCCGGCAGATCCCACTGTCCAATCGGATCAAAGCAGATTCCAAGCCAAACCCCTCCCCTTCGGCCTTAAGGTGGAACCTGGATCCCTTTGGGTAAGGAAGGCAGGATGCAGCTGCTAGACTGGAGAATGGAGGCAGTTTGACCCCGCTTGAACTCAATGCTATAGGACAGATGGCAAGCTGTTTAACCTCAGCAGACTGAAAGCCAAAACCAAAGTTACAACAACATCTGTTATAAAACGCCAGTATGCTGATGACAATGTCGTCTGTGCACATAGAATCATAGAATCAAAGAGTTGGAAGAGACCTCATGGACCATCCAGTCCAACCCCATTCTGCCAAGAAGCAGGAATATTGCATTCAAATCACCCCTGACAGATGGCCATCCAGCCTCTGTTTAAAAGCTTCCAAAGAAGGAGCCTCCACCACACTCCGGGGCAGAGAGTTCCACTGCTGAACGGCTCTCACAGTCAGGAAGTTCTTCCTAATGTTCAGATGGAATCTCCTCTCTTGTAGTTTGAAGCCATTGTTCCGCGTCCTAGTCTCCAGGGAAGCAGAAGACAAGCTTGCTCCCTCCTCCCTGTGGCTTCCTCTCACATATTTATACATGGCTATCATATCTCCTCTCAACCTTCTCTTCTTCAGGCTAAACATGCCCAGCTCCTTAAGCCGCTCCTCATAGGGCTTGTTCTCCAGACCTTTTATCATTTTAGTCGCTCTCCTCTGGACACATTCCAGCTTGTCAATATCTCTCTTGAATTGTGGTGCCCAGAATTGGACACAATATTCCAGGTGTGGTCTAACCAAAGCAGAATAGAGCATGGGAGCATGACTTCCCTAAATGTAGACACTATGCTCCTATTGATGCAGGCCAAAATCCCATTGGCTTTTTTTGCCGCCACATCACATTCCTGGCTCATGTTTAACTTGTTGTCCACGAGGACTCCAAGATCTTTTTCACAGGTACTGCTCTTGAGCCAGGCATCCCCCATTCTGTATCTTTGCATTTCGTTTTTCCTGCCCGGATGATTTGATGTTTTTATCATCCTTGTGCGAGGCTTCTCTCATGTCCCCGCATGAGGAGCTGGAGCTGATAGAGGGAGCTCATCCGCCTCTCCCCGGGTTTGAACCTGTGACCTGTCGGTCTTCAGTCCTGCTGGCACAGGGGTTTAACCCACTGCGCCACCAGGGGCTCCTCTGTATCTAATAATAATAATAATAATAATAATAATAATAATAATAAACTTTATTTATAATCCGCTCAGTCTCCCCAAGGGGACTAAGGGCGGTTTCCAGTGGGTAACAAAAATGGCAAACATTCAATGCCAAAAACAAGCAATCAAATCAAGTCAAAAACAATGGGTAAAACAATTCTACTATCTATCTATCTATCTATCTATCTATCCATCCATCCATCCATCCATCCATCCATCCATCCATCCATCCATCTATACACACAATACATGTGAAAGTATGTATGTATGTGACTGAGGCTCCCACTTACACAAATAGCTATAGCTCCCACTACTCAGGAGAATCAATGCATTGATTGTGGAATCAATACAGTTTGACCCCACTTGAATATGCGGCAATAGCCTTTATAATTTTTAGCATCACTTGCATAGGAAGTTAAGGCACGAACATAAAAGCATCAGACACGTTTCATCTTCCTTGTCAAATGTACTGGTTCCTTTCTATATTGCTTCAGTTCTTTATGTATTGCTTGTGTTGCAATGTTTGCAAAGAGATCAAAGGTGGTCTCCACCCGCCTTGAACAATGGCACAAAGCAGTTGATTGTTCTCTGCCATAAATAAGTTACTTGGGATTGTTTATTTATGCTTCTCTGCCATAAATAAGTGACATTGCAAACAATGGGTCTTTTGCAGGGTGGACACTTGGTGTAAAAGGCTATATAAGGTGAACTAAATCCTGAAATGTTAAAAATGAACTTTAACACTTAAATGGAGGGATCCGGGGATCAATAATCCACCTCCGCAATAGAGAAGGTGCTGAAAGTCATTGATTGCCAGCAGGCTGGTTCGAGCTGGTCTGATCTCAGACTGGGAAGACCAGCGCACAAATATCAGTGTGCTGCAAGAAGCAAAGACCACCAGCATTGAAGTGATGCTGCTACGCCATCAACTCTGCTGGACTGAATGCCATGTTGTCCATATGCCCAAAGATCACCGTCTCGCAAAGGAGTTACTATACTCCCAACTCATGAACGGAAAGCATAATGTTGATGGATAGGAAAAGAGATTTAAAGATGGGCTTAAAGCCAACCTTAAAAACTGTGATACATACACTGAGAGAGAACTAGGAAGCCCTGGCCCTTGAGTGTTCTAACTGGAGGTCAGCTGTGACCAGCAGTGCTGCAGAATTCGAAGAGGCATGAATGGAGGGCGAACAGGAGAAATATGACAAGAGCAAAGCACGTCAAGCCAACCCTGACCTGGAAGGCTTTCCACCTAAAAACCTATGTCCTCACTGCAGGAGAACATACGGATCAAGAACAGGGCTCCACAGCCACCTATGTATCCATGCCAAGAAACTGAACTTGGAGGACCATCATCCTCGAGCTAAGAGAGATCACCTAAGTATGAACCCCCTTACGAGCCATTGAGGACTCTAAGATCGTCTGGGGAGGCCCTGCTCTCGGTCCTGTCTTTGGTGGGGAGGAGAGACAGGGCCTTCTCAGTGGTGGCCCCTCGGCTATGGAACACCCTCCCTAGGGAGATTAGATCTGCTCCCTCCCTCTTAACTTTTCGGAGGCAAGTTAAAACATGGCTTTAACTTGGAGGGTTTACAAATGCAAGGGTTTACAAATGCAGAGTAGCTAATATGACAATGGAACTGGAAATGCTTGATAATAATGAGATGCTAATGATGTTGCTTCTATTGCTTTTGTGGTGTTTTATATTGGTTAATGTTTTAATCTTATTATGTTTTTTATATGTACCGATTTGTTGGAAACTGCTTTGAGTCGCCGATTGGCTGAGAAAGGCGGTATACAAATACAGTAAGTAAATCTATATAAATAAAAATGTAATGTCCGTTTGTGGGATTAACAGAACTCAAAAACCACTAGACGAATTGACACCAAATTTGGACACAAGCTAATGTATGTCCTTCACTCAAAAAAATTTGATTTTGTCATTTGGGAGTTGTAGTTGCTGGGATTTATAGTTCACCTACAATCAAAGAACATTCTGAACCCCACCAACAATGGAATTGAACCGCCGATTGGCTGAGAAAGGCGGTATATAAATACAGTAAATAAATCTATATAAATAAAAATGTAATGTTCGTTTGTGAGATTAACAGAACTCAAAAACCACTGGATGAATTGACACCAAATTTGGACCCAAGCTAATGAATGTCCTTCACTCAAAAAAAAAATGATTTTGTCATTTGGGAGTTGTAGTTGCTGGGATTTATAGTTTACCTACAATCAAAGAACATTCTGAACCCCACCAACAATAGAATTGAACCATGGCACACAGTTCTTCCATGACCAACAGAAAATACTGGAAAGGTTTGGTGGGCAGTGTCCTTTGGTTTCGGAATTGTAGTTCACCTACATCCAGAGTTCACTGTGGACTCAAAAAATGATGGATCTGGACCAAACTCTACAAGAATACTCAATATGCCCAAATGGGAACACCGGTGGAGTTTGGGGAAAAAAGAATCCTGACATTTGGGAGTTGTAGTTGCTGGTATTTATAGTTCACCTACAATCACAGAGAATTCTGAATCCCACCAACGATAGAATTGGGCCAAACCTCCCACACAGAACCCTCATGTGGGCCACAGCAACGCGTGGTCGGGGACAGCAAGTCTATATAAATAAAAATGTTTGTGGGATTAACATAACTCAATGGACGAATTGACACCAAATTTGGACACAATACACCTATCAGGCTAAAGAGTTACCATCACTTATAAAAACACTGAAAAACACAGCAGAAGAGACTTAAAAAGCCAAAAAACAAAAATTACATTACAATGCATGTGCCAAACAACTTATATATATACTCAAACACACATATACACAAATATATACACACACATATATACACACAAAACACATATACACAGACTGGGCCACAGCAACGCGTGGGAGGAGATGGCTAGTAAATAAATAAATAAGGTAAAGCCCTGTGTAGTGAATAAATGCATCTCCATTTCCTTTGGATAAGAAAAACTAACGCTGACTCGGCCTCCTTAAGCTGTGTCGCCTGACTCAGCAAAACCTGCCAAAGCTGCTTCAGTCCCTCTCTCTGTTTTCCACCAGGTTGAACTGCAAAGGGAACAAACAAGTCCCAGACAAGTAAAGGCCAGCTCAGACTGACTCCCACACCGACCCCCTCCAGCAAAATGGGAATTTTTCTCCCCTTTCCTCTTAAGCTAATCTTCCCTTCATCGGGGTCAACACACAATGTCTTTCCAGCATTTGCAGTGCCCTAGATTCAAAAGTTTGCAACTATTCTTCTCAGAATGTGATCTAGAACCAGAGTAAACTCCAAAGTTGCTCAGTTCAACTCTCAAATTTCTCCCAATTTGACCTCAACTTAATGCACTGGTTCTTTCCCCCATTACTGTCGCATTTTTCCTGTTACAGACAGATGTTCTCTAATATATTATGAGAAATGCCTTTGTTAAAACGCAGGAATTGGACCCCGTTGTTTATTTCTGGGGTTTAATGTGCATCAGTACTAGAATCATAGAATCATAGAATCAAAGAGTTGGAAGAGACCTCATGGGCCATCCAGTCCAACCCCCTGCCAAGAAGCAGGAATATTGCATTCAAAGCACCCCTGACAGATGGCCATCCAGCCTCTGCTTAAAAGCTTCCAAAGAAGGAGCCTCCACCACACTCCGGGGCAGAGAGTTCCACTGCTGAACGGCTCTCACAGTCAGGAAGTTCTTCCTAATGTTCAGATGGAATCTCCTCTCTTGTAGTTTGAAGCCATTGTTCCGCGTCCTAGTCTCCAAGGAAGCAGAAAACAAGCTTGCTCCCTCCTCCCTGTGGCTTCTATCTCTGGTGTCAAGACTCAGCTTTAGAAAATGTGAAATAGTAAATGCAAAGGTGCATGCCCCATATATACACACATCTATCTATCTATCTATCTATCTATCTATCTAACTATCTTCTTTCTTACTTAGGCGATCTCTCGTTGGAGGAGTAGAATAGTCTTCCATGATCAGTAGTCTTGTGGATTCGTAGGTGACTTTGGAGCCCTATTCTTGAACTGCATCTTCTCCCGCTGTGAGGGCATTGGTTTCCAGGTGGAAGGCGGTCTCGGTCGGGGTTGGCTTGATGCGCCTTTCTGCTGGCACATTTCTCTTTCACCCTCCATTCGGGCCTCTTCAAATTCTGCAGCACTGCTGGTCACAGCTGACCTCCAGATGGAGCGCTCAAGGGCTAGGGCTTCCCAGTTCTCAAGTGTCTATGCCAGAGATTTTAAGATTGGCTTTAAAATGATCAAGGGTATGGAAAACAAGCTCTATGAGGAGCGGCTTAAAGAGCTGGGCATGTTTAACCTGCAGAAGAGAAGACTGAGAGGAGACAGGATGAGGGCCATGGATCAAGATGTGAGGGGAAGTCACGGGTAGGAGAGAGCAAGCTTGTTTTCTGCTGCCCTGGAGACTAGGAAGCAATGGAACAATGGTTTCAAATTGCAGGAAAGGAGATTCTACCTGAACAGCTCTATTTTCCCCAAACTTCACGGGTGTTCACATTTGGGCATATTGAATATTCGTGTCAAGTTTGGTCCAGATCGATCATTGCTTGAGTCCACAGTGCTCTCTGGATGTAGGTGAACTAGGTCAAGGTCAATGCCCACCAAACCCTTCCAGTATTTTCTGTTGGTCATGGGAGTTCTGTGTGCCAAGTTTAGTTCAATTCCATCTTGTGTGGAGTTCAGAATGCTCTTTGATTGTATAGTAGGTGAACTATAAATCCCAGCAACTACAACTCCCAAAAGCCAAAATCAATCCCCCAACCATCACGAAGCTTAAGATCATCAGGAGAGCCCAGCACTCTCGCAAACGCGGTTGGTGGGGACGAGAGACAGGGCCTTCTCGGCAGTGGCCCCCTGTCTGTGGAACTCTCTCCCTAAGGATATCAGGTTGGCTACCTCCCTCCTGTCCTTCAGAAGGCAACTGAAGACCTGGCTCTGTGGCCAGGCATTCAATTAGAGGCCAGCGGCAATAGGAAAAGGAAATTTGGATTTTGCAATTTGGATTCTCCCGGCTCAGCTTGGTTTTACTGGCACATTAATCTATTAATTTATTGTTAAATTTTACAGATGATGTTGTATAATGTTTTAAAATGATTTTATTGTGAATTGTAATTTTTATGGTATTTTATGCTGTTAGCATCCTCTGATGCTCATGTGAGGCTGCGCTGAGTTCCCCTTGTGGGGAGAAGGGCGGGATATAAATATATGAAATAAATAAATAAATAACCCCACCAGTACTCAAATTTGGGCATATTACATATTTGTGCCCAATTTGGTCCAGTGAATGAAAATACATCCTGCATATCAGATATTTACATTACAATTCATAACAGCAGCAAAATTACAGTTATGAAGTAGCAACGAAAATAATGTTATGGTTGGCGGTCACCACAACAGGAGGAACTGTATTAAGGGGTTGAGGCATTCGTAAGATTGAGAAACACTGCCTTAAAGGCTAGAACCTCGATTATTATTTATTTTATTAATTAATTTATTTATTTATGCGCTTGTATACCGCTAATATCTCAGCCTAAATCGGCGACTCATTGCGGTTTACAACACTTAAAAAACAACAATATTCAGTTTAAAAGCATAAAACACATATACAATACAAATTATTGGGCCACCAATAACCATCCAATGCATCTCGTAACTGGAGTCGCAATCCAAATTCATCGTCCATGATTACCAGTCCTTTAGTCATCATAATTCGTTGCAACGGATTAACCGAATGCTTGTTTAAACATCCATGTCTTCAATCTTTTCCGAAACACCATCAGCGAGGGGGCTGATCTTACCTCTATGGGGAGGGTGTTCCAAAGCCGAGGGGCCACCACAGAAAAGGCCCTGTCTCTCGTTCCCGCCAGCCGCACTTGTGAAGCCGGCGGGATAGAGAGCAGGGACTCCCCAGAAGATCTTAGGGTCCTGGTGGGCTGATAGGTTGAGATACGTTCGGATAGATAAGTTGGGCCAGAACCGTTTAGGGCTTTAAAGGCCAACGCCAGCACTTTGAATTGAGCCCGGTAGCAGATCGGCAGCCAGTGGAGCTGGTGCAGCAGAGGAGTTGTATGCTCCCTGCGCCCCGCTCCTGTTAGTATCATGGCTGCCGCCCGTTGGACTAATTGGAGCTTCCGGGCTGTCTTCAAAGGCAACCCCACGTAGAGAGCGTTGCAGTAGTCAAGACGGGATGTAACCAGAGCGTGGACTACCGTGGTCAAGTCAGACTTCCCAAGGTACGGTCGCAGTTGGCGCACGAGTTTTAACTGTGCGAATGCTCCCCTGGTCACCGCCGAAACCTGGGGTTCCAGGCTCAGCGATGAGTCCAGGATCACACCCAAACTGCGAACCTGCGTCTTCAGGGGGAGTGCGACCCCGTCTAACACAGGCTGTAACCCTATACCCTGTTCGGCCTTGCGACTAACCAGGAGTACCTCTGTCTTGTCTGGATTCAATTTCAATTTGTTCGCCCCCATTCAGACCGTCACAGCGGCCAAGCACCGGTTCAGGACCTCGACAGCCTCCTTAGTAGCAGGTGGGAAGGAGTGACAGAGTTGGACATCATCTGCGTACAGATGACATCGGACTCCGAAACTCCGGATGATCTCGCCCAGCGGCTTCATGTAGATGTTAAACAACATGGGAGACAGTATTGAACCCTGAGGAACCCCACAAGACAAAGGTTGTGGGGTTGAACAGGAGTCTCCCAGTAACACCTTCTGAGACCGACCCTCGAGGAATGAGCGGAGCCACTGCAAAACAGTACCTCCAAGACCCATCCCCGCGAGGCGTCCCAGAAGGATACCGTGGTCGACGGTATCGAAGGCCGCTGAGAGGTCGAGCAGCACCAACAGAGACACACTCCCCCTGTCGAGCTCCCGGCGCAGATCATCCACTAAGGCGACCAAAGCTGTCTCGGTACCATGCCCCGGCCTGAAGCCAGACTGTGCCGGATCCAGATAATCCGTGTCTACCAAGAATGCCTGGAGTTGTGAGGCCACCACACGTTCCATGACTTTGCCCAAAAAGGGGAGATTGGAAACAGGCCGATAGATTTAATTATTAATTTACTTAGTTATCCTGTTGTTGTTGTTGTTGTTGTTTCCGGGAATAATCATCCACTGCTCTTGCAAAACAGCAGAGGCAATCGTGATCTTATCTGCCTTACTGTTATTCAATCAACCAAGTGCCTTCCTACGGTAAGATTCCCAGGGAGCTGATATCCCTGCTCCAGATAAGAAGTTCAAAGTTTGTTTGCAACGACAAACATTTCGAAACCGCTTTGGACCAGCTGCCTGATCATACCAGGATTCCAAATCTATTGCAACAGGGACGGGTTTGGTATTGTTTTTCTCCCGTCTTTGGCTAAGCTCTGAGTGTGGATCGCACAATTGTGTTGCATACATGCTCCCTTCCATCAGACAGTTAACATGCGGCTGTTTTTAATTCCTCCCAGCAGGATCTATCCTGGCAAGGATCCATCTGTATCTGTATGAATAACCTCATGTAGCTTCATAACAACAACAAGGGAAAAATTCTAGGAACTGGAGAGAGCAGAGCGTAAACACCATTAGGGAAGGGCAGCATTAAATGTCGTAAACAGGGACACCAGGCATGGGTCTGGATACCATTACAGGCTTTTGCTTTTTGTGTTTTTCCACCCTCCGTCCCTCCCGCCTCGTATTTTAAAATAACTTTTATTAACAGATGGGAATTCTCACAAGTAAGAGAAACCTCAGATCAGTATGTTCAGCTGAAGAAGAGAAGGTTAAAAGGTGACATGATAGCCCTGTTTAAATATTTGAAAGGATGTCATTATCAAGGAGGGAACAGATTTGCTTTCCGATACACCAAAGCGTGAGACGCAAAGCAATGGAATCAAACTTCAGGAAAAAGATTGAACTTACATTATTATTTGTATTATTATTATTATTATTATTATTATTTACTTTACTAGCTTGGGTCCAGAATTTGAAAAAGTCATTTTTTATTTCACAAAATGCATAAGGTTGTGGGTGAACTACAACTCCCATCATGCCAGGTTAATCAGTAGTTAGAAGTTTGTCACATTGGCAAGTTTGCTCTAGATGCATCATCCAGGGTTTAGTGTGATCTCTGATTGTAGGATAAACTACAGCTCCCACCATGATGGGCCAGTCCCCTCAAATCCCTCCAGTAGGTTCAGTTGATCATGGGGGTTCTGTGTGCCATGTTTGGTCCAGATCAGTTATCAGTGGTAGTTACAGTGTCTCTGGATGTAAGTGAACTACAATTTCCAGAAAAGAAGGTCAGTCCACCCAAACCCCTCCAGTATTTTTTGGTGGACATGGTGGTTCTGTGTGCCAAGTTAGGTCAGGGCAACGTTGATGGCGTCCAAAGTGCTCTTTGATTGCAGGTGAACTATAAATCCCAGTACCTAAAATGGCTATAAATCAAGGTGAATTCCCCCCGAAACCTCTCCAGTGTTTTTATTTATTATTTATTTATTTACAGCATTTATATGTTGCCCTTCTCACCCCGAAAGGAACTCAGAGCAGCTTACAAGATATATTTTCATACAATATATTATATTATTAGCATAATACAATATCAGTATTATATATTACTATAGTGCACTATACCATTATATTGTAATATTATTAGTAATATTACGTGTAATGTAAATATATAATTATAATATTGTATTATTATTACTAGTATTATATTGTATTACATTATAATATTATAAATATATGTATATACAATATACTATATTATATTATTAGTAAAGACAAGATGGAACTATCTTCTGCTCCCCTCTGTCTTCACTTTGGTCATGGGGGTTCTGTGTGCAAATGTCCGGGTCCACTGTCAGTGGGGGTCATAGTGCTCTGACTTGATGCAGGGTGAACTACAACCTGGGCATCACAATCAGACACAGTGAAGGCACTTGCCCTTGTACTTTGCTACTATTCTGCTGAGTATGCATGCCCAGTATGGAATACATCTCACCATGTTAACACAGTGGACGTGGTCCTTAATGAGGCATGCTGTATCATTGGAGAAATTATACTGTTTCGCCAGTATTGCACCTCTCTGACATCCGTTGGGAAGTAGCAGCCTGTAATGAAAAAACCAAGGCAGTGACATCTCCAGCCCATCTTCTGTTCAGATATCAGCCAGCAAAACAACGCCTTAAATCAAGAAAAATTTTCCTAATATCTACAGAGATACTCGCAGGAACACCTCAGCAAGCGAGAGTCCAAAAGTGGCATGCTAAAACCCAGAATCTCGATTAGTGGCACCATGAGATGTGGAGCCAACCTTAAGAAATGGGGCTACAAAGTGGAGTCCACGACAGGTGAGTGTGAAGAGAAAACCACAGACGACTTACTACAATCCAGCCTGAGCCCTGCCATATGCACAATGGAGGACCTTCATACCCCAATACAAGAGGCATTCCAAGTGGCCAGTACCTGGTCAAAGGACATTTAGCATAATGCTAAGTTTTTAACTTTGTTCATGTTTTTAAATACATTATAACTGCATTCTCAATTTGCCTCTGATACAATAAACAAATAAATTGACTTGCAAGCTGTCGGTGGAAAGGCAATGACTGTAAGGACTTCAGAAAAGAGTAGAAATGCATTTGAGATTTTTTTGGGGGGGGGGGGGTAAGGACTTCTTTCCTCTGCGTGATTTCAGATGCAGGTCTCCAGCTGGCTTGGAGTTTTAGACCTTTTTGCAAAGGCAACATGATCCGTCCTGCAGACCTGGCACCTGCCCATCGGAGCGGCAACGTGGGGCCAGGAGCACATGGAGCCATTGCCTGGTTTGGTGCCAGCGTCGGCTGGGTTTCCCACCTCCGGACTTGGGCAGAATAGACATGCTTCAACAAAACAGAAAGCCTCGCCCAGAGTTTGAGTTGGAATTTGCTGGGAATGGGATTGTTGGAGTTTAGGAACCTGGGAATGAGAAGGCTTTACGGTCCTGGGAGAGGAAGCAACTAAAGCGACAAAGGCTTTCACCCCAAATATTTGTTCTTTTCTTTTATGATAACATGTTTTCGCCTTCCTTTTCCAAGCTAATATTTGGGAGATTTTGTGTGTATGTCAGGAGTGACTTGAGAAACTGCAAGTCACTTCTAGTGTGAGAGAATTGGCCATCTGCAAAGACATTGCCCAGGGGCAATGTTGGCCATCCTTTTGCCATTCTTGTGGCAGGCTTCTCTCATGTCCCCGCATGGGGAGCTGGAGCTGACAGAGGGAACTGTCCACACTCTCCCTGGTTTCATAGAATCATGGAGTTGGAAGAGACCTCATGGGCCATCCAGTCCAACCCCCTGCCAAGAAGCAGGAAAATCAAATTCGAACCTACAACCTGTTGGTCCTCAGTCCTGCCAGCACAAGGGTTTAACCCATTACGCCACCAGGGGCTCCAGGGGGAGATATTAAACTCTAGATGTATAATTGATTTTAGTATGACGACTGACCACTGTAGTTTTTGAATATATTTGTTGTTTTAATGTGTTATTGTAATATGAACTATGATGCTTTACCAATTGTATGTGTTTTTATGGTTGGAAACCGGTCTGAGTCCCTCAAAAGAGGTGAGAAGGTCGGTATATAAAACTTTGAAATAAATAATAAATAATAAATAAATAATAATAGATATGCCTTCATACATGCTACCAGTTCCACCCTCTTCTTCCTATCTATCTATCTGTCTTCCTTCCTTTCTCTTTCCTTATTTTCTCTTCCTTCCTTAAACCCTTCTTTCTTCCCTTCTTTCTCTTTATTTTTTTCCTCCCCTCATACCACTTTTCTTCTTTTCCTTCCTCCTTTTTTGTTTCTTCACCTTCCTCCCTCCCGGACATGATCTTCACTGCATGACAGCTCCAAGAAAAACGCAGTCGTTCCTTTCTTTCCCTTCTTTTCCCCTTCCTTCCTTCCTTCCTTCCTTCTTCATCACATGCCACTTTTCTTTCCCAGTGACACAATAGAAGGTCACTTCACCTTGCAATACGCTCATCAGATGGAACCAAAGTTCTGAAGGACAAAAAATCAATTGCACTACATTGGAAAGAACACTACCAAAGCCTCCTGAATCGCAGGTCCAATGTGGCCGAAGAGGTTCTATCACAAATCCCACAACAACAAACCAAGGATGAGCTTGTAGCACTGCCTAGTTTGGAAGAAGTCAGCAATGCCATCAACCAACAAAAAAATAACAAAGCCAGTGGACCTGATTGGATCCCTGCTGAAATCTTTAAAGATTTCACCAGCTCATAGAAAAAGTGTGGGTGACTAACAGGGCCATAGCCAGAAAAAAATTTCGGGGAGAGTTGAAAATTTGGGGGGACGGGGCGGGTTGAAACCTGACTCCTAGCTCACGCTGAAGCAAAGAGCACAGTAGGGCAGAGCAGCCTTCAATAACCTGCAGCTCCGCCCATGTCAACCACCTCCACCAAGTCTGGCCTCCTTAATGAGAGCATTCAACACCCCACCCCCAACTTGGTTGCTTCGCTACATCGGCTATTGCTGCAAATAATGACAGTGTGAATAAATTGTCAATATTTGCTTGAGATGGTGCTTGCAGTTCTGGAGGGACTCTTAATTTTTTGCATCTCACAGACTTAGCATGGGGATTTGGTTAACCAGTTAAAATGCATGAGTAAACCAGGTTTTTTTAAAAACCTGAAAAATTTTTGGGGGGGGGGGGGGTTAGGGGTTCAACTCTAACTCCCCCGGCTACAGGCCTGGTGACCAAGAAAATCCCAGCAAATTTCAAGGATGCCACCACCATCACCCTCTTCAAAAAAGGGGAAAGAACAGACTGCGGAAACTATCGAGGTATCTCCCGTCTAACCTCCGCTGGAAAAATCCTCGCAAGAATCCTTGCAAACCGCCTTCTGCCCCTCTCAGAAGACACCCTCCCAGAATCCCAGAATGGCTTCCGCCCCTCCAGAGGAACCGTGGACATGATCTTCACTGCACGACAGTTCCAAGAAAAATACAGTCATTCCTGAAACCCAGATATGCTCCATCCATGGCATTCCCTGCATCTACTCAGCTTGTAATTCCAACGAAAAAAGAGATCAGATTAGCCTGGCATGACTTGTTTTTGATGAATCCGTGTTGACTATTAGCGAGGATTGCATTCGTTTCTAAGTGTTTGCGGACCACTTCTTTAACAATCTCTTCCAGGATCTTGCCCAGTATCAATGTGAGGCTGACTGGACATTGGTCAAAGTTTGGGTCGCCCTTTTTTCCTTCTTGAAGATAGAGAGGGAGCATATTTGCCCTCCTCCAAACTGCCGGGACTTGTCCTGTTCTCCAAGAACTCTCAAAGATGATTGCTAGTGGTCCCGAAAATATTTTCACTCATTGCTTCAGTAGTCTTGGATTAATCGGAACCACAATGCTACTATATATGATTCATTCCCTTCTGCATTACTAGCAGAGGCAAAGTATTGTGAAGAGCAAATACAAAATGTTAATTTTAATATTTGTATGTATGTGTTTTATCCTGTATAATTTCTGCAATGTAAATCGCCTGGAGCATCTCAGATGGAGGGTGATTAATAAGTAATTAAAGATGATGATGATGATGATGATGATGATGATGATGAAAATACAGGAAGGGAAATGTAAGCAAAACACAAAATTATAGAATCAGAAGAGTGGGAGCCATCCAGTCCAACCCCATTTTGCCAGGCAGAGACACACAACAAAAGCCCTCCCAAGAGATGGTCATGCAGCCAAGACCTCCAGAGAAGGACACTCCATCATCATCATCAAATGTGGTTGCTATTGTTATTATAGAATCCTAAAGCTGGGAGAGACCCCAAAGGCCATCCAGTCCAACCCCATTGTGCCAGGCAGAGAGGTACAATAAAAGCCCTCCTGAGAGATGGCCACCCAGCCAAGACCTCCAGAGAAGAAGACTCCATCGTTGTCGTCATCGTCGTTGTTGGTGGTTTCTACTGTTGTAATAGAATCCCAGAGCTGGGAGAGACCCCAAAGGCCATCAAGTAGAATCCCATTTTGCCATGCAAAAAGACACAATCAAAGCCCTCCTGACAGATAGCCACAACCTCTGCTTGAAAGCCTCCGAAGAGGCTGCAAAACTAGAAGGAAAGGGAAGCAATATTCATTGCCACAATGTCTCGGTGCTGAACAAAGCCTGGACGAGTGGATTTGTATCCTAATTCTGCATTCAGTTCCCTTCCACTGTTGCCAAGGTTGTTTGGCATAGCATTGCAGCCTCCCAACGCTGTGCTTTACAGTCAGGTTGGGCCCAATGCCGGTGAGTGGAGCATCTCAAGCACCGCCTGTTCTGCCAAGATGCGGTTTAAGAGTTCTCAGAAGCCAGAATAAGAAAAACAGAGAAGACACGAAATGGTTCTTTCTCCCTCTCCGATGAACCTCCAATAATACCATAAGGGTATAATAAATACTCAGCTTAGATTCTTATCCAACACCCAGTCAGTTTTAATTATGACTTTTAAATCACGTTCTATGTTTATTGTGCCTTGGGTATTTTAATATAGTTATGTTTGATATGTTTATGTTTAGGGGCCGCGGTGGTGCAGTGGGTTAACCACTGAGTTGCGGAACTTGTTGACTAAAATGTTGGCAGTTTGAATCCGCTAAGCGTTAGCCCCAGCTTCTGGCAACATAGCAGTTCAAAAACAGGTAATGGGTGGGGTCACGCAAATTCCACACTAATGGAGAGAGTAAGACACACTGGGATGTCTATGGTGGAGAAAACACTAAAGTCTAGGATGAAATTGTCCCCATATGAAAGCCTTCACTTGGGTGGTGAGCAGTGTTATGTTTGTGGAGGACATTGGCAGGGCTCTTGGACATGTTCATGGTGCTCTCTGTAATCTAGTCTGCTTCCCTGGAAACTAGGACGCGGAACAATGGCTTCAAACTACAAGAAAGGAGATTCCACCTGAACATGAGGAAGAACTTCCTGACTGTGAGAGCCGTTCAGCAGTGGAACTCTCTGCCCCGGAGTGTGGTGGAGGCTCCTTCTTTGGAAGCTTTTAAACAGAGGCTGGATGGCCATCTGTCAGGGGTGATTTTAATGCAATATTCCTGCTTCTTGGCAGAATGGGGTTGGACTGGATGGCCCATGAGGTCTCTTCCAACTCTTTGATTCTATGATTCTATGATCTACAATGTCATTGGAGGGAGGGCCTTTGGTGTCTCCTGAGTAGAGGGATCTATAGCTGTTTGACCTTGCAAAGGCATTCGACACTGTGAATGTCAGCGCTCTCTGGACCATCCTCCAAAAAATCAGGTGCCCTAACAAATTTGTGAACTCCTCCATGATGGCAACAGTCTTGGACAGTAATGGCTCCCAAAGTGACCCATTTAAGGTGGAATCGGGTGTCAAACAGGGATGTGTTATTGCCCCAACTTTATTCTCCATCTTCATCGCTACAATACTTCATCTTGTTGACGGGAAGCTTCCCACCGGAGTGGAAATCATCTATCGGACAGATGGCAAGCTGTTTAACCTCAGCAGACTGAAAGCCAAAACCAAGGTTACAACAACATCTGTTATAGAACTCCAGTATGCAGATGACAATGTCGTCTGTGCGCATTCAGAAGAAGATCTACAAGCCACTCTAAACACCTTTGCAGAAGCATACAAGAAGCTCGACCTGTCATTGAATATTGAGAAAACCAGAGTGCTGTTCCAGCAATCCCTCTGCAATGTCAGAAATACAGCTTAATGGTGTAACATGAAAAAATGTTGACCATTTCCGATACCTTGGCAGCCACCTCTCCACCAAAGTCAACATCGACACCGAAATACAACACCGCCTGAGCTCTGCGAGTGCAGCATTCTTCCGAATGAAAAAGAGAGTGTTTGAGGACCAGGACATCCGTAGGGATACCAAGGTGCTTGTCAATAAAGCTATTGTCCTCCCAACCCTGCTATATGCCTGCGAAACGTGGACTGTCTACAGACGTCACATGCAGCTCCTGGAACGATTCCATCAGCGCTGCCTCCGGAAAATCCTGCAAATTTCCTGGCAAGACAAGCGGACAAACTTCAGCGTGCTGAAGAAACAAAGACCACCAGCACTGAAGCGATGGTGCTCCGCCATCAACTCCGCTGGACCAACCATGTTGTCTAGATGCCCGACCACCATCTCCCAAAGCAGTTGCTCTACTCCGAACTCAAGAATGGAAAACGGAATGTTGGTGGGCAGGAAAAGAGATTTAAAGATGGACTCAAAGCCAACCTCAAAATCTCTGGCATAGACACTGAGAACTGGGAAGCCCTGGCCCTTGAGCGCTCCAGCTGGAGGTCAGCTGTGATCAGCAGTGCTGCAGAATTTGAAGAGGCACGAATGGAGGGTGAAAGAGAGAAACGTGCCAAGAGTAAGGCGCGCCAAGCCAACCCCGACCAGGACCGCCTTCCACCTGGAAACCAATGCCCTCACTGCGGGAGAAGATGCAGGTCACTGATCCTGGAAGACTATCTTACTCAGCCAATGAGGATTCGCCTAATGTAAATGTAATAGCTGTTTGTGGAAGTGAGAGCCTGTCTGTGTAAGTGGACAGCCTAGCTACACACATGCATACATACGTTCACTTTTAATATGTGTATAGATAATAATCACAGCCCCCAGTGGCGCAGTAGGTTAGACTGCTGAGCTGCGGAACTTGCTGACCAAAAGGTCGCAGGTTTGAATCCGGGGAGCGGTGTGAGCTCCCGCTGTTAGCTCCAGCTTCTCCCAACCTAGCAGTTCAAAAACATGAAAGTGTGAGTAGATTAATAGGTACTGCTGCAGCTAGAAGGTAATGGCACTGTATGCAGTCATGCCGGCCACATGACCTTGGAGGCATCTACGGACAATACCGGTTCTTCGGCTTAAAAATGGAGGTGAACACCAAGCCCCAGAGTTGGACACAACTGGAAAAACTTTTGTCATGGGAAAACTTTTACCTTTTTACCTATAGATACTCTATATAAATAAAAATGTAATGTTCCTTTGTGGGATTAACAGGACTCAAAAATCACTGGATGAATTGACACCAAATTTGGACACAACCCAAAAAAATTGATTTTGTCATTTGGGAGTTGTAGTTGCTGGGATTTATAGTTCCCTTACAATCAAAGAATATTCTGAACCCCACCGATGATGGAATTGAACCAAACTTAGCACAAAGAACTCCCATGACCAAAAGAAAACACTGGAAGGGTTTGGTGGGCAGTGTCCTTTGGTTTTGGAGTTGTAGTTCACCTACATCCAGAGATCACTGTGCACTCAAACAATGATGGATCTGGACCAAACTCGGAATGAATATTCAATATACCCAAATGTGAACACTGGTGGAGTTTTGGGAAAATAGAATCTTGACATTTGGGAGTTGTAATTACTGGGATTTATAGTTCACATACAATCAAAGAGCATTCTGAACCCCACCAACGATAGAATTTGGCCAAACATCCCACATAGAACCCTCATGTGGGCCACAGCAATGCATGGCAGGGGACGGCTAATAATACATATTTTTGTTTAACTAACCAAGATTCCATTAGTCTAGGTTTACTCATGTTAGAGCAATGCATTGGATTTATAACAAAAAATACAGAAATTTAAGAGCTTGGAAAAATTAGTCTTTTGTATAATGTCTTCTGGGACCTGCAGTTCTAAAAAGGGGAACAATTCCAAGTTCTGCCTTCATTGTGAGTTACAATTCCCCTTTCCCTTCTCTAGTTGCAAACACAAAGGCTTCTTTAAAGAGGACATCCTCTTATCACTTTAGAAAACAGTGTTTGCTGACATGACGAAATGGAAAATTGTGCCTCCATTGACGCAGAATTAGAGGAAAGTAGGGCACATTTTTCACATGTTCCTTTTGGGATTTAACTGCTCTCAGTTAGAGTTACCTGTTAGTCAGATGGTTAACAGAGCAGTTCAAAGGCTATATATTTCAGTGCTTACTTATGGTGAATTAAGTATTTATAATGTTTACCAAAATGGTGAAATTGTGTCATCGTTGCACAGGTTAAAAGGAAATTGAATGGGTGGCAATCTGTGCTCGACGGGGTTACACTCCCCCTGAAGGCACAGGTCCATAGCTTGGGGGTCCTTCTGGATTCAATGTTGTTGCTTGATGTTCAGGTGTCAGTGGTGGCCGGGAGGGCCTTTGAACAACTCAAACTTGTGCGCCAGTTGTGACCATACCCCGTGAAGTCTGACCATACCCCGTGAAGTCTGACGCCTTGGTTACATTCAAACTGGACTACTGCAATGTGCTCTACATGGGGCTGCCCTTGAAGACGGCCCGGAAGTTTGAACTGGTACAGCGGGCAACAGCCAGTTTGCTCCGTATGGAGCAAACTATAGGGAGCATACAACACCCTTTTAAAACAGCTTCACTGGCCAAATTATTATTATTATTATTATTATTATTATTATTATTATTATTATTATGTCCTTTATCCCTATTCCCCGTTATTATACATAGAAATCTCCTGGGAAAGGGTCCTAACTAAGCCTTCCCTTTGATTTGATTTTTGAAGTAAGGAAAGAACTATCCGTATTGAGGGGAAAGAAGTAAAATTAAATAGTGATGAGGGTGAGGATTTTTTTTTCATGTTAGGAGTGACTTGAGAAACTGCAAGTCACTTCTGGTGTAAGGGAATTGGCCGTCTGCAAGGACGTTGCCCAGGGACGCCCAGATGTTTTGATGTTTTACCATCCTTGTGGGAGGCTTCTCTCATGTCCCAACATGGGGAGCTGGAACTGACAGAGGGAGCTCATCCACGCTCTCCCCGAATTCAAACCTCCGACCTGTCAGTCTTCAGTCCTGCTGGCACAGGGGTTTAACCCATTGCGCCACTGGGGGCTCCTAGGATGAGGATGATAATGATGATTATTACTGTCACTTTATTTCACCTCTTTCCTCTCACTACTGCTAGTTGTTTACTATCTATATATATAAAAATGCTCTGTGCATAATGAGTACCTTAAAAACAAAAGAACCAATGAACGAAATCACACCAAATTTGGCAACAAAATGTCTCATAGCACAAGGAGTGACCATCACTCAAAACATTATGATTTTGTAATTTGGGAGTTGTAGATGCTGGGATTTATAGTTCACCTATTATCAAAGAGCATTCTGAACCCCACCAATGATGGAATTGAACCAAACTTGGCACACAGGACTCCCCTGACCAACTAGAAGGGTTTGGTGGGTATTGACCTTGAGTTCTGGAGTTGTAGTTTACCTACATCTAGAGAGCACTGTGGACTCAAACAATGCTGGATCTGGACCAAACTTGGCACAAATACTCAATATGCCCAAATATAAACACAGATGGGGTTTGGGGAAAATAGACCTTGCCATTTGGGAGTTGTAGTTACTGGGATTTATAGTTCACCTATAATCAGGGAACATTCTGAAACCCACCAACTACAGAATTGGGAAAAACTTCCCACACAGAACCCCCATGACCAACAGAAAATACTGTGTTTTCTGGTGGTCTTTGGTGACCCTTCTGACACCACCCTGGTGACCCCCACCCCTTCCCAGATTGAGAAATGCTGCCTTGGTGTAACTGACCTTCTTTTCAGGGAGTCGTAGTTCACCCACAACCAGGGGCACTGTGACCTCCACTGATGATGGACCTGGACAAAACTTGGCGCACAGAACTCAATCTACTGGCGGGGTTTGAGGGGACTGACTCACCATAGCAGAAATTGTAGTTTACCCTACAGCCAGAGAGCACATTGAACCCCACCGATGATGCATCTAGAGCAAACTTGCCCAACATAACAAACTTTAAGTACTGATGGAGTTTCTCGGGGTTAACCTGGCATGATGGGAGCTGCAGTTCACCCACAACTTTATGCATTTTGTACAATTAAAAAATTAATTCTTTCAAATAACTCGAGTATATGGCGGGTATCCAATATAGTTATTATTATTATTAATAATAATAATAATAATAATAATAATAATAATATACATGTGTTACCCACCTGTCATTGTGGCTCAATTCATTCAATGATCTAAAGTTCATTAATTTAATGTGCTCATGCCCAGTATGTCTAATGAAAGCTAGAACTGCATTTATTTTGTGGTGTTTTGTACATTTTAAATTGGATGAAATGCTTTTAATTATTCATTTTAAATAGAACTAGGTTACATTCCATTTTAATGCTTATAGTCTTATGATTTTAACCACTGTTCACCACTTTTGAATCCCTTTTGAGGGAAAAGGTGATATATAAATATAAATACAATAATAATAATAATAGAAATTAAGATCTAATGTGCATGTGTGCTGTGTTGTTATGTAGGTTAAAAAAGGTTGTCCCCTGGCATTAAGTCTAGTCATGTCTGACTCTGGGGTCTGGTGCTCATCCTCATTTCTAAGCCGAAGAGCCGGTGTTGTCCATGTTATTATGTTGTTGTTATGTACATGTAAATAAAATAAATAACAATAATACATAGAATATAAATAAATATAATAATAGAAACTAAAATAATAAATATAACAGAAATAAATATAATAATAGAAATTAAAATAATAGTGATGATAATAATAAATATAATAGAAATTAATAATTAAAGTAAACTTGAAATGGAGGAAAGGAAAGCAGGTGAAAGATGTGAGAGTATGATGGAAGGGTGCACATTACTGAAGGCTCATGCCAATCAGATTAGGAAACAAGATATCTTGGATTACTGAGAGTATAGAGGGCACCCAGCAAGGACACCCTGCTCCTCTCCGGTGTCCGGACATTCGATTCCTTGGCACGATCCACAAAGGGCTCCTTTACACCAGATCAGGGTCAGATCTATTGGCCATCTGGATCAACTCAGGTGGACATCTGTCAGACGTAGGTGCCTCAAAAATGCACTCCCTTGAGCATTCTCTCCTGACGTTTCGCCTGCATCTATGGCAGGCATCCTTAGAGGTTGCCTGCTTCTAGAACATGGCTATATAGCCCGAAAAATCTACAACAGTCCAATGATTCTGGCCATGAAAGCCTTCGACAATACACCTTGATTAGCATTTAATGGCCTGGCAGTTTCAGATGTGGCTTCTTACTGCCTGAGGGAATCTTTTGTTTAGAGGTGATTAGCTGTCCCTGGTTGTTTCTTGTCTGGAGTTCCCCTGAAAGTTGTTCTTTATTTACTGTTATGATTTTAGAGTTTTTAAATACTTGGGGCCAGATTTTTATTTTCATGGTTTCTTCCTTTCTGTTGAAATTGTCCACATGCTCATGGATTTCAGTGGCTTTTTTGTGTAGTCTGACATAGTGGTTGTGAGAGTGGTCCAGCATTTCTGTATTCTCCAATAATATGCTTTGTCCAGGTTGGTTCATCAGGTGCTCTGCTATGGCTGACTTCTCTGGTTGAAGTAGTCTGCAGTGCCTTTCATGTTCCTTGATTCGTGTTTGGGCAACACTGCTGCGTTTGGTGGTCCCTATGTAGATTTGTTATTTGAGGACACAGAAATGCTGGACCACTTTGACAACCAACATGTCAGGCTACACATTAAATGCTAATCAAGGTGGCCAATTGAAACATTCACACCTACCTCCAATAGACCAGAGTTGTCGAAAGCTTTCATGGCCGGAATCACTGGATTGTTGTAGTTTTTTTCGGGCTCTATGGCCATGTTCTAGAGGCATTCTCTCCTGACGTTTCGCCTGCATCTATGGCAAGCATCCTCAGAGGTAGTGAGGTCTGTTGGAACTAGGAAAATGGGTTTATATATCTGTGGAATGACCAGGGTGGGACAAAGAATTCTTATCTGTTGGAGCTAGGTGTGAATGTTTCAACTGACCACCTTGATTAGCATTTGATTGCCTGGCAGTGCCTGGGGCAATCGTTTGTTGAGAAGTGATTAGATGTGCCTGATTGTTTCTCCTCTGTTGTTTTGTTGTTGTAATTTTAGGGTTTTTTAATACTGGTAGCCAGATTTTATTCATTTTCATGGTTTCCTCCTTTCTGTTGAAATTGTCCACATGCTTGTGGATTTCAATGGCTTCTCTGTGTAGTCTGACATGGTGGTTGTTAGAGTGGTCCAGCATTTCTGTGTTCTCAAATAATATGCTGTGTCCAGGTTGGTTCATCAGGTGCTCTGCTATGGCAAAACAACAGAGAGGAAACAATCTGGGACATCTAATCACTTCTCAACAAAAGATTGCCCCAGGCACTGCCAGGGTTCTTTGTCCCACCCTGGTCATTCTACAGATATAGAAAACCCATTTTCCTAGTTCCAACAGACCTCACTACCTCTGAGGATGCTTGCCACAGATGCAGACAAAACGTCAGGAGAGAATGCCTCTAGAACATGGCCATAGAGCCCGAAAAAAACGACAACAACCCAGACTAGAGTTCTTTCTTCCACCCAGGACATTATTCCACAGATATATCAACCCTATTTTCCTAGTTTTCAACAAACCTCACAACCTCTGAGGATGCCTGCCATAGATGTGGGTGAAACGTCAGAAGAGAATGCTTCTGGAACATGGCTAGACGGCCCGGAAAACTTTTAGCTATTCCATATTTGTTATGATATATTAATGTACTAATATATTTTATGCTGTTGTTTGTGTTTTCATTTTATTTACTGTATCACGTTGTCGGGCTTGGCCTCATGAGAGCCACCCCGAGTCCCCATTGGGGAGATGGTGGCAGGGTACAAATAGATTATTATTATTATTATTATTATTATTATTATTATTATTATTAACACTCTTACCCCTCCCTGTATCCCTACCATACTCTTTGGAAAAAAAATTAAAAGAAATATTCCACAAAATTATGTTAAAATACTATTTTTTAAAAAGGAAATGATGGATAGGTAGGTGGGCGCTTCCTGCAACTCACCTCGGTTTCTCTTCTCCTCCGGCTCCGTCCTTCCTGGCCCCACAATGGGGGTCTCTCCTCCTCCCATTTCCCCTGCTGCCTTTGGGGCGGCCATCTTGGCTCCACTGGCGAGGATGGGCGTTTCCACGGCAACCGCAGCACGGCAACCGCAGCACGGCAACCCACCAGAAGAGCATCATGGCTAAGTCAGGCCTAGGCAACCAAATAGGGAAGGAGAAAGGCAGGGAAATAGGGAAATAGATCGACATTATATGTAAAAATGTCACCGCATCCTATTTATTATTTAACGTGTCATCCGCAACCAGAACATTGTATTACATTTCTAACAAAACAAAACAAACAAACAGATTTAAAACAACACAAATTTTGCAAACTTGGTAGTTGATTAAATGTCCTTTGACCAGTATCTGGCCACTTGGAGTGCCTCTGGTGTTGCCGCAAGAAGGTCCTCCATCATGCATGTGGCAGGGCTCAGGTGGCATTGCAGCAGGTGGTCAGTGGTTTGCTCTTCTCCACACTCGCATGTCGTGGATTCCACTTTGTAGCCCCATTTCTGAAGGTTGGCTCTGCATCTCGTGGTGCCAGAGCGCAGTCTGTTCAGCGCCTTCCAAGTCGTCCAGTCCTCTGTGTGCCCGGGGGGGAGTCTCTCATCTGGTATCACTCACGGATTGAGGTGCTGGGTTTGAGCCTGCCACTTTTGGACTCTCGCTTGCTGAGGTGTTCCAGCGAGTGTCTCTGTAGATCTAAGAAAACTATTTCTTGATTTAAGTCGTTGACGTGCTGGCTGATACCCAAACAAGGGATGAGCTGGAGATGTGTCTGCCTTGGTCCTTTCACTATTGGCTGCCACTTCCCGGCGGATGTCAGGGGTGATTTGAATGCAATATTCCTGCTTCTTGGCAGAATGGGGTTGGACTGGATGGCCCATGAGGTCTCTTCCAACTCTTTGATTCTATGATTCTATGATTCTATGTCAGGTGGTGCAATGCCGGCTAAGCAGTGTAATTTCTCCAGTGGTGTAGGGCGCAGACACCCTGTGATAATGCGGCGTGTCTCATTAAGAGCCACATCCACTGTTTTTGTGTGGTGAGATGTGTTCCACACTGGGCATCATACTCAGCAGGAGAGTAGCATAGCGCAAGGGCAGATGTCTTCACTGTATCTGGTTGTGATCCCCAGGTTGTGCCAGTCAGCTTTCGTATGATATTGTTTCTAGCGCCCACTTTTTGCTTGATGTTCAGGCAGTGCTTCTTGCAGGTCAGAGCATGGTCCAAGAAGGACATTTCATCCTCGGCTCCTACACCAGCATTTTTCTATAATGCTGAGATATAGTTTTTGGATTATTAAATACAGTTATATATTACAGAGTGACTCCCAGGTATTTGGGTGTGCTGCAATGCTCCAGTGGGATTCCTTCCCAGGTGATCCTCAGAGCTCGGGATGCTTGTCTGTTCTTGAGGTGAAAAGCACATGTCTGTGTTTTAGGTGGGTTGGGGATCAGTTGATTTTCCCTGTAATAGGCAGTTAGAGCACCTAGAGCCATGATGGCGAACCTATGACACGTGTGTCAGCACTGTCACGCGTAGCCATTTTCAATGACACACGGTTGCATGTGGCCGCATACATTCCAAGAAGGACATTTCATCCTCGGCTCCTACACCAGCATTTTTCTATAATGCCGAGATATAGTTTTTGGATTATTAAATATAGTTATATATTACAATAATATATTTTTGTTATTAAACTACAAATATAATGAAATTATGGGTTTTTTCTCGAAGTGTCACCCCACCCAAATTATGCTCGTTTTTTTGGCAAATATTGACACACCAAGCTCAAAAGGTTGCCCATCATTGACCTAGAGCTTTGGAGAGCTTCTGTTCAACCATCTCAAAGCTCCCTGCTTGAGCGGTAATGGCACGATCATCAGCATAGATGAAACTCTCTGTCCCTTCTGGCAGTGGCTGGTCATTTGTGTAGATGTTGAACATGGATGAAGCAAGCACGCTCCCCTGAGGCAGGCCGTTCTTCTGTTTCCGCCATCTGCTTCTCTGGCCCTGGAACTCAACAAAGAAGCTCCTGTTTTGTAGCAGGTTTCCTATGAGACAGGTGAGATGGTAGTCCTTTGAGATGGTATACATTTTTCTCAGGAGGAGGCGGTGGTTCAGTATCATAAGCCGCTGACAGGTCTATGAAGATAGCTCCTGTGATCTGCTGCTTTTCAAAGCCATCTTCTATCTGCTGCATCCTATAAGAGTACATAAATTGACATTGATGTGGAAATACCATCGCATTTCATTATGGTAAAGGAAATAAATCGACACAATATGCGGAAATACCACCGCATCTTTAAAAGGATATATAAATATGTTAACATTATATGTGAAAATACATCTTTTTGCAAAACAAGGCAAAAGATTTTGCAAAACTACAAGCTATGGTCTTGAACCACGGCAAAAAAAAGTGGTGTCAAACTGAATTAATACTATAGTGCAGATGCCACACGTCTGGGACAAAAAAGGCTTTGGAAGCTAGGCCCAGCTCACCTTTAATATATTGGAAACCAAAACTATCTGGCCATCGTAACAATCCAAATTCCAATCAGGGTCACCTAACACCTCCCAACAAAGGATTCCCCCAGACAGGAAGAAGCCAGACCTTGAAGCTGCAAGGCCATTAAATGCTTATCATGGTGGCCAATGGCAACATTCACATCTACCTCAAACAGGCAAGAGTTCTTTCTCCCACCCCTAGACATTCCACAGATGTATAAACCCCACTTGCCCTTTTTCCAACAGACCTCACAACGTCGGAGGATGCCTGCCATAGATGTGAGCAAAATATCAGGAGTGAATGCTTCTGGAACATGGCCAGACAGCCCGGAAAACTCACAACCCAGTGATTCCAGCCCTGAATGCCTTTGACAACACAATCCAAATTCCTTATGGAACGACATTGTTTCTTCTTCTTCTTCTTCTGTTGTTGTTTTTACTAACCTGGAGACCCGGCAGTGCCAGGTTGGTTCAGATCCATCCCTGGCTGGATTCAGTGCTCTCAGGATGCAAGTGAACTATAACTCCCAGATTTCCAGGGCAATCATCCCCAAGCCCTGCCTGTATTCACAGTTGTTCATGTTGGGTCTACGCACCAAGTATTGCCCAAATCCGTCATTGGCTGGGTCCAGTGCTCTCTGGATGCAGGTGAACTACAACTCCCAAAATCAAAGTAGACTCCGCCAATCCCAGAGAGCATTCTAAACCCCACCAGTGACAGATCTGGGCCACATTGGCACAGAGAACTCCCATGACCAACTGAACAAACTGCAGGAGTTGGGGGGAAAGGAACTGACCTTGATTTCTGAGAGTTGTAGTTCACCTGCATCCAGAGACATTGTGATCCCCACAGATAATAGACTGGGACCAAACTTGGTTCAGAGAAGCCCCATGACCAGCTGAACATATTGCAGGGTTTGTTTGGGTTTGGGGGGCGGGGTGACCTTGATTTCTGGGAGTTGTAGTTAACCTGCATCCAGAGATAATGTGATCCCCACAATGGACCGGGACCAAACTTGGCCCAGAGAAGCCCCATGACCAACTGAACAGATTGAAGAGGTTTTTTGGGGGTGAGGGATTAACCTTGATTTCTGGGAGTTGTAGTTCACCTGTATCCAGAGATACTATGTTCCCCACAGACAATGGACCGGGACCAAACCTGGCCCACAGCTGCCCCATGACCAGCCAAACATATTGGAGGGATTTTTTTGGGGGGGGGGGGGGGATTGACCTTGATTTCAAACTTGGTACACAGACCCAACGTGGCCAACTGTGAATACTGGCAGGGTTTGGAAGTGATTGCCCTGGGAATCTGGGAGTTGTAGTTCTGCCTTATCCAGAGAGAACTGAACCCACCCAACGATGGATCTGGACCAAACTGGACCGGATTTAAGTGATATTACCTAACATCCCACAACAAATCACCCAGGTACCGCCAAGTCCCTATGCTAGTATTAAAATAAAATTAAATGCAGAAAGCAATTAAAACGTGCAAAACACTGAAAAACAGTTATTTACATCTTTTTATTCACAGCATCCAATACAATGTCGGCACATCTGAAGGCCCAACACAATCCCAGTTCAAAATGCAGTAAGATGGGATGGGTAAGAAGGGTTTTCTTCCATTGAGTTCATGAATGCAAGGGTTCCTCTTCTCCCCCGGCAGCCTTGGGCTTTATAGTTTGCGGTAGGCCCCCACAGTGATGTCAAAAAGCTGGGCGTTTGTCACCCGCCCCTGTTTGTCCAGCAGGAAATAGAAGGGCTTCCCCTTGACCTTGAGTGGGATCCAGGCCGGGACCTCTGACCGGTGGGACATGCAGGAGACGTGGCGCAGGGGCACCGAGAAGGAGGAAGTGAGGCCAAAGGGGTAGTAGGTACTCAGCGTCACCTCTTGGCCCCCGCGGTGCAGCAGGACACGGCCAACGGAGCGCCGGGAAAAGGCAAAACCCGCAGCCACAATCAGACACCCTGCAAAGACACGGAAGATTAGGATCCTAGAGCTGGGAGGGATCCCCAAATGCTATCCAGTCCAACCCCTTTCTGCCATAAAGGAAAACACCATCCAAGCCCTCCCGACAGATAGCCACTCAGCCTTGGCTTCAAAGCATCCAGAGGAGACTCCATCATAATCATCAATGTCATCTATTATTATTATTGTTATTATTGTTGAAGGCCCGAGGATACTGAACCAGTGCCTGGCCACTGTGTCAATCTGGATGAGGACAAACAAGCTGAGGATCAATCCTGACAAGACAGAGGTCCTCCAGGTCAGTCGCTCATCTGAACGGGATATTGGGTGGCAACCTGTGCTGGACGGGGTTGCACTCCCCCTGAAGTCACAGGTCTGCAACTTGGGGGTCTCCTGAATTCAGTGCTGACGCTTAATGCGCAGGTGTCGGCAGTGGCCGGGAGGGCCTTTGCACAATTAAAACTTGTGCGGCAGCTGCGACCATACCTCATGAAGTCTAGCTTGACCATGGTGTTCCATGCCGTAGTTACCTCTAGACTGGACTACTGTAATGATCTCTACGTGGGGCTACCCTTGAAGACGGCCTGGAAACTACAACTGGTCCAACACACGGCAGCCAGATTGATAACTGGGGCATCCTACAGGGAGAGGTCAACCCCCCTGTTTAAGGAGCTCCACTGGTTGCCGTTTTTTCCCCAGTCCCAATTCAAGGTACAGGTTATCACCTATAAAGCCCTAAACGGTTTGGGACCTGCCTACCTTCATGACCGTATCTTGCTCCACGTACCAACCCGGGCCCTTCGTTCCATTGGTAGAGGCGAAAGGAGGTCCTCCTTTCGCCTCTACCAATCTCACAAGCTCGTCTTGTGGGCACAAGGGAGAAAGCCTTATCTTCTGTGGCCCCCCAACTTTGGAACTCTTTACCTGGGGAGATCAGAAAAGCCTCTTCACTAGAAACATTTAAAAATAACCTCAAAACCTGGCTTTTCCGCTGCGCCTTTGGCGAGTAGGTGCTCAGTATTATATTTTACACCCCCTCAACGCTTTTGGCTAATGGAGTTTGTGCCCTCCAAATAGGATGTTCTGCCCCACAACTCTGTGTGTTTTATGAGTTCCATTTAAACTTACTGCTCCTATTTTATCTCATCATAGTCTGTTAATTTTTATTCAGAATATGTGGCCCGCCCATTGTCATCTCTATCGTGATTGTGCCTATTGGAATTTTTATTTTGTTTTTTATTTTTATTTTATTATTACTATTATTATTTTAATGTCATTTTGATAATGTTGTTGTTGTCTGATGTATATGCTTTGATTTTATTGCTGTATTATGTTGTCCGGGCTTGGCCTCATGTAAGCTGCTCCGAGTCCCCATCGGAAAGATGGTGGCGGGGTAGAAATAAAGATTATTATTATTATTATTATTATTATTATTATTATTATTATTATTATATACCCCCCCCCCCCCCGGATGGGTGCCACCTTGTTGTGGTGGAGGGCTTAACTGCTCCAAAGATGCTGAGAGCTGTGCTGGCGGTAGTGTAACTACCAACAGATCCAACCAAGTCAGAGAGGTCTCAGCTGAGGAGTAGAACTAAGAACACCGAACCCATGGAGAAACAATCCAAAACAAAGTCTATACTGGTTGACGCTCAGGATAAAAAGGACCACGGTGGATGCTGCTGATTCTGGACATCCATTGACAACTGTGCTACAGAATCAAAATACAAATGAATAGTCACAGAAGCGGCAGAAATATACAATGCCAGAAAACCGCACAGTTATTATTATTATTATTTATTATTATTATTATTTGAAACACAACAAGATGAGTCCGCAGCAGACAAGATCACTCTGCTGTCTGTTGTATTGGATCACACGTCAGACACTTCTCATTATTATTATTATTATTATTATTATTGTTGTTGTTGTTGTTGTTGTTGTTATTGTTAGCCGTTCCCTGCCACACTGTGGCGTTGCTGTGGCCCAGTATATGTGTTTTGTGTGTGTATATATGTGTGTTGCATATATATATGTGGATGTATATATATGATGGGAAGCTTCCCAGCGAAGTGATAATTATCTATTGGACAGATGGCAAGCTGTTTAACCTCAGCAGACTGAAAGCCAACACATGGCCACGTTGTCCGGATGCCCGACCACGGTCTCCCAAAGCAGTTGCTCTACTCCGAACTCAAGAACGGAAAATGGAAAGTTGGTGGAAGGTAAAAGAGATTGGAAGACGGGCTCAAAGCCAACCTTAAAAACTCTGGCATAGACACTGAGAAGTGGGAAGCCCTGTTCCTTGAGTGCTCCAGCTGGAGGTCAGCTGTGACCAGCAGTGATGTAGAATTTGAAGAGGCACGAATGGAGGGCGAAAGAGAGAAACGTGCCAAGAGGAAGGCGTGTCAAGCCAACCCTGTCCGAGACCGCCTTCCACCTGGAAACCAATGCCCTCACTGCGGGAGAAGATGCAGATCAAGAATAGGGCTCCACAGTCACCTACGGACCCACCGCCAGGACACCAAACTTGGAGGACCATCATTCTTGGACTACGAGGGATCGCCTAAAAAGTATATATATATATGTGTATATATTTGTGTATTTGTGTGTTTATATGTGTCCATACATATTGTGTATATGTGTGTGTCTATATGCATATTTGTGTGTATATATGTATGTATGTGGATATGTATATGTATGTGTGTATATGTGTGTATTTGTGTGTGTTTGTGCATATATATACGTGTGTGTGTATGAATGTGTGCATGTGCATATGTATGAGTGTATGTAACTATATATGGTGTATTTTGGAGGGTTTTAGTCTGTTCTGCTGGGGTTTTGTGTGTGTATGTGTGTGTGTGTTTAGAGTTGGGGGTAAACTGTAGAGGTGATACAGATATCTGATTTGGATCGGGATCTTGTTAACAGCTTGTTGATTGTAATTTATGTTGTACTGTGCGTCGTATGCTGTATGTGTTATGTGTATGTGTTTGTCAAATGTTTTTGACACAGCCAATGGGCTAATCAAGAAACTGTATTACATCATTAGCAAATATTTTGATAATGTTGTTGTTGTTTGGAGCTAAAGAGCTCCAAAAGATCATTATTGTTGTTGTTGTTATTGATACTACCGAGCCCCAAGGGTCATCCAGTCCAACCCCATTGAGCTAGGCAGGAAGACACCATCTAAGCTCTCTCAACAGACAACCATCCAGCCTCAGCTTCAAAATATCCAGAGAAGGAGACTCTGTCATCATCATTAGCAAAGACTGTTGTTGTTAGTGTTGATTATGATGATACCAGAGAGCCCCAAGGGTCATCCAGTCTAACCCCATTGAACCAGGCAGGAAGACACCATCAAAGACCTCCCAACAGACAGCCATACCGCCTCAGCTTCAAGGCCTCCAGAGAAGGGGACTCCATCATCATCTTTAGCAAAGATTATTGTTGTTGTTGATACTAGAGAACCACAAGGGCCATCCAGTCTAGCCCTACTGAGACAGGCAGGAAGACACTGTCAAAGCCCTCCTGACAGACAGCCATCCAGCTTCAGCTTCAAGTCATCCATAGAAGGGGACTCCATTAGCAAAGATTATTATTGTTATACAATCCTAGAGTTGGATGAGATTCCAAGGGACATTCAGACCAAACCCAAACGACCACAAAGGAAGACTCCATTAATAATAATAATAATAATAATAATAATAATAATAATGCTTTATTTATACCCCGCCACCATCTCCCCAAGGGGACTCGGAGCAGCTTACATGAGCCAAGCCCAACAACACACCTATAGAAACAACAAGCAATAAACAAATAAAACAATACAATTAATATAACTCACATATAGACAATAACGCGCAGAGATATAAAAAAAACTATGGCCTGGCCAGATGTAATAGTTAAAATTTAAAAACAAATGCTGGGCATAAACCGAGGTAGGATGTATCTAGTAGGAGGGTTTTAAAAGAAATGTAGGGAGAGCAACCAAAGCCCACCTGACAGATGGCCACCCAGCCTCGGCTTCAAAGCCTCCTTTCCTTCCCTTCACCCACCTTTCCCTCTTTCTCTTTCTCTCTCTTTCCTTTCCTTTCCCTTTTTTCCTTTCTTCCTTTTTCAAACTATGGACGAGCCTTTGTGAAGGTAAAAGGAAGAGGGGCCGACCAAGGGCAAGATGGATGGATGGCATCCTTGAAGTGACTGGACTGACCTTGAAGGAGCTGGGGGTGGTGACGGCCGACAGGTAGCTCTGGTGTGGGCTGGTCCATGAGGTCACGAAGAGTCGGAGACGACTGAACAACAAAATTGATAGAGTAAGAACAAAGACTATATATAGATATAATAGTGCCCCCTGGTGGTGCAACACGTTAAACCACTGAGCTGCCGAACCTGCTGACCAAAAGGTTGGTGGTTTGAATCCGGGGAGCGGGGTGAGCTCCCGGTGTTAGCTCCATTTTCTGCCAACCTAGCAGTTTGAAAACATACAAATGTCCCTTGGAGTTCTTGTGGGTTTTTTCGGGCTGTAGGGCCATGTTCTAGAGGCATTTCTCCTGACGTTTCGCCTGCATCTATGGCAAGCATCCTCAGAGGTAGTGAGGTCTGTTGGAATTAGGACAATGGGTTTCTATATTTTGCTATTGTGTATGATGTGTTTTTAACTGTTTATTGTTGTGATAACCTGCATTGTGTAAACCGCATTGAGTCGCCTAATTAGGCTGAAAAACGCGGTATAGAAATAAAGCAAATAAATAAATCTGTGGAATGACTGGGGTGGGGCAAAGAGCTCTTCTCTGCTAGAGCTAGGTGTGAATGTTTCAGCTGACCACCTTCATTAGCATTTGAAGGCCTGCCTGAGCCTGGGAAAACCTTTTGTTGAGAGGTGTTAAGATGTTAGTGATTAGGTGTTTAGGTGTTAGTGATTCCAGCCATGAAAGCCTTCGACAAGTCCCTTGGAGTCCCTTCCAAGTCTATGATTGCTTTTATAGAAGTATTTGGGGGCTGGGTGGCCATCTGTCGGGAGGGTTTGATGGTGTCTTCCTTTATGGCAAATTGGGGTTGGTGTGGAGTCCCTTCCCAATCTATGATTGCTTCTATAAAGGTATCTGAAGGCTGGCTGGCCATCTGTCAAGAGGGTTTTGACGGTGCCTTCTTTTACAGTCATATATTGGGAGGGCTTTGGTTGTGTTCCTGTCTGGCAGAGGCGGGGTCGGCCTTTGGGGATTCGGCTCCTCCTTCTCTGGGGGTGTTGGCACAGGGGCTGGATGGCCATCTGTCGGGAGGGCTTTGGCGGTGCCTTCTTTTACAGCCATCTATCGGGAGGGCTTTGGTTGTGTTCCTGTCTGGCAGAGGCGGGGGTGGCCTTTGGGGATTCTACTCCTCCTTCTCTGGGGGTGTTGGCACAGGGGCTGGCTGGCCATCTGTCAAGAGGGTTTTGATGGTGCCTTCTTTTACAGCCATCTATTGGAAGGGCTTTGGTTGTGTTCCTGTCTGGCAGAGGCGGGGGTGGCCTTTGGGGATTCGACTCCTCCTTCTCTAGGGGTGTTGGCACAAGGGCTGGCTGGCCATCTGTCGGGAGGGTTTGATGGTGTTTTCCTTTATGGCAAATTGGGGTTGGTGTGGAGTCCCTTCCCAATCTATGATTGCTTCTATAAAATTATCTGAAGGCTGGCTGGCCATCTGTCAAGAGGGTTTTGACGGTGCCTTCTTTTACAGCCATCTATCGGGAGGGCTTTGGTTGTGTTCCTGTCTGGCAGAAGGGGGGGTTGGCCTTTGGGGAATCCCTTTCAACTCAAGGATACTATTATTCCTTCACTGGAGGCACTGAAACAGGGGCTGGATGGCCATCTGTTGGGAGGGCTTTGATGGTGTACTCCTTTATGACAAGTTGGGGTTGGTGTGAATGTCCCTTGGAGTCCCTTCCCAATCTATGATTGCTTCTATAAGGGTATCTGAAGGCTGGCTGGCCTTCTGTCAAGAGGGCTTTGACGGTGTCTTCTTTTACAGCCATCTATCGGGAGGGCTTTGGTTGTGTTCCTGTCTGGCAGAGGCAGGGGTAGCCTTTGGGGATTGGGCTTCTCCTTCTCTGGGGGTGTTGGCACAGGGGCTGGCTGGCCATCTGTCGGGAGGGCTTTGCTGGTGTCCCTGCCTGGGGCGCCCTCCCACTCGCTCCTTCCTTACCCAGAGTGAGGCAGGAGGCGCTGAAGCCGAAGCGCCACTTGTCGGAGCCCAGGTCGAGGGAGGCTCCTCCGGGCAGCGTGGGGGCGGGGCGGCCCTTGCCTTTGCCCGTCTCCCGCTTGGGGGCCCGCAAGGAATGGAAGGCGAAGTGGGCCAAGAAGGACCAGAAGGCGAACTGGGCGGCGCAGAAGAGGCCCAGGAGGCGGAAGAAGCCCCGCCGGTCGTGCTGGAAGAGCAACACATCCCGGGGCACCTGCGCCTCCAAGGGGAAGGCGTGGCGCATGCGCAGGGGGGCCCCCAGGAGGGCCCGGAGCCCCCAAAGCCCCACGTGCGCGCCCCGCGCCATGCCCGCCTGGGATCCTCGCGGAGGCTTCTGGGAATTGTGGGCAGCCCCGCCTCCTCCAGCAGGCCCGCCCCGCCCAACCTTATTGCACTACGACTCCCAGAAACCCTCACCAGCTTGTATAATGACGAGGAATTCTGGGAGTTGAAGTCCACGCTTCTTGTTCACTGCTTTATCCTTAAATCCAGGTATCTAATCCAGGTATGGGCCAACTTGGGCCTTCTCTCCAGGTGTTTTGGAGTTCAGCTCCCACAAAATACATAATAATAATAATAATCATCATCATCATCATAGAATCAAAGAGTTGGAAGAGACCTCATGGGCCATCCAGTCCAAACCCATTCTGCCAAGAAGCAGGAATATTGCATTCAAAGCACCCCTGACAGATGGCCATCCAGCCTCTGTTTAAAAGCTTCCAAAGAAGGAGCCTCCACCACACTCCGGGGCAGAGAGTTCCACTGCTGAACGGCTCTCACAGTCAGGAAGCTCTTCCTCATGTTCAGATGGAATCTCCTCTCTTGTAGTTTGATTTATTATTATTTATTTAATAATAATAATAAATATTATTATTTATTAATTTTTTATTATTTATTTATCGCGTCATCCGCAACCAGAACATTGTATTACATTTCTAACAGAACAAAATATACAAATATATTAAAAAAACACACACACTGAATTTCCTTCAGAAATAACTACATGAGCGCAAGTCATCTTTCTGTAGCTACAGTCATCTTTCTGTAGCAATACTGCCCCCATGACCACATCACTGGCGTCCACTTGTATAACAAAAGGGTGTTGTGTCTGGGTGTTTCAGTATGGGCTCTGAGTTCATGAGGCGTTTTAGCATCTCAAAGCCTCTTGGGCTTCCTTGCTCCAAGGCAATTTGGTGCCTGGCTTGGGTTTACCTTCTGTTTGTTTTCCCCCTCCCTTCCTCTTTGTTTTGAGCATGTCAGTGAGGGGTAAGGCTATTTGGGCAAAGTTGGGAATGAATTGCCTGTAGAAGTTTGCAAATCCCAGGAAGCTTTGTAGCTGTTTCCTGGTTCGCACTCCACTATTGCCTCTACCTTGCTGGGATCCATCTCAATGCCCTGTGCTGATATCCTGTACCCTAGGTAATCCAGTTTGTCCTGGTAAAAGGCACACTTTGGCAGTTTGACATACAGTTGGTTGGCAAGCAGTTTTTTGAGGACTTCTCTGACTAGCTGCTCATGTGAGTCCAGGTCCTGTGTGAATATGAGGACATCATCCAGGTAATAAATTGAGGACATCATCCAGGGCCTACAAAGTTGAATCCACGACATGCGAGTGCGGAGAAGAGCAAACCACTGAGCACCTGCTGCAATGCAGCCTGAGCCCTGCTACATGCACAATGGAGGACCTTCTTGCGGCAACACCAGAGGCACTCCAAGTGGCCAGATACTGGTCAAAGGACATTTAATCAGCTACCAAGTTTGCAAAATTTGTGGGTTTTTTTTATCCGTTTGTTTGTTTTGTTCTGTTAGAAATGTTATACAATGTTCTGGTTGCAGATGACACGATAAATAAAAATCCAGGTAACAGAGTACACCTTTGCCAAGGTGTTCCCTTAGCACTTCATTGATGAGATTTTGGAACACTGCCGATCCATTTTTTAAAGCAAAACTCATTACTTCAAATTTATATTTTCCTAATACAGTGTTCATCGCTGTTTTGTATTGATTCCCCTCTCTAATTCTCACCCTGTGGAAAGCTTCTTCCAAGTCCAATTTGGTGAAGATCTTGCCTGTGCTAAGTTGTGCTAGCATGTCCTTAATCAAGGGGAGGGGGTAGGCCTGAGTGGTGCCAACGGCATTCAAATTTTTGTAATCAGTGACCAGACGTAGTGAATGGTCCTTCTTTTCCCTGAAGAAGACTGGTGTGCCTAAGGGTGACATGGAGGGTTGAATGAAGCCCCTGGCCAAATTCTTGTCTAGGAATTCTTTCAGCGCGGCCCTCTCTTTGAGGATCATGGGATACGTTCTCTGTTTAGGCATTGGGCAAGATTTCTATGGCACAGTTTGTGTCTCGGTGGGGAGGCAGTTTGTCACTCTCCTTCTCATCAAAGACCTCTGCTAAGTCTGCATATTTTGGGGGGATTTGCGGGCTTTCTGGCTCTACCCTGTGTTCCGATGTCTGTGGGCTGCTGCCCCCCTCTCCCCTCTGTGTTTGAGGGGTGAGAGCACTGGTCTGTGCTGCAAGCTCTCCCAGGCCTTCCCCCCTGCTTGGGAGTGAGGGCTTCCTGAGGCTGCAATGATGTCAAATTGGGAAACAAATCATCCAGGAATACCTGGCCGCTCTAAATGAGTTCAAGTCCCCCAGGGCCAGATCAACTACACCCAAGAGTACTGAAGGAACTAGCGGAAGTCATTTCGGAACCATTGGCAACCATCTTTGAGAGTTCTTGGAGAACGGGAGAAGTTCCAGCAGACTGGAGGAGGGCCAATGTGGTCCCAATCTTCAAAAAGGGAAAAAAGGATGACCCAAACAATTACCGTCCAGTCAGCCTCACGTCAATACCAGGCAAGATTCTGGAAAAGATTTTTAAAGAAGTGGTCTGCAAACACTTAGAAACAAATGCGGTCATCGCTAATAGTCAACATGGATTTATCAAAAACAAGTCATGCCAGACTCATGGGATTTCTTTTTTCGATAGAGTTACAAGCTGGGTAGATGCGGGGAATGCCGTGGATGTAGCGTACCTGGATTTCAGGAAGGCCTTTGACAAGGTCCCCCATGACCTTCTGACAAGGAAACTAGTCCAATGTGGGCTAGGCAAAACAACGGTGAGGTGGATCTGGAATTGGTTAAATGGACGAACCCAGAGGGTGCTCACCAATGCTTCCTCTTCATCCTGGAAAGAAGTGACGAGCTGAGTGCCGCAGAGTTCCGTCCTGGGCCCGGTCCTGTTCAACATCTTTATTAATGACTTAGATGAAGGGCTAGAAGGCATGATCATCAAGTTTGTAGACAACACCAAATTGGAAGGGATAGCCAATACTCCAGAGGACAGGAGCAGAATTCAAAACGATCTTGACAGATTAGACAGATGGGCCAACACTAACAAAATGAAGTTCAACAGTGGCAAATGCAAGATACTCCATTTTGGCAGGAAAAACAAAATGCAAAGATACAAAATGGGGGTCTGGAGAACAAGCCCTATGAGGAGTGGCTTAAGGAGCTGAGCATGTTTACTGAAAACATGGATGTTTGAGCAAGCATTCGGCTAATCCGATGCGATGAAGTTTTTGATCAAGGACTTTCAATTATAGACAACGAAATTGGATTATGATTTTAATTAAGAGATGCATTGGTCTGTATTGGTGGCCCAATACTGTGTACTGTATATGTATGTATGTGTTTTATATTTTTAATCGGAATTATTGTTGTTTTAAATGTTGTAAACCGCAATGAGTCGCCGTTAGGCTGAGATATTAGCGGTATACAAGTGTACTAATAAATAAATAAATAATAAATGTTTAGCCTGAAGAAGAGAAGGCTGAGAGGAGATATGATAGCCATGTATAAATATGTGAGAGGAAGCCACAGGGAGGAGGGAGCAAGCTTGTTTTCTGCTTCCCTGGAGACTAGGACGCGGAACAATGGCTTCAAACTACAAGAAAGGAGATTCCATCTGAACATGAGGAAGAACTTCCTGACTGTGAGAGCCGTACAGCAGTGGAACTCTTTGCCCTGGAGTGTGGTGGAGGCTCCTTCTTTGGAAGCTTTTAAACAGAGGCTAGATGGCCATCTGTCAGGGGTGATTTGAATGCAATATTCCTGCTTCTTGGCAGAATGGGGTTGGACTGGATGGCCCATGAGGTCTCTTTCAACTCTTTGATTCTATGATTAGTACACAGCAAACAAGATCACTCTGCTGGCTGTTGTATTGGTTCACACATGGGACACTTCCCAAGTGTGATGTATTATTATTGCTATTATTATCATTATTTACATCACCAGATCATTTTCAAATCTGATACGAAAATCATCACTACCATCACTTCTGACACAAGTTCCACCTTCCAAGCAGCAGCCCACAATGATCAGCAAATGCATTACTCTCCGTTTAGAAATATAGTAACAGTAGGAAGCAGAAATCTTTTGCGTACAAAAACTTAAAACATCCCACACAGCAGAACTGTTTTAACAATAATATTAACTTTAATAAGCACAGTGTTTTTCAAGAACTAAAGGAATAGAAACGCTATTCAGGCCTGCTCTTACTTAAAGCAGACCTCTGGGAAGAGGACGAAACAATGGTGCGTAACAGCTCCGGAGACCTAGAACCCCATTATGAAAACTTTTGGTGGCAACCTAAAACAAGGGAACCCAAAGTTGAATGTGCCATAAGCCTGGCTTGCCTTGCATTACAGTCAAACTCTGCTGTGTCAGGAACTGCTGGCCCTTTCTTAACTTAGATATACAAGACGCAACGCTCAAAAACGGAACAGATTTTGATTATGCAAAACAAATGTTTCCAACTTAAAGGGAAAGGGAGAACACAAGTCCGGAAATCCTCTTACAGTTCTTTCCTCTCTAAAAAAAGAAGATCACATATGAATTCTTCGGCCGTTTCTCGCCTCTTCGCCAAACATTTCGCAGCCTTTATCCCAATGGAGAAAGGGCTTCCTCACCCAACAAGGTGAGTCTCTTTAATTTACACAGTGAAACATTTTATTTACAAAACAAAGCAGCTTCGAGATAAAACCCTGGTCTGGGAAACAGTGGTGACGCTCAGTGGATGAACGCCACTTCTGGAATCTTCTGCTCAGCCTGGGGAAAGGAGAAAAGGGGTAAAGAATAATAGTTATTATTTATTACTCACATCTTCCTATGGCTTGGTGTGGGTTACAACATGGTTAAGACAGACAAACACAACATCGGGTTGTTGTGAGTTTTCCGGGCTGTATGGCCATGTTCCAGAAGCATTCTCTCCTGATGTTTTACCTGCATCTCTGGTAGGCATCCTCAGAGGTTGTGAGGTCTGTTGGAAACTAGGAAAATTGGATTGATATATCTGTGGAATTATGTCCAGGATGGGAGTTCTTTATATATATACATTCCATAGATATATAAACCCAATTTTCCCAGTTTCCAACAGACCTCACAACCTCTGAGGATGATTGCCATAGATGCAAGCAAAACGTCAGGAGTGAATGCTTCTGGAACATGGCCAGACAGCCCGGAAAACAGAGAACAACCCAGTGTTCGGCCATGAAAGCCTTCATCAAATCAAACACAATGTCACTATTATCCATTTTAAGAATTTTAAATGTTTAATACAGTTAATGTTTAATTCCTCTTTAAAGGTAAAGGTTTCCCCCTTTACATTAAGTCTAGTTGTATCTGACTCTGGGACTCTGGTGCTCATCTCCATTTCTAAGCTGAAGAGCCAGCGCTGTCCATAGACACCTCCAAGGTCATGTGGCTGGCATGACTGTATGGAGCGCCGTTACCTTTCTGCCAGAACAGTTGATCTACTCACATTTGCATGTTTTCGAACTGCTAGGTTGGCAGAAGCCAGGGCTAATAGCGGAAGCTCACCCTGCTCCCCGGATTTGAACCTGCGACCTTTCAATTTGCAAGTTTAGCAGTTTAACCCACTGTGCCATGGGGAGCTCCGAGCACTGCATACATACATATTTATTTGCCAGTAGCTATTTTCGATCACCATATTCCCATTTTGTGGCTGTCTCTGAGAACTACATACGTACAAACTTATAGCCCAGTAGCTAATTCTTCCTATCTCTATATTACCATCCTTTGGATGCCTCTGAAGATTTACAAATTCTATTTATTTATTTAAAACATATTCTGCCCTTCTCACCCTGAGAAGGTGGAGCACAGCATATATACAGCAAACATTCAATGAATTCATTATATGCATACATCAACATTAAAAACATTTGTATCAATATTAAAATACACTTCTTGATCATCTGCATCTAATCTAATTGGCCTGGCAAGGATTCCTATCGCTGCTTTATTGCACTGTCCCAAAAGCTTGGTGGGAAATGCATATGTTTTAGGGGGAAATGCATATGTAAAATGAGTATATATAATTATAGATCTAGCTCTGCAATGTTTATATAAGCATAGAATGTTTGCCTGTTATTATGTTGGAAGCCAGCCTGAGTCCCCATGGGGAGATAAGGCAGGATACAAATGATGATGATGATGATTGATAATATAATTGTTTTTGTTGACCCTCCTTTTCCACTTACAGAGCTAGTTTACTGTTTTCTTTTGAAATACGGCAAATGTTCAAAAACATTTAACCTACTGATGCCTCAATTAATGTAATTTTATTGGTATCTATTTTTTTTAAAAAAAATTACCAGCAGCTGCTGCATTTCCCACCCTCAGCTTATAATTTTTACCAGTTTTTTGTAGTAAAATTGGGTGCCTCAATCTCCATTTCTAAGCGGAAGAGCCAGCGCTGTCCATAGACACCTCCAAGGTCATGTGGCTGGCATATCTGCATGGAGCGCCAGAGCGGTACCTATTGATCTACTCACATTTGCATGTTTATGAACTGCTAGGTTGGCAGAAGCTGAGGCTAACAGCAGGAGGTCACCCTGCTCCCGGATTCGAATTGCTGACCTTTCAGCCAGCAACTTCAGTGCTTTAACCCACTACGCCACTGGGGATTCCCAATATACATAGTACTTTACAATAGAACAACCAAAAAACAACAAGTTCTTCTTTAGAGGTTTCTGAACTGAGGATGGATGGCCATCTGTTGGGAGGGCTTTAACTGTGTCTTTCGGCCTGCCTGGCTGGGAGTTGTACTGGATACTCTTTTGGGGGTATCTTCCAACTCTAGTGAAGTATGGGATGCTGGAGCCCTTCTGTGGAAGTTTTTAAACTGAGGCTGGATGTCCATCTTTTGGGAGGGCTTTGGCTGTGTTTTTCTGTCTGGCAGAAAGGGGTTTGTCTAGATGGATGGCCATCTTTTGGAAGGGCTTTGACTGTGTCTTTCTGTCTGGCACAAGAGGGTTCGACTAGATGCTCTTTGTGGGATTCTTTCAATTCCAGTGAAGTATAGAATGCTGGAGCCCTTCTGTGGAAGTTTTGAAACTGAGGCTGGATGTCCATCTTTTGGGAGGGCTTTGACTGTTTTTTTCTGTCCGGTGGAAAGGGGTTTGACTAGATGTTCTTTGGTGATATCTTCCTCTCCCTCCTCCTGAGGCAGCCAACACACTCCCACCAATCCTGGCAGACTTTTTTTGTGGGGAAGGCAGGGGGATAATTTTTCACGCAACTCAGCTATGGACTACAGGCAACACAGTTGTGTGTTGCGAAAAACATTTTTGTAAGCTCTAGTTCAAACTTATTTTTCTTCAAACTTATAATGCAGTATAAGATGCAGTAATAATAATAATACTGCAGTATAAGATGCAGTAATAATAATAATGCAGTATAGGATGCAGTAATAATAATAATAATAATGCAGTATAAGATGCAATATAAGACTGAATCTGCGGAAGAGAGCTCACCTTGAGCTGGGTGTAGGCATGGGCTGCTTTCGTATAATCCCAATCGTTGTCCAAAAGGCACCTTTAGGAGAGAAGCAGAACATGAAGTTATAAGACATTGTAACGCTTTTCCAGTCTGTCACCCTCCTTTGGCCCGCTACTCACTTCTGAGACCACTCGAGGTTCATCCCCGACTGCAGTGAGAAGTTCTGCAACATCTCCTGCTGCTCCGCCGTGAGGGTGGGCACAGGGCTGGAGGACGGAGTGGGTGCCGGCATGACAAAGGCCTTGCGGATTTCCATGTTGCTGGCCTTGCGAATAAACAGCTGATCGTTCACAATGCACAGTCTGCAGGAGGAGAAAAGGACACCAAAAGAGAAGTGAAGCCCAAAGGCTGTTTAGTTAGGCCACTTTGTGGAAGAAAAAATATATAATAGAAAATGTGGGCGAGAAGAAACAAGAGTTTGAGGTGTTTCACTTTCTGGGGCTTTAGGACAGCCTTCCAAGATGGGGTGAAGACAGCTCCATATAATAATAGAATCATAGAATCAAAGAGTTGGAAGAGACCTCATGGGCCATCCAGTCCAACCCCATTCTGCCAAGAAGCAAGAATATTGCATTCAAATCACCCCTGACAGATGGCCATCCAGCCTCTGTTTAAAAGCTTCCAAAGAAGGAGCCTCCACCACACTCTGGGGCAGAGAGTTCCACTGCTGAACGGCTCTCACAGTCAGGAAGTTCTTCCTCGTGTTCAGGTGGAATCTCCTCTCTTGTAGTTTGAAGCCATTGTTCCACGTCCTAGTCTCCAAGGAAGCAGAAAACAAGCTTGCTCCCTCCTCCCTGTGGCTTCCTCTCACATATTTATACATGGCTATCATATCTCCTCTCAGCCTTCTCTTCTTCAGGCTAAACATGCCCAGTTCCCTAAGCCGCTCCTCATAGGGCTTGTTCTCCAGACCCTTGATCATTTTAGTCGCCCTCCTCTGGACACATTCCAGCTTGTCAATATTTCTCTTGAATTGTGGTGCCCAGAATCTAACCAAAGCAGAATAGAGGGGTAGAATCACAGAATCATAGAATCAAAGAGTTGGAAGAGACCTCATGGGCCATCCAGTCCAACCCCCTGCCAAGAAGCAGGAATATTGCATTCAAATCACCCCTGACAGATGGCCATCCAGCCTCTGCTTAAAAGCTTCCAAAGAAGGAGCCTCCACCACACTCCGGGGCAGAGAGTTCCACTGCTGAACGGCTCTCACAGTCAGGAAGTTCTTCCTCATGTTCAGATGGAATCTCCTCCTTTGTAGTTTGAAGCCATTGTTCCGCGTCCTAGTCTCCAAGGAAGCAGAAAACAAGCTTGCTCCCTCCTCCCTGTGGCTTCCTCTCACATATTTATACATGGCTATCATATTACTTCCCTAGATCTAGACACTATGCTCGTATTGATGCAGGCCAAAATCTCATTGGTTTTTTTTGCCGCCACATCACATTGTTGGCTCATGTTTAACTTGTTGTCCACGAGGACTCCAAGATCTTTTTCATACGTACTGCTCTCAAGCCAGGCATTGTCCCCCATTCTGTATCTTTGCATTTCATTTTTCCTGCCAAAGTGGAGTATCTTGCATTTGTCCCTGTTGAACTTCATTTTGTTAGTTTTGGCCAATCATCTCTCTAATCTGTCAAGATCATTTTGAATCCTGCTCCTGTCCTCTGGAGTATTGGTTATCCCTCCCAATTTGGTGTCGTCTGCAAACTTGATAATCCTGCCTTCTAGCCCTTCATCTAAGTCATTAATAAAGAGGCCACTGATTTGTAAAGGCCACTAATTTGTAACGAGGCCACTAATTTGTAAAGAGTTTTTAAAGGAGCCACCACTTTGTAAGGGTTTATTAATTTGATAGCGTAGCTAACAGCTAGTGATATTCTTTAATGTGCAGCGTGACTTAGATTGGAAAGGAATTGTAACAGAGACCGGGCTTTAGAAAAAAACAGTAACACGTTTATTGAAATGTAGAAGGAGCATGATGGTTTCAATGTTTCTTACTCTTAGAGGCACCTATCTTCATAGGTTACATTTATAACGTTTCTTAAACAGTTCCGGAAAGGACTCTTACTTCCACTAAACAGGTTTCAAACTTATTTTTCTTCAAACTGTGTTTCTTTCCTTAATAGATTACTTCAGTTACAAGCTTATTCTTTCTTTGTGATGTTTCTGTTGCAATAGAGATTTTCACTGTGTTTCTCTCACCCTTTCTCTCATACACTAACTATTAATATAAATAAGTCAACTGGACTTATTTAAACTACTCACGCTAAAAGCCAAAATCTTCCTGATTCTCACTACTATAGAATCAGCCTTTCCCTATAGTTTTTAAACTACAGATTACCTGCCTGGTTCTCACTACTACAGAACCAGCCACTCCTACAGTTCACAGACTGTAGACTAACCATTTAAAAATGGCTGCCCTGCCAAGTGGAAGTTGGCTCCGCCCCTGTTTCCATGGTAACCCAGCTCAACATGAGCTGAGCTGGCTACCATCCCCCCTAGTTATGCAACTTTAAATACTTACCCTTTAAAACATCTATCTATAATTATACATAACTGCAAATTAAAAATTTACACTTCACCACAAATACTAATTATTATTCTTACTATTATTCTTATTATATGGGCTGTGGCATAGCTAGTTAGTAGAAAAACTGAATTAAATCACTACTGACCAAGAGGTCATGAGTTTGAAGCCAGCCTGGGTCGGAGTGAGCTCCCGACCATTAATAGTCTAGCTTGCTGTTGACCTATTATTATTATTATTATTATTATTATTATTATAACTTTATTTGTACCCCGCTAGCATCTCCAAAAGGATTCGATGCGGCTTACAACAGGCCGGAGCCCAATACAATACAACAACACAATACAACAATACAATACATAGCAAATAAAACAGTTGAAGCAGAAAACAATAGCAGTAACAATACAACAGAACATTATTAAAAACTGAGCCGGCCATAGTAGGGTACAGGATTAAAAGTGCTGAAAGTGTCGGAGGGATATGGGATTAAAAAATATATAAGTGCAGTGTGCGTTGAGGGTGATCTTGACTCTGCTAAAGTGCTTCTGGGCTTGATAGTGGGGTTCCTAATCTGAGAAGGCACGTTGAAACAGCCTATGCAGCCCGAAAGACAGTTGCATCTGTCAAGTAGGAATTTTAGGTATCACTTTATGCAGGGAGGCTAATTTAACTAATTTGCAACACCATAAAACCTTCCAGCAGTGTGTGTAAGAATGAGGAAGTACTCCATCCAGGACTCAGTGTCATAAGTAGATGGTGAAGTGGCAGCTCCCCCTGTAGCTGGAATCAAGCATACCCTCATGAAGTCGGAAAGCTGGAATGTTAAATTGCCTCTGTGTCTGTCTATATATGTTGAATGTCTAATGGCACTGTATGTTTGTCATGTATATGTGAATTGTAATCCGCCCTGAGAAGGATGGAATATAAATACTGTAAATAAATAAATAAATAATACAGAGATTTATGTCATGCAATCCCTGAATTGGGTGAGGATTTTAAAGTGCTCCCTTACCCATTAATGCCAACAGGAACAGCGATAAAAACACGGGTGAAGGATCGCACTGAATCCCGACATCGGCCATCCACTGTAGAAATTCAAAAGAGCAGAAGAGAATTTTCATTGTGGGCACTAGACAGCCAGCAGTTTTTTTATGTTTGTTGTTTAGCTGTATTTTTTTGTATTTGTTTCATCTTTGTGCTTGTTTTTCTGTTTTTCATTTTGTTATTTGTAGTAGATATTTAGCAGAAATGTGGTAGAGTTGGTTAGAAGGTAAATAAGAGTTATAAAGCAACTTTATAATCTGTTGTCAACCAGTATTTTAAAAACTTCAAAATCAGGACACTAAAAAACATGGGAAAACCAGAGAAAAAACAATCAGGGCCAGATAACACCTCCCAACAAAGGATTTCCCAGGCAGGAAGCAGCCAGGCTTTGAAGCTTCAAGGCTATTCAATGCTAATCAAGGTGGCCAATTGCAACATTCACACTTTCTTCCAACAGACAAGAGTTCTTTCTCCCACTCTGGACATTTCACAGATGTCCACAGACCTCACAATCTCTGAGGATGCCTGCCATAGATGTTGGCAAAACTTCAGGAGAGAATATTTCTGGAACATGGCCAAACAGCCCAGGAAACTCACAGCAACCAAACTTTATAATCTGTTTGCTTATTTTTGTTGCATTATGACTTCAATAAAATTGTTTTTTAGAGTATACGCACCTTACTCAAAAATCCCATTCACTGCGAAACACAGATGCTCTGAAATGTGTATGTCTCTGTATTTGTTTATTTTTGTGTTTATGTTTTTTGATTTGTTTGTATGTTTTTCTTATTTGTAGTATTTAACAGTACTGTATCAGTTAAAAGGTAGATGAGTAACTTTTAAAAAAATATATAACTTTATAATCTGTTCATTTTATTATTGCTATATTACAATTGTTCTTCCTTTCAATAAAAATTATTATATAAAAAAATAATATACGCACCTTCCTTGAAAACTCCATGTAACGTGAAACACAGCAGTGTGCTCTGAAATAAAAAAAAACACGGCTTTCAGAATTTATCTATCAGAATACAGATTCTGCAGTTTATCTTATTATTATTTGAAACACAACAAGAGGAGTCCACAACAGACAACATCACTCTGCTGGCTGTTGTATTGGATCACACGTCGGACACTTCCCAAGTATCTAGGACTATGTGATGTATCAGCAAATAATGCGTGCAGATCCCAGTAAGGTGGCCTTTTGCAGCTGGCAGCTGGCAATTTTGTCAGTGCCGATTGTATTTAAGTGCAGGCCAAGGTCTTTAGGCACTGCTCCCAGTGTGCCGATCACCACTGGGACCACCTTTACTGGCTTTTGCTAGAGTCTTTGCAGTTCGAGCTTTAATTCTATTAAATCTATTGTTCTTGTTGTTGTTGTTATTACTTTACCGACACAAAAACACGGTATGTCACAGCAAATGAGATAGATATGCTGAATGATGACGATTATTATTATTAGGTTCAGAACTGGAGACAAAGGAGAACAATTATTAGTTGTCCCTAAAATATAGCACTACATATCTCATGTATATTTAGTCCTGTCCTGTCTGTTTCACCTAGGATTGCAACATTGGTGATCTATACTTTGTTTTTTCCCACAATACTGAGGTCAAGAGTCTTATGCTCCGAAACTCTGTCAGTCTGGATTCGGAAGTCCTCAAGTAGTTTGACATGTTCATTTTGTGTATAACTTTTTCAGGCTTGTGATCCCACCAGTTCTTTGTCGCAGGCAGATGGTGTTTGTGGCACAAGTTCCAAAGGATCATCTGAGCAATGGTATTATGCTTATGCTTGTAGTCTGTCTGTCCGATCTCCTTGCAACAGCTGAGGACATGATTCTTTGTTTTGTCTGTTTCCTTGCAGAGTCTACACTTGGGATCTGTCGTCGACTTTTCAATTCTGGCTTTGATGGCATTGATTCTAATGGCTTGTTCTTGAGCTGCAAGAATTGGGCCCTCTGTCTCCTTTTTCAAATTCCATTTGTGAGCCATGCCTATGGTTTTTCCTTGTCAGTTTTGTTCTCAATGTTTCCCAGAAACTGTCTATGGAGAGCCTTCTTTCGCCAGTTTTCTTTTCTGCTCTGCCTTGTATTCACTCTTTGTCTTTTGCACTTGAAGCAGTTTTGTACTATTGACTTCCATCAATACTGGTTCTTGACTTATTTCCCCGTGCATGTTTCTCTTTTTCTATTGTTTGTTTCACTTGCAGACGCCCTCCATCTGCCTCCTGATTTCCTGGGCAGGTCAAGTCTGTCGACATAACTACGTGGGTGTCAAAAGGAATGGATTGTCATCAGTTTTCTTGTTTTTCTGTCCAGATCATCCAGCTCTGCTTGCGTCCAGTTCACAATTCCAGCCGTGTATCTGATGATGGGGATGGCCCAGGGGTTGAGAGCCTTGATCCTATTTCCATCATTTAATTTGCTCTTCAAATTTTTTCTGACCTTTTGGACATACTCTTTGCTGACCAGCTTTTTCACATGACCACGCTTGATATTGTCCAGTTGTAGCATGCCCAGATATTTATAGGCTTCAGGATATTGCACTTTATGGTTTGTCCATTTGGCATCTCTATGCCCTTGCTGTGTCAGTGCTAAAGATTCTAACTGGTTTGGTCAGTGACTGGATTTCAGTTTCTGATTTTCCATAAAACTTTAGATCAGGGGTCCTCAAACTATGGCCCGGGAGCCAGATAAGGCCCTCCAAGGTCATTTATCCAGCCCTCGCTCAGGGTCAACCTAAGTCTGAAACAACTTAAAAGCACACAACAACAACAACAATCCTATCTCATCAGCCAAACTCAGGCCCACGCTTCCCATTGAAATACTAATAAGTTTATATTTGTTAAAATGCTTCTCCATTTTAATTATTATATTGTTTTAAAGTGTTTTTTGAACTACAAATAAAATATGTGCAGTGTACATAAGAATTCATTCAAGTTTTTTTTTTCTTCAAATGATAATCCGGCCCTCCAACAGTTTGAGGGACTGTAACCTGGCCCTCTGTTTAAAAAGTTTTAGGACCCCTGCTTTAGATCATCCATGTACAGCAAATGGGAAATTTTTTGGTGAGTTTCTTGCCATTTGGTAGCCCTGGTCGGGCAGACCCTCACTAAAAATACATCCTCATATCTCAATTATAAACACATGAAAACATATTTCTATGAAACACATATATTAAAATACACAGAAGAAAGATCAATTTGCAACTTTATCAAATGATTGAATTTAAAAGATTACAAACATTAGCAGCATGCAAGCCACTGAAAGGAAGAAATCATACAGCTCACCGGAAAGTAAGCGCTATGAGGGAACTATATCTAAAGGAATATTTTAGTACAGAATTCAATTCTTCTTACTGCAAAACTCCAAGTGTTTCAGAGCATATAAAGGACAATTGGAGGGGGCTATCAATATATGTTAATTACTCATTCTAACAGTCCCTGATGTATTTGGCGGGTTCCTCCTCCCCACTCACCGTCTGGGCACAGACATCCACCACAAAGGAATTGATATCGTGCTGCGTTTTGGGAAGCTCACTGAGGAACGCCACCACATTCAATTTGGTGTGCTTGAGAAGCCTGAAGCGCATGGCTGTGGGGTAAAAAAGAGGAGAGGACACTGTTTATTTCCCAAGACTCTTATTGCCAGCCCACGCACCCCCTTTTTCTTGCCCCAAAACCATTTAGCTGTTGTTTGCTCTTGCTTACTGGGATCTTTCAGTTTCTTCACATTTCTGCTGCTCTTGAAGTATTCGACTAAACTGCTCCTGGAAACAAAACACAATCTCAGCATTTCACTTCCGAAGAAAAGCCCAGTCCTTTGTTTGCATACTTTGTTTGGGACATAGAGACAATAATTGGTAGGGATCAAATGATTAATGATCAAATGATTAAGTCCGTTTTACTAAATCTCTAGCTCCTTCATGCTGTTCTATAGATTCGAAGTAACAAAAAAAGGAGCAAAGAATAAGACTGTTTAAAGCTCAATGCAATTTAAAAAAGGACACAGTGGGGAAACCTAATGAATTGGAGAGTTTTTTAAAGAGGGATAATTACTAAAGAGAGTCCCAGGTAGTGCAGCAGGCTAAACTGCTAAGCATAACTTGCTGAGTGAAAGGTCGGCGGTTTGAATTCAGGGAGTGGGGTGAGCTCCTGCTATGAGCCCAGCTCCTGCAAACCTAGTAGTTCGAAAATGTGCATGTGTCAGTAGATCAATAGGTTGGGAAGGTAATGGCGCTCTATGCCACATGACCTTGGAGGTGTCTACGGACAGCATGGGCTCTTCAGCTTACAAATGGAGATGAGCACAAACCCCCAGAGTCGGATTGGACTTTATTTATTTATTTATTTATTTAAAACATTTATATTCTGCCCTTCTCACCCCGAAGGGGACTCAGGGTAGAGCACAGCATATACACAGCAAACATTCAACACAAATCCACATACAATATATAAACACTAAAAACATTTATCAAAATATTAAAATACACCATTCAAAACCATCCCAGTCATCCGCATCAAATCTAATATTTTGGCCTGGTCATCTTTGCTATTGCCGCTTTATTGCCCTGTCCCGAAAGCTTGGTCCCACAGCCAAGTTTTTACCATCCTTCTAAAGGACAGGAGGGAGGGGGCCAGGGGAAACCTTTAACTTAATTACTAAATAAATAAATATAGAGAAAAATGCATCTCAGTAGCTAGGAAATGGCAGAGGAGTTGAGATATGACCTGTTCTGGGTACCGACAAAACACAGAAACTGCATGGAGAAAATAATAATAATCATCATCATCATCATTATAATCAAGTGTGAATGTTGCAATTGGCCACCATGATTAGCACTAAATAGCTTGCAGCTTCAAAGCCTGGCTGCTTCCTTTGAATCCTTTGTTGGGAGGTGTTATCTGGCTCGGATTTATATATCCACAGATGTATAAACCCCACTTGCCTAGTTTCCAACAGACCTCTCAACCTCTGAGGATGCCTGCCATAGATGTGGGCAAAACATCAGGAGAGACTGCTTCTGGAACATGGCCAGACAGCCCAGAAAACTCACAGCAACCCAGTGATTCTGGCCATGAAAGCCTTCAACAAGAGAAGAGAGCTTCAAAGCAGCAACGTACCTGGCAGGGTTTTGAACTGCGTAGGGGATACTTAAGGAGCAGCACGCTCCATCGTGATAGGCATCCAATAACCCTTGCCGATCCCCAGAGTCATAGATGGCGTAATACCTATGTTTGGGGAGGAGGGAAGAGAGAACACAGACGTTGCTTTAAAAAGAATCAGACTCAATTCTTCAATTAGATGCATAGTAAAGAATTGTGAAGATAGCCGCCATTGCAAAAGCGCGAGCAAAGAGCTAAAGAGCCTCGAAGGAAGGAAGGAAGGAAGTTTAAATATATACTTGTATGGTTGTATTTTAACTATGTTTTAATATATTAATAATAACAATATTGCAATATACACTTTTATAGTGTTTTAACTATGTTGTTTTGTTGATATTATTATAATTATAATAATAATTATTATATTTCTTACCCGCACATCATTAAAAATACATTATCATAAAACATTATTTAAAATACAAATATTAAAACATATTTCTATGAAATACTTATGTTAAAATGCACAGAACAATGGTCAAAATACAGTAAACACAGGATAAGTGTCTAAGACTTTGTGATGTATTGGCAAAAAATGCGTGCAAAATTACCATCTGTCAGTGGCCTTTTGCAGCTGACAGATGGTAATTTTGTCAGTACTGATTGTTTTTAAGTGCAGGCCAAGGTCTTCAGGCACTGCACCTAGTGTGCCGATCACCACTGGCTTGTGCCAGAATCTTTGGAGTTCAGTCTTTAAATCCTCGAATCGTGCCAGTTTTACTGCTTCTCGTCAATTCTGCTGTCTATTACTATCATTGTTATTATTGTTATTATTGTTGTTGTTGTTGTTGTTGTTATTATTATTATTATTATTATTATTAGGTTCAGAACTGGGGACAAAAGAGAGCAATTATTAGTTACCCCTAAAATATAGCACTACATATCTAATGTATATTTAGTCCTGTCTCTATGAGAACACAGTCTTTCAAAACACACACACGGTGACTGGAAAACTGAGATTAACGTTTGGATACTTACTGTTGCAGAAACTGCCCAATCAGCACTTTCAAGCCTTCGGAGCAAAAATAACTGCCCTGGATAGGAAGAGTCAAAAAGAGGAGCCAACTGTTAAACTGGTCCACAGACCATACACTCCCTTCAAACTGCATTTAGTTCAACCCTCTTCAGCCAGCAAGAGGACACAGTCAAAGCTCTCCCCACAATTGCCCATCCAGCCTCTGTTTACAAACTTCCAGAAAGGGTTCATCACTACAGAAGTGGAATACTGATGCTGCTCAAGTGTAGGTCAGACTATAACTTCTCTAATTTGCACAATTACTTTTACAGCAATTGAGTTGCAGCAATTAAATAGATAAACTAAACTATGATGGGTAAGTTTCGAATTAAGAATTAAGAAAATCTGTTGACGATGCTGGCGATGAATCACACGGAGCAGCTATAGAGGAAATTACAAAATAATAAACTATAGTACATCAGAAGTCTAAAGGAAAAATGTCCAAACTTCATTCATACAGTAAAGATTATATGAATATATATGTGTGTGTGTACACACATATACACACACAAACATACATACACACATAATAAAAGTGAAATATGTATGTATGTAGCTGAGACTCCCACTTCCATGGACAAGCTCCTACTTCCACAAACAACTATGACCCCCACCACTGAGGAGTCACCAAAGGTCCTCCCTCCAATGACATTGCAGGTTAAAACAAGCACCATGAACCTGTCCAAGAGCCCTGCCAATGTCCACCATTCAAAGGAAAGCTTTCATATGGGGACCATTTCATCCTAGATTTTCTGTTTTTCCTCCAACACAGACACCCAGTATTCCTGACTCTCTCAATTAGTGTGGGATTTGCATGACCCCACCACCTCTCCCATAACCCTTCCCAAATCTTTTCTATGTCACACAGCAAATAGGAATTGATCGGCAACTGAACACACTAGAGAGGCTGGGGGAGAATTTGCCATGATTTATTGGAGTTGTAGGAACTGGGATGTATAGTTCACCTGCAAAATAAGAACTGTGCTCTGAACTCCATCAACAATGGACCTGGAACGAACTTAGCACACAGAACCCCCCTGGGATTCTGAAAGTCTTTGGAGGGATTTATAGGAGATGTAGTTCACCTACATCCAAAGTGTACTATGAACCCAAACAATGATGGATCTGGACCAAACTTTGTATGCATACCCAATATGCCCAAATTTGAATCCTGGTGGATTTTTAGGGGAATTGGCATGAACATTTTGGAGTTGTAAATACTGGGATTTATAGTTCACCTGCAATCAATGAGAACTCTGAACTCCACCAAAGATGGAATTGGACCAAACTTGGCACACAGAGCCCCCATTACTAGCAATAAAATACTGGAGGTCTTTGGGGAAAATTCACCCTGATTTGATGGAGTTGTTGTTCACCTACACCCAGAGAGCACAATGAACCCAAACATCGATGGATCTGGACCAAACACCAATGGATCTGGACCAAACTATGAACCCAAACACTGACGGATCCGGACCAAACTATGAACCCAAACACCAATGGATCTGGACCAAACTATGAACCCAAACACCAACGGATCTGGACCAAACTTGGCACACAGATCTGATATGCTGAGATTTGATTACTGGAGAGGTTTGGGGGTGGGGGGTGGGGGTGGGACTAACCATTTTTTTCTGGGAGTTGTAGTTCACCCACAACCAGAGAAACTGTAACCTTCACAAAATGATGGACCTGGACCACACTTGGCACACAGAACCCCCTTGACTAACTCAACCTACTGGAGGGTTTGAGGGGACTGACTCACCATAGCGGGGGTTATAGTTTACCCTACAGCCAGAGAGCACACTAAACCCCAACAATGATGCATCAAGAGCAAACTTGCCCAACAAAACAAACTTTAAGTACTGATGGAGTTCATCAGGGTTAACCTGTCATGGTGAGAGTTGTAGTTCACTCACAACCTTATGCGTTTTGTACAATTAAAAACTGACTTTTTCAAATAACCTGGGGAATGCTGGGGACCCAAGCTAACATATAATATTTTCTATATTGTTTGTTAGTAAAACTGAATTATCATGTCACAAAACGATACACCAACACAAAACATTTGGAAAGCCCTGGTCTAGACCATGCAGAGATGCTAATGTTGGAACATAAATGTGCCATCTTGCTCCCTTTGATAGCAACACCCATCCTTTCTCCCTTCATTGCTGTACCTTGGTTGGAGGGAGCGTGGTCGGTGTTTCAACATCAAACGTGATAGGAGGGGGGAGTTCATGGCCGTCCTATGGAACGAAAAGCAGACGGCAATGTCAAACACGCAGAAGTGAGCTCAATACCAAACTTCCCACTTGAAATCTCTATCGGGCTCAACTCACCAATCTCAGGAGCTTCGGAAACCGCTCTCGGATGGCACTGTCAGAAAGGGGAAAGAAGTGAAACAAGTTTTGTGTGTCAAGGGCACTGCCTGCACCCATCTGTGGCCCGTCTTGGTGGCCTCTATTCTTCCTAACTCAGCCCCAACTTTCCTCCAATGTGACAGCCTGCCTTCTGCCCCTTAGAACTAGGATAGTGATGGTGGACAGAACAAGAAGCTCCCTCCTCACAACCTCTGAGGATGCCTGCCATAGGTGCGGGCGAAACGTCAGGAGAGAATGCTTCTGGAACATGGCCATATAGCCCGAAAAACAACCCAGAAACTCCTTCGATTGCTCTCAAGACGAGTGTCTATATTTATTGCCCTGTGTGCCCAGAGGTTAAACATAATAGCTTCCACTGCTTGGATTCAAAAGGAAAATGTGGGATCTTAAATGCAATAAGCAGGAATTTTACATCCCACAGAAAAGCATCACATAAGGCTAAGAAAACAGTGGCTTTACTCGCCATTAAGAGGCTGTCAAATTGTATGCATCCTTGGAAGCCAAGGAAATTTACATACACAAGGAGCATGTATTAGTTTCATAACAAACTGCATTAAACTTGATCTCTTTGGGTGCTCACTCCATTAAGTAAAGGTAAAGGTTTCCTCTTGACATTAAGCCTAGTTGTGCCCGACTCTGGGGATTGGTGCTCATCTCCATTTCCAAGCTGAAGAGCCGGTGTTGTTCATAGATACCTCCAAGGTCATGTGACCGGCATGACTGCATGGAGGGCAGTTACCTTCCTGCCAGAGCAGTACCTATTGTTCTACTCACATTTGCATGTTTTTGAACTGCTAGGTTGGCAGAAGCTGGGGCTAACAGTGGGAGCTCCCCCGCTCCCCAGATTCCAACCGCCAACCTTTCGGTCAGCAAGTTCAGCAGCTCAGCGGTTTAACCCACTGCGCCACTGAGGGCTCCATTATTTATATTGAAATTAACTCATGGAAGCAAGATGGAAGATCAGTTAGATGATATGTGATTGTTTATAATGGAAACTGATCTTCTGACGGGGAAATATAAAGCAACTTTTCTTTATATTATTGTCCAGGTCGTTCTGGATATAAGATCACTTGTATTATTATAGCTCTGCTCCCTGATATTGGTTCAGAATGACATTAACAGATTCTACTCTCTAGCATCTAGCACTGTGGTTTTCAGATTTCCTAATAATACCGCAACCCCTTAATACAGTTTGTCATGTTGTGGTGACCCTCAACCATAAAATTGCTACTTCATAACTGTAATTTTGCTACTGTTATGAATCGTAATGTAAATATCTGATATGCAGGATGTGTTTTCATTCACTGGACCAAATTTGGCACAAATACCCGATACACCCATTTGGGAATTGTAGTCGCTGGGATTTATAGTTCACCTACAATCAAAGAGCATTCTGAACTCCACCAACGATGGAATTGAACCAAACTTGGCACACAGAACGCCCATGACCAACAGAAAATATTGGAAGGCTTTGGTGGGCATTGAGTTTACCTACATCCAGAGAGGACTGTCGACTCAAACAATGAAGAATCTAGACCAGGTAAAGGTTGTCCCCTGACATTAAGTCCAGTCATGTCTGAGTCTGGGGTGTGGTGCTCATCTCCATTTCTAAGCCGAAGAGCCGGCGTTCTACAGACATCTCCAA